>NW_020292139.1:0-310699 GCF_003184845.1 Aspergillus ibericus CBS 121593
GGGGGGGGGAAGAAGGGGAAGGGAAGGGAAGGGAAAGGACCGAAGGGGAGGGAGGGAGAGCGAAGGCAACGAAAATCGAGATCGATGGGATGGAATGGGAACGGAGGGGGGAAAATGGGTGAAAGTCGCTTCTGAACTTACCTGACGGGAAGCCGTGTTACTGACACACGAATGATCGGGCGACACTGCTAGGACGACATGGGGTGTCTTGTGGAGAGGGCGAGAGGTCGAAGAGGGCCAGGATCTCGGTGGTGGGTTGTGGTGGGCAAAGCAGGGGGGGGGGGGTTGGTGTCGGGAGGCACTTTGGGGGAGGCACTTGGGAGCACTTGGGAACCGGACAGGACCAAGAAATCAGACAGTCGGATAAGATTCAGCGGACAGGCAAGACGCAAAGCAGAGAACAAAGAGCGTGAGCTGAGGTCGGGCGGGGAGGAAGAACAGAACGGAAGGGAACTGGAAGGTGTGCTCGATGGACCACCGAAAGGGGGCTTTTCTGGTTGGACTGGAGCAGAGGGAGGGAGGGAGGGATTCGATCAGTCAGCGAGAAGGCGAAATGAAGAGCAAACGGTAGGTTAAAAAAAAAATAAGAAAATAATAAAAAAAATAGGATGTGTGTTGACTGTTGTTGGGTGCTGGAGGAAGGGGGGGAGAGGAAAAGCAGGTAAGTCCCCAAAAACTGCAGCAATAATAATAATGGGTGCTACTAAGGAGGATAATTATGTTCGCATGAAGCACAAACAACTGCGGCAGCAGAAGGGAAGCGATGGGCGGCGAGGAGGAGGAGGAGGAGAGCGAGCGAGCGAGGCAGGCAGTTGAGGGAGGGGTTGGTTGGATGGGCTGAATGGATGGGAATCGGTTTGGCTTCGCTTTGGTTTGGGTCTGGTTTTGTTGGTTAAAGTCAGTCAGTTGGTTTGAGGGAAACTACTTGTCGACTCCCATCGGTGGCTCTCTCTTCCTCGCTTTTTTTACCTTTTGGCTTTTTTACTTTTCTGTTTCCCCGTCACTAATTCAGACTTCCCCTCGACGATGTTGGTTGCTTACTTCTGCCCGTTGCATTAATTACCCGGGCCTTTAGGTAGGAATTCGTCGTCGACCATTTGGCCACCGCCAGAGAGAAGCCGAAGGACAAGCGGGAATCAACCGCGTCTCAGCCAGGAGGGCCGGCCTGGCGAACCTGGCAGCCGTGGTCTTCGATACCTGAGGAACACCTCGAGAGCAGTCCAGAAGGACCAGACAAGATTTGCCTGCTTGGGTAGGTCAGGCAGGCACCAGGGACCACTAGTTGGGTTCACTTTAGTGGCCTGTTCCGCCGGACGGGCCTGGCATCTCTTCCGACACCGCCCCCGACCGCCCTCTAATCCGCCACAGCCTGCCGGACGGCCCTTGACCCCATTCCTGGTTTTTCTGTCTTATGCCCCGCAGAAAGCCTACTTTAAGATGTATGTACGGAGTATGTATGTACGGACACGGCAAAGTCAGCAGAGGGCAACGAAAAAGAAAATAAACGGACAGAACAATCTAGCGGAAATCGAGGATCGACTCTACCCATCTGTCACAGAAGATCCGGTTCTGCTCGTCCAGCCGGTCGGTAGATGTGTGCGACCTTCAGCTCCATCGCCATGACTATTATTATCATTACTATTAGTCCTGCTCCCACGGAGGAGATACGTACCCAGATATGATAGGGCCCTTGGGCCCGGCCTTGAAAATTCTCTTCTACGAGTAGGAACAGACGCTCGTTTCGAGGTGGAGATCTGACTGCTTGCTTCTTTGCTTTTTTGACTTGTCGAACTGCCACTACGACCCAGAAGGGTATGAACTAGAGTGACCGCCATGTCTCAAGGAAATAATAATAGCAAGTGGTCCCTTGGGTGTCTCACCTCAATATCCCACGTCCGAACCCTTGTGTGCCCTGGGCCGGTGTCCCCAGCGTGGGTGCGTGTGCAGAAGCATACCACCGGCAACGCCAGCACGACGGCCCCCCGACTCGGGGCCTAACCTCCACAATTGCCACGGCCTCTGCAGGTTTGGTGTCCTGTAACGCACGGGCATCCCTGCTTGGATCAATGAAGTAGTCAGGCAGGTACGGACGTACTTTCTGTCTCCCCTTTAAACTTCTTTGGACTTTTGGTCCATGACAAACAACGCTAGTCGACAGCCCTCCTTAGGCGGCAGATAAAGAGATTTGGCTCAACCAGGAATGTAGCCCACACACCTCCCTCGGATATATCGCAGAGACAGCACAAATACGCCAATTTTACGGTCCGTCCGCCAGGCGCGCGTGTTGATGGTCGACCTTCGCTATGCCCCATCCACGGCGTGTCATGATTGGAACACAGCTGATCGACTCCAAAACTAGTGGCGATCGGTTTTCCGTGGCTCCAGCAGGTTAGATGGGTGAGTCGGGAGTCGGCCCTGGTTAAGATTACCTATCACACGCCGACCATTCATGCCTGTTTCGAGTCAACGCCGGCGGGAGCCATGACAGGATGACGGACAAGCGACCCCCCTAGTCTAAACACACTGGACAGGGAGGTGCAGGAACAGGAAATGACCTGCCGCGTCCCCGGCCAGAGGAAGCGGTTCCTCAACTTCGTCTCCCGTTGATCGGGGGGATGATCAGGGAGGTAGATCAACACACAGTCTATCCGAACAACGATGGTACTGCCTAACCGGATTGTCGACCTTGCTTGAAGATCCCGTCCTTTGTGGGCTTTAACTACCGAGCTGCTGCCTATTTGGCTGCATGAATCAGCCCTCGCGTTCACCGGATAAGTTCAGTCTGGAAAATTCCCGGCTGGCCGGAGATCTCACGGATCCCCTAGTCCTCGATGGAGGTCCCAAGCCCAAGGTTCGTCGACCTACTAGTAGGCCTTGGAACTTAGTTAGACGTCCCATCCGTTCTGAGTCGGACTGTGGCTCCGTACCGGAGGTGATGAGCATCAACGGTGGGGGGGGGAAGAGTATGGGAGCTTACCTTTGGACGAGAGCAGAGCCCGCGAGATGAATGACGGATACAGGTAACGGAGGTAATCTTCATACGGGGGGAGGCCGTACCAGGCCGGGAGACAAGATCCCCGGGGCGTCGACGGCGCCAGTCCAGACCCAACGGTCGCGTGCGAAGACCCATCGGTTCCATGGATGGGCCAATCAGATCCGGCTCAACTCGGAGGGCCTTTTCTAGCCCCACGAGCTAGGCCCGTCTGGGACGCTCATGCGAGGTTCAAGGTTGTAAGAATCCGGATAGGTACCTGTAACAAGTATGGCGGCGATGTATCAGACCTTGATGTCGTGAGCTGGATGATGTGAGCTACAATCGAGTGCTTCCCAGGGTTTGTACCTGCCCAGTGGTGGTGGTCTCGGTCCGTGTTTGGACCAAAAGTCAAGAACCGACTTTTTAAGACTGCCGGGCAATGACTTCACGTAACCGACTGTTCGAGATCTTCAAGAACCGCCCCAAAGCAAGATTTCCCAGATACGCGGGTCAGTCATGGCCCGGTGACATCTACTACTTGTGTGGTGAAGACTTGAAAGAGTACTCCGTAGTACGTGGAATAGTCGTGGCCACCAATTGCTGCGACTGAGGGCGACCACTAACCCGCCTTAAGTCTCGCCTAACCGTTGGGTAAGGAGCTAATTTGCTTGGACAGCCGAACTAAAAGGTGCGGTATCTATCCATGCCAGCCACCACGGCTGACAGCTCTCCAAGTCCAGCGGCAGATTGCATGGGGTCGAAACTTAGATAAACCTTCGCTGGGTCGGCCAGGTCACTTTACGGAGTCCCCGGACTGTGGTCACGGCCGTTGCGCTTTGGGACTCGCGGGAGACAAAGGTTCACTAGCGCTGACGCAGTTCAATCAATCCAGTCAGTCAGCAAGATGCTTTCATTGCTTGTATTCGCGGGAAGTTATAGTCGATGCGGAGTACACTCCTTCATACTGGGGATGTTATTGCTGCATAAGATAGCCTCCAGGACTGGCGAGGATCGGTCCTCATCCGTGTAATTGCAGGTAGTAGCTCATCAAACATAGCCACTGTTGAGTCCTCGGGGTGTATGCAGTCATCCGTGAACATTGGCATGGCTGGACAGACCAGTTGGGATGCAAATGCAGGGTGGAAGTCTCAGGATACATTGAACTCCGGCAGCTGGAACGGGGATACCACGGGACCCTGTGCCTTGCCCAAAGGGGCAGATCTCGGTGCAGTGTTCCATGTACCGGACTATATATACACTTTGCAGGGACAGCTGGTTGCTCTAGTATCTCTCTGTCACGCACTCTTATCTGTACCATCCGCCTTCACTCGCGGAAGGGATAGGATACCGGAGACCGCCCAGTGTCATAGACACAGCAGAAGTTGCAGTTGATCTGATCGCTTGATCTGGGAGCTCGATCATGCGAACAAGTCCTGCTCAGCTGCAAGGCGACGAGGATGCGTCCAGTCTCGGGTCTCTGCATCAGAAACTGCGAGGCCAGACTGGGAGGAGCTGAGCCGGTCAAGTTGACTCCATCACATCGATTCGCCCCTTGAAGATCGCCATCGTACATCGATCTGGATAGAGGATACTAGTCGTAGTATGGAAGTACGGAGGAAGTAGACAGCCAAACGGATGGCGGGGTAAAAGCCACGGCAAGTCACGGGATGGCAGGGTTGGTCGCAAGCGTCCGCCGTACCGGACTGGGCTGCCCGAAAGAGTCACAATTTCGGAAAGTGGGCAGTATCTGATTGAGTCCTCAATCGCCCCTCCGGTCTTTCCACCACTTCTTCACGCCCCTCAGATCCGTGCCTCGGGGTCTACGACTCGCAATCATGGCGACCGATATGACGAACCCCATCCTGGACGCCCTGTCCGCGTCCGATGCCTCCATCCTCTCCAGCGATGCCTTCCCCTCCACCCCCTCACTCAATATCAAGGCGGCGCTCGACCGTCTAGCCTCACGACAGATGGTCGAGTATGAGACCATCGACAAGGAAGTTGCCGCTCTGACGCCCGAAGGTGAAGAAATTGCCACCAACGGCAGTCACGAAGCCAAGGTGTTCCAGGCGGTTCTGGCTGCCCTGGACGGATTGAAGATCGGCGAATTGCCTGGAATTGTCGGAAAGGAGAACGCGAAGATCGGCCAGGGCAATGCTTTCAAGAAGGGTTGGATCAAGAAGGACAAGGACCTTCTGCGGGCGACAACCGAGACCATCGTGGACGAGACCCGGGAGCTGTTGCTGACCGTCAAGAACACCCAGAGTCTGGCAGACCAGAAGGCTCTCACGGACCTGAAGCGGCGCAAGCTGGTCGCTCTGCAGAAGGTCATCTCCTTCAAGATCTCCAAGGGTCCCAAGTTCGCTCGCGAGTTCGTCAAGGAGGAGACCGACCTGACCGCGGAGATGCTCATGAACGGCTCCTGGAAGACGGCCCAGCTGAAGCCCTACAACTTCAAGGCCAAGGGTGCTCCCACGCCCTCTGGTGCTCTCCACCCCCTCAACAAGGTGCGCCAGGAATTCCGCAATATCTTCTTCGAAATGGGTTTCGAGGAGATGCCTACCAACCGTTTCGTGGAGACGGGCTTCTGGAACTTCGACGCCCTCTTCGTCCCTCAGCAACACCCCGCCCGTGACCTTCAAGATACCTTCTATATTGCCGACCCGGCCAAGGCCGACCCTCCCCGTGAGGACCCGCCAAACGACCCTCACCGTCTCAAGACCGTCCACGCCGCGTCGGGCGCTGGCAAGGAGAAGCCCCTCGACTACAAGCAGTACTGGGACGACGTCCGCCAGGTGCACGAGAATGGCAAGTACGGATCTATTGGTTACCGCTACCCCTGGGATGCCGACGAGGCGCTGCGGCTGGTTCTCCGCACACACACCACCTCGGTTTCGACATACGTTCTGCACAAGCTCGCGGCCAACCCTCGTCCGGCGAGATACTTCAGTATCGACCGAGTGTTCCGTAACGAGGCGGTCGACGCGACTCACTTGGCCGAGTTTCACCAGATCGAGGGTGTCATTGCCGACTTCGGCCTCACCCTGGGTGGCTTGATTGGCTTCATGGAGGTCTTCTTCGCCAAGATGGGCATCCACGGGCTGCGCTTCAAGCCGGCCTACAACCCGTACACCGAGCCCAGTATGGAGATCTTCGGCTACCACGCCGGCCTTGGTAAGTGGGTTGAGATCGGCAACAGCGGTATGTTCCGACCGGAGATGTTGGAGCCGATGGGTATTCCCAAGGGCATGCAAGTGTACGGATGGGGATTGAGTCTGGAGAGACCGACCATGATCAAGTAAGTGCTCGCATGGATTCGACCAGATCGCGACTAACGATGCATTACAGGTACGGCGTCAGCAACATCCGAGAACTGCTGGGCCACAAGGTCGATCTCAACTTCATCGAGACCAACCCGGCCGTCAGACTGGAGAAGGACTAGATACTAGACTACACGTTCCCGCTCAATCCAAACTCCACATAGACACCATCTAGCACCAGCATACAAAACAGTTAAAAAAGACTACGAGACAACAGGCCAGTTATGAGTAGAATGAAAAGCATTTCCACATATTCTTCACTTTCACTACCAACAGAGCTACTTGCTAAGCTATTTAAGAAATGAAAGAAATGTCCCACCCGTATCTGTGCCCCAGTGCACATCTCTGCAAAAGTGGCTCTTCAGTCGGCGGCAGCGTAATCTTCGGCGATGGATTGTATTTTTCTACATTCTACCTCCTCACTCATGGTGTTTAGACGATGCGTTGATCAGATAATTAGTTTGAGAACCAATCAATCCGATCTCGTCTGAGTGAGAAGATTTCATATGCCGGATCCTTCAATATAATAGAAATAAGAAATGTATACAGAGAAGGTAGAGTACTACGGTGAAACAGGAACGAATAAGTAGATATCGGGAATAGGAAAAGGAAAGCAGATAGATGAAGTAGGTAGATATTGATTGATGGAAGATAAAATAAAATTTTTGTTAAAGGAAAAATTTTGCATTTCACTTTTCTTTCTTTTCCCCCGAGGGGATTGGGGGGGAGAAAGAAAGATTAGATTTTGAGATATTGAATATCGTCCTCATCCTATACCATTATTCTTGTTAGTCTATTGTACTTAAGACCACCCACACATCGTCCAAGATAGCAGAAGTATAACGTACCATCATCAAACACCCACCCACATTCATCAGACATCCCATCCATCTACCCCGTAACCAACATTTACCGCTGGCTGGAGGCGGACCAGACGTTACGGACGTAGCCGTCACGCTGGGCAAGGCGGTTCAGGGAGTCATCGCTCTCACCACGGGCACGGATGAAACCGCACAGAGCGTAGGTCTGGTTCTCGCCGGTGTAGCGACCGTTCTCGTCAACCTTGGCGATGGAGATCTGGACCGAGGCGTGGTCGTTGGCCTTGATGATGCGGTTGGTGGCGCTGCACTTGCGGGGGACGTAGCTGATTATTATTAGCATTTTTGGATTGATCTCTTATAGTAGAGTGGAGAGATGGGTGGTTGATGCGCGATTGTCGGATGGGATATGCGATGCGATGTCGGGTCGGTCATTCTTTCATGTCCTGTCCTTCTCTTTCTCGAATATGCGATTTGATTCAATCCAATCCAATCCAACTCAACCAATTCCAACAACATGATCCCCCTGCAACATCCACCGATCTGTAATCCCCTCATTTTCCACGGATTCATCCCGACTAACCGACCATCGATCGCATATCCCATCCAAGACCACCCATCACGCACCCATCCTAACTGGCAGCTCAACAAAAGAAAAGGTATACATACAGATCGACGATCTCTCCCTTCTCGTTCTCCATTTTGGCGGGTTGGTTTTGGGGGGGGAGGGGTTGAGGTTGACGACGGTGAGAAGGACGGAGGTTTGCGCTGGCGGGTTAAACTGGCGGACGGTGCGTGAAATTCCGCCGTCGACTTTCTTGCCCTTCTGGCGAATGCGGGTTGTGGGTCATGTGATTGTTTGTCGAGGGCTTGATGACTAAGGGGGTGTTCGGGGTTGGGATTGGTCGGAGGGGTGGGTGGGGTGTGGCGATGGGAGTGATGGGATTGTGGCTGGTGAGAGGTGGTATGTATGGTATGTATGTATGGTACAGGGCTGGGTGTGCCTGGTAAGGCAATGAACTGGGTATGTACACTACCAGGTAAGTTGTGGTTTGGTTGGTGGTATACTGGTATGCTGTTGTTACAGATGGCTCTCGCTGAATATGTCCTTTTTCCATCGCACCTCGACATCCTGTACGCTTCCTTTGGTGAACTTCACAAGGACAACCCGCTCTGTCTCTCCTTGTCGACCCGTTGTCTTCAGCTCCGGTCCAGGTTGGTCTAATGCTAGCACGGTCCGTCCATCAGACGATACCTTGAGCATCTTCGGGCAAATACATTTCTCCGTCCAGGGTGGCTGGCCTGATTGAATGAACTGCATCAATTCTGCTCGTCGCTGCCCTAGCTCCTCAACTGACTCTGTCCCTGGGGGAGCCTTATTTAGAAACTCCGCCACCAGATGTAGAAGCAAGAACTGAGGCGGAAACAGCATGACTTCACCAATTCGCGCCATCCGGACCCATTCCGACGCAGGCAGGAACCTCGCCTCGGAGATCTCCACTCCGCCATCGCTCGTCGGGATTTGGATCTCCTCCGTCTGCCCTTCCGGCGGGATCTCATCGAGAATCGGCTTCTCAATCTCCAACGGCAAGGGTAAAAAGTAAAGGTACATCTGCGTCGTATACCGTTTGGGAACATTCGTAGGCGTGATCCATCGCGTAAAGGGGATCAATTGATCTGTGGGTATTAATCCATTAGCACCGATCACAACGGACAGAACGTGCCTATCCTACCTATATCCGGTACTGCAGCAGGATTCTGTTCCTTCAGCCAATCCGTAAACGTGATCTTGTGCTGATGGATCGCGCGTCGACCAGCTTCACGCTGCTCCTCCGAGACAGCGAGCATCTTTCCCGAGTCGCGGTCTTTGGCTAGGAGAATGCCGCTTTCTTCGAAAAGCTCTCTGATAGCGGCATGACGATACCAGGGGCCATCATTGTGTCGGGAGAGATCTTCGGGCGGAGGACATGACCCGTCCTGCTTGGAGAGATTACCTCCAGGAAAGACATGCGCCGATGCGAACGACGTGGATGTCTTGACACGGTGGAGGAGCAGGACCTCATTTCGGGGAGATATGAGAACTACACTGGGAATTGTTAGCTGCGAAACTTGGCACCTCATAGGATTGGTGAAACACGAGGATAGTCGGCCTATCATGCGACGAGACTATGCTAGCGACGACGAACCTTGAACTTGGCCGAGGAACGGCCAGCGGAGCCTTGGGTTTGGGAACCTTCCCAGACGACATATTCCGGGCTGCAGATGCTTGCTGATGCCTAAAAACAGAAGAGCTTGATCTAGACACAGGATGACCGAAGCGGCTGTGGCATAACCAGGGTTGCTGGAGTCTATATGATAGTCTAGAAACTGAGAGCCGAATACCTCGGGCCACTTCCCGCCGGTAAGGCAGAGAGTTACACATGAACCAGGAAATCCCGTGAGGGTTTGCAATCATGGTGCACCAGGTCAATGCAGACAGGCGCGTGAGCAGACTCTCTGAGACGGATAGCCTGATTGATGGATGGCAATAGATGTGCAACTTGAAAGTAATGACGGGCCAAAGGGACCAGATCCCCGGCCGCGGTTGCACGGCCTAGGCAAGGGTGCCGACCCCGCGTTCTGCGGTAGTCTGCCAGATGACTAAGTCTTATCGATGATCTACAGCTACGGAGAACAGATGTACATCTGACAGAAATATGTATATTGGTGACTGTCGTAAGTCTAGGTTGTAGGTATAATTATTGAAGAAAGGCATAATGCATTGATAACCATGAACCGAAGGTGTGCGTCACCACAAGTCGAACTCCTGTTCCCCATGCCCGAGCTTTTGTTTTTCGTAACAGCCACATATCATCATGTAACAAGACCTATGAACAGAAAGGCTCTTGAATAAAAATAAACAAACAAAAAGAACTCCATCCCTTAAGCTTTCACCGCTTAAGCGTAGAGCTTCTTGTCGTAGCTGTGCAGACCGTGGACGTTACCCTCGGCCATGGCGCTGGCACTTCTCATCTCGAAGCGGACAGAGCCGTTGTTCACACCGTCGTGCAGGGCCTGAAGGCTGGGGACACCAATGTCCTGCAGAGAGTGCTGGATACCCGCAACGAGATAGGGGACGAACTTGGTGATGGAGCCACGGTCAAGAACGGAGCCAGCAACACCCTGAGCAACCAGGACGCTGTCCTTCTCGGAGAAGTAACGAGCAGTACCAGCGTTGCTGGCCTTGCTGTCCTTGCTACCAGCACCAGCCTTGCGGTCCTCCATGGCGGCGATACTGCCCATGCCACGGTAGGCCTTGACAAGCTGACCCTCCTTGCTGACGAAGTACTCACCAGGAGACTCGGTGGTACCGGCAAGGAGACCACCCATCATGACAGTGGAGGCACCCGCGGCCAGACCCTTGACGATGTGGCCAACGTTCTGAATACCACCGTCAGCAATGCAAGGAACACCGAAGCGGGCGGCGAAAGAAGTCACGCTGCGGACAGCGGCGGCCTGGGGACGACCGACGGCCATGACCTCCTGGGTGATGCAAGCACTGCCGCTGCCCATGCCAATTCTCAGGCCATCGACACCGGCAGCAATCAAAGCTGCGGCTTGCTCACGAGTAACGACGTTACCACCGATAACATCGATCTCGGGGAAGTTCTCCTTGACCCAGCGGATCATCTGGATCTGGTACATGCTGTTACCCTGGCTGCTGTCCAGGATAACGATATCGAGACCAGCCTCGACGAGCAACTTCAGTCTGGCCTTGTCCTCCTCACGGGTACCAATAGCGGCAGCGCAGATGAGCTGCTTGGACTGGGGCAGCTTGGAGGCGAGGGGGTAGTGGAGGTTCTTCATCAAATCGCTGCGGGACAGCAGGGAGACAAGGTTGCCGTTCTCATCCACGATGGGGAGCTTGCCCTTCTTGGAGGAACGGAGGACCTCGTTGGCCTCAGCCAGGGTGGTACCAGCCGGAGCAGTAACGAGATCAGTGGACATGATGACCGTGACGGGGTCCTCGAGGTTGTTGTGGAACTGGATGTCACGAGAAGTGACGATACCGACAAGCTTGGAGCGAAGAGTTCCGTTCTCTATCATGATAGATGCAGTTAGAATCAATGACTTTGACTTGAACCAAGCAATAACGTATCATGATGGCATGAAGGGTCAGATAGGTTCTGTTTCTCTACATCGCAACTCTCGCTGCTCCAGTGGAACGAAAGTTATATAGAAAAAAGATGTTGATCATCACAATGAAGGGGGCACATGAAGTAGGAAATAATTTGGACTCACCAGTAACAGGGAAACCACCGAAACCCCACTTAGCCTTCAGTTCCTTGGCCTCGCTGACGGTGGCCTTGGGGGAAAGCACAACGGGGTCCGAGATGAAACCGTTCTCGTATCTCTTGACCTTGCGGACCATCTCAGCCTGCTCGGCAGGAGCGCAGTTGTGGTGGATGACACCCAGACCACCGAGGAGAGCCATGTGGATGGCCATGTTGTGCTCGGTAACGGTGTCCATGGGGGAAGAGAGAAGGGGGACCTTCAGGGAGACACGCTTGGTGACGGGGGTGTCCAGACTGACATCGGAGGCAGGGAAGCCTGTCATGGGCATAAGCAACCGAGCTCGATCAGAATCACCATAGGCTGCAAATGTTCGCCTTACCGATGTATCCAGGCAAGATGAGGAAGTCGTTGTAGGTCAACGCTCCGTGCTTGTCGGAGTCCAGCAGGGTGTCAATGTCAAGACCGTCCCCGGTAGTGTACTCCTGGGCCAGGACCTCCAGGGCCTTGGTGTGGTCCTGGATCTCGGCCTGCATGGCGCGGCCAAGAGAGTCACCGTTGGAGATAGGCATTGTGAAAAAAGACTCTACCGATTCTATCGTACCCCGGAGAAAGAATTCTAGAATCAAGAGTAGAAATAATCAACAGATCGACGATAGAAACGTTCTGTTGATGGAGAAAGTCTTCCTTTCCCAAAGGAAAGAAAGAAGGAAAAAGAAGAAAAACCGGAGGAGAAAAAAATTGCCTTTTGACTTCTGCGGCAGGCGCTAACCGCTAGCAATCTCTGCAGGAAACTTGCCGCAATGGGTATGGTTCGTCTCGCCGCCGTGCGCTGGGGGTTCTAATTGGCTGCTAAACGAACCCCAGCCAGGCGGTGAGAGGGAGGGGTGACATTTTGGCTTTAATAATCCTGACTGATCCAAGTGGAATCAGAAAAATTTCCCCTCGCGTGTTAATAATAGGAACGCTCCCGGGTTTGAGGTTACTTCGTGGAACAGTATCTCATTGCTGCTTGCGGTGATAACAGCCGGTCCTCCAGACTGGTGTGCGGTTTCTTTTCCCACGATGGCACCTTTGGTGGGATCTTCTTTTTTTTTAATCAGCACTAGCCAGTCTTCCCGATAAGTTATCTACAAAAGTACGATGTACCACCCAACGTACATCAGTAGGGTTGCCGGGGTAGTCCTTGGATCTAATTAGATCATTGCAATGTCTTAGAATTGGAGAGCGCATGAACTACTACAATATACAGAGTAGTATATACTAGCACTAGAAGAAGTCTGAACGCTAGCAATGATTCTTTGCTATTATTAGTCTACCTGGGTCATCTAAAGTGGTACTAAGTCCTCTGTCTAGTTCACTCCGTCATACTTCTGGTACTAACCGTCCCTGGTGGCGATCACGGCCGTGGACAACAAGCTCAAACGTTTACATAGTATGATCTGTTACAGCTCCATAACAGATATGATCCAGCTGTACTACACAAAAACAAAAGATTCATCGTTTCATGCATCTAATCTGAGGCGATGATGTGATGCTGCTAGGATTACCGTGAAGATCGAGGTGTTTGTATTGCTGAGATGTGGCACCGGCTAATTACGTAGTGCAACTCCATGACGCCAGGGTGACCGAACGCAAAGAAGTTTGTTTGGCATATATAGACAGCCAAAGCCATGGTTGGTTTACCTCTTGTCAATATCTTTTTAGGACATTCACAACACAATTACATGGAACAAAATGGCATCTGAAATTGGCAAGGAGGGGGTCTTCCAGGCACCCCAGGCAGCTCAAGCCCAAGCCAAGCCAGGGTAGTCTTTCCCTACATCTCTAAATGGCTGCCAGGAGCTCGGTAAAGCTAAGGTCAATATCAGGCTGGAGAAGAAAATGGCACCCGCGAGTGAAGCCACCAAACTGGAATCCAGTGGAACCTTCATTGAGTACATCGGTTCTGGGAAACTGAAGGACAAAAAGGCCCTCATCACCGGCGGCGAGTATGTATCCCTAAGAAACATGATAGAACAAGATCGGACAATAACCTTCTCGTAGTTCGGGAATCGGCCGATCGGTCGCGGTCCTAATGGCACGAGAAGGGGCCGACGTCACGATTGTATACCTGCCAGAAGAGGAACAAGATGCCCAAGATACCAAGAAAATGGTTGAATCTGAGGGCAGATCATGTCACCTCTTTGGTGGTAATCTGGCCAATCGTGAGACGTGTCGCAAGGCTGTTGAGGAGCACATGAACGCGTAGGTTGCTTGTCATCATCCATCTGTCCAGGATACCTTGCTGATGGCAGGCGCAGTTATAAGAAACTGAACATTCTAGTCAACAATGCCTCGAAGCAATACATGTGCAAAGATTTCTCGCAGATCGATCTCGACAATGTTACCGACACCTTCGAAAGCAACATTATCCAGATGTTCGCCGTCACAAAATTTGCCCTCCCGCATTTGTCCAAGGGAGATTCGTCAGTTCCTCCCTCGTTGAGCGAAATTACCTGGTTATGTCTAACTGGACTTCTAGCATTATAAACACTACTTCCACCGTGGCATTCCGAGGCACAAGCAGCATGGTCGACTATAGTGCGACTAAAGGTGCTATTGTTAGCTTTACCAGATCATTGTCCGCGCAGCTGAAGCCGAAGGGTATCCGCGTTAATGCAGTAGCGTAAGCTCAACAGGCCCTTTCACGAGCAGATGCAATGTTGACCATGATTCTTGACAGCCCTGGTCCCGTGTATACACCCATTCAGGTTGATACCCGAGAGCCCGAACAGATGGAAAACTTTGGGGCTGGATCTTCTATCGGTCGACCTGGCCAGCCAAGCGAAGTCGCTACCAGCTTCATCTTTCTGGCGAGCGCAGACGCTTCGCTCTTTTGTAAGTCTCCTCTTACCCTGTCTGCGGCAAAGGCTGCAGGTCTACCTCTTGTATCTGCTAACTCGGGATAGACGGTCAGATTCTACACTGCTATCCCCTAGGGGATTAAAATAAGTTTCATGGTGCGGAGGTGATCGTCGGCTTGCCGCCATGACGACTTTGCATTCCATCGTTACTGACTCGCTCCAGAACATATCTCTGGGGCTTGTTATGAGAAAATGTGTACATGTATCATAGCTTTGAATCTCAGTGTAATGCGTAAAGCGATCAATACAGAAGCCACGGCTTCGCCTGTATGAGCGCTTTATCCCAGCCTTCCTCATTCTTCCATATCGCAACGGTCTCTACCTCGTCTTTACCCAGCTTGAGGTCATTGTACAGATGCTACTCAGACGATTAGCCTGGTAATCTCCGGCCGATACATGCGTGTATGGCCAAGTGTCGTCCCGCTGGTCAAAACCTACTGGAAACAAGCCCTCTTTCGGTCGCGGTCCGCATACAGTCCCCTCGGGGTTTTCCCATCGGACCTGGCCGGATACCCGTTCGAACGGAATCCGGAGCACGTAGACAAGCGGCTCATCCTTGAAGAAGAACTTGAGGGTATTGGGTACTTGGAAAGCAGTGGAAAGGTGAACGAATCCCGATTGCTCATCGAGCTCGCTAACTGGCAGCCGTTCGGGGAGAGGTTCCCGGACCGGAGCTGTAGACGGGATGAGCTTGTAGACGTAGAGGGGTTCGGTGTCCGTCATTTTCCCTGATGTGATTTCTCGTCTGCGCTGATAAGTCGGGCAAGAGGAGCGCGTGGTGAATGAGTAGAGTTGTAGATTCTGTCTGCCGACGGAATGGCGATAACTGACGCTAGTGGGGGGAGGGTGGGACGGCCATCCTTCACCCCTCCATGAGTTCATCGTCATAAGCGGCGGCGATGTCTGTCCCTCGGGTTCCCGTGACCGCGGCGGTATCCGGTATCCCGCCCCTCATGGTTTACTTACTTTCACGATCTACCTTCCGATGCTACTAGGCATGAGGATTTGGAGATTATGTTGTAAATAGTTTGCACTCGCTGCAGCCTTATCTAGGAGATCAAATCCACTGGGGTCTTAGCTCCTTCATAGGGTCGAGCGCCTTGGTCAATTACCCGCAGCTGATCCTGATAAGATAGGTGACAATGTTTCTCTGAAAAAGCAATTTGCTGCCACTGTTTAATTGATGCGAGTAAGTGCAATAGAGTATTTACTGAGAGCAAGCTCGGATATGAAAAGTTCTTCATGGATATGGGTACACTAACTGAATGGGTGGGTGACGGGATATATATCTAGTAATAGTGTTTTCCCTTCTCGTAAAACAGCAAACAGCTATGAAATTTTTGGGAATCTCCTAGGTATCCATTGTGACAGCTTCTTTAGGTCTTCCCATGACAGCAACCGAAATCCACTATCGATCGATCGGACAGACCCGATCTCGCACGAGGGACGGAGAATTGATTCATTCCATCGTGGGAACTGCTACCAGCCACACAATCCTGTGGCTGAGGCACGGATCGACGTCACTGGTCGAGGCAATCGGCGGCACAGTCACCTGCCCGTGCACGCCATCCCCGATTGGGAGATTTGTTTTCGCTCTTGGCTGGGGGCTGGGGGTCGTTCCTCGTCCCTCGTTCCTGCCTCCGATTTACTTGGTCGCCGAACCCCCGCTTTAGCGCTGACCATCTTCCAAGTTCCCTCTTGTTTTCATTCCTGTTGCTGCAGTATTCTTCTTCACGAAGTATCAATCCATCTGCGCGCAACTCAGATTTTGGACCTTGCGACCGAGTGGGATCAGTGGAACCCCCTAATGTTTCTCCTGCTCGTCTGAGCTGTGCTTTCTGATCTTTCCCTTATCAGGCGCTTTCAGGCCCAAGCCCTTCCGTTTCTACATCAACCGATTCTTCCCGGCCCAATTCTTCCCGTTACCACAGGGTCATGCAGCCTCTCCCTTGGTTGAACATTCCATCCCAGTGATATCCACGCAACCTCTTCTGCGCTCGACTTTTGTCGGCTTGCTGCTTCGGTCCGGGAGGTAGGTATGCGGCCAATTGAAGCTGAGCCTCTTCCATTTCCATTGGTTATCGCATTCTTCTTTTCAGATCGGCAACCGTGATGTCAAGCCATTTCGCATCGCTCCGACGCACACAGACGGATTTTCCTGACCAGACATCGAGCCCACTCCGCCATGGATCAACGGCCTCCACAAACTCATCCATATACACCGTCTCGTCGAATTCACTTGCTCCCAGTCGCACGAGCACCGTCTCCTCAGTCGCGTCCATTGGGTCTGTGCTTGGCCATAGACGGGGAAAGAGCGAAGTAAACACCACGACCCTCAAGGAAATGTCGGGGGGCGCCTCCCAAGGGAAAAGTTGGGCCAATGCGGGCGCCACTTATGAGAATATCCGCCGCTCATTGCGACCACTGTCCCAAGCCCCCAACTCATCTCCCAACTCATCTCCTGTAACTACCAAACCACCCGCCTTTCGCCATAACCGAAGCCAGACAGTCGACAACCCTCAGTACTGGAAGGAGAATCGTCCACAGACCCCCGAACCCCGTCATGCGCATCACCAGGAAGTTGAGACACCCAAGGAAACAGCGTCATACAACGACCAGAGCTCTACGAAAGCCAGTTCGCCCCATAATTGGTCCCCGCATGCTGTCTCACCTCAAACCAAGCCACAAGTGAGAGCGCATCATGCTCATAGTTTGTCCAACCCGCCGCAGGTCACCCACACCCTGTCGGCCCCCGAGTTAGAGACATTCCAGAAATCTTCAACCGGCCACCTTCGAACATTATCAAAGTTTGCAAAGTCTGGAGAGACGGAAGAATTCGCTCTTGACAGTTATGGTGCATCCGTGGTGGGGTTGCAGGGGCGACGACGCTTGAAGCGAGCCGATACAGTGACTGGGAACAATGGTCCTATAGTAGGACGGAAGAAGCCAGCATCGGCGTGGGCGGCTGGGAATTGGATGGATAAACAACGGCAATTCCTACAGGCATACGAGTACCTCTGCCATATTGGAGAGGCCAAGGAATGGATCGAAGAGGTCATTCAGAAACAAATCCCGCCGATTGTTCAGTTGGAAGAAGCCCTGCGTGACGGAGTAACGCTCGCGGAGGTGGTTCAAGCAATGTACCCAAACCGAACCTTCCGGATTTTCAGACACCCGCGGCTGCAGTATCGCCATTCCGACAACATAGCACTGTTCTTTCGGTTCCTGGATGAAGTCGAGCTGCCGGAGCTATTCAGGTTCGAGCTCATCGATCTCTACGAGAAGAAAAACCTTCCCAAGGTCATCCACTGCGTCCACGCATTGTCATGGCTGATGTTCAAGAAAGGCCTCGTCGATTTTCGAATGGGAAATCTGGTGGGTCAATTGGAATTCGAACATCATGAACTTGAGCAAACACAGAAGGGTCTCGATAAGGCGGGCGTCAGCATGCCCAGTTTCACGGGAATGGCTGCCAACTTCGGAGCCGAACCAGAGCCTGAACCAGAGCCGGAGCCGGAATCCGAGGAAGATCGGATCGATCGCGAACTGCACGAAAACGAAGCGTCGATTGTGGAGTTCCAAGCTCAGATTAAGGGAGCGATGCTACGATTGAAGCTCGGCAACTTGATGAACGATTTGTGGGACTTCGAGCCTTTCCTAATTGAGCTGCAGTCGAGGATACGCGGCGATTGGGCCCGTCAGATCGTTCACTACCGACTGGACATGAAAATATTCGCCACAAATCTGCAAGCGATCTGTCGAGCCTTTCTGGTACGAAACCGCCAAAGAGGCGTTAGAGAAAATTACCAGGCCCAGGAGCTTGATGTACTGCGGCTGCAGACCCTTATCCGAGGAGCCAAGGCAAGGGCTCAGGTGAATCAGATTCAAACTTCTATGCGGAAAGAGGAATCGGGTATCAAAATGATCCAAGCAGCCCTAAGAGGAGCGCTTCAACGGAAGACCGTGTGTGAACTCTACGAGGATACGAGAGATGCGGAGGAAGAGGTTTTAATGCTGCAGGCTGCCATTCGGGGTGCTCTGCAGCGCAAGCAGTTCTCAAAGCAATACGAAGCAACACAGTCGGCCGAGGCTGGTGTGATAGAACTTCAAGCTTTTATCAGAGGTGCGCTACAGCGCAGCCAGCTCACGCATCAATATGAAGCAGTACATTCCACCGAACCGGATGTGGTAGAGCTTCAAGCTCTGATTCGAGGAGCACTCCAGCGCAGGCAATTTACGCAGCAATATGAAGCAGTACGGTCCACCGAGCCGGACGTGGTAGAGCTTCAAGCTCTGATTCGAGGAGCACTCCAGCGCAGGCAATTTACGCAGCAATATGAAGCAGTACGGTCCACCGAGCCGGACGTGGTAGAGCTTCAAGCTCTGATCCGAGGCGCTATCCAGCGCAGTGAGTTCATGAAGCAGTATGAAGCAACCCGGTCTACCGAATCAGGTGTGATAGAGCTTCAAGCTCTTATCAGAGGTGCCTTCGTCCGGCAGCAGATGAGCACACAGTACGCGGAGATCGACGAGGCTGGAGTAGGCACTGAACTTCTGCAAGCGCTCATCCGAGGGATGTTGGCCCGGAACGGAATTAAAGAAACGAAGTCCTCACTTACTCAGGAAGTTCCGTCAATCACCTTTGTTCAAGCAGGCGCTCGGGCTTTTGCTGTCAGGATCCTCCAACAGCGGCAAGCAGAGGCTCTTGCAAGAACAGAGAATGAGTGCGCTTCTCTTCAATCGATCGTGCGCGGTAATGCTGTTAGAGAACACCTCGAACATCTCCGACAAGGTTTGAACCAGCATGTACCCGCAGTTGTCGAGCTTCAGAGCATTTCCAGAGCGAACGCTACCCGGTCCTTCCTGGAATCTCAACGCGCATTCTTGAAGGGAGAGGAGGCATCAATACTGGGCCTGCAGTCTATGGCTCGGGGTCTCATTCTCAGAAAGAGATTGGATGCGGATGCGGATGCTTTAGAGCAGGAAGATCTGGTGATAACAAACCTCCAAGCTCTTATTCGCGCCGCAATCCTCCGAATTGACGTCGGTGGTATACTTGAGGAGTTAGATGATTGCGAGGATGAAGTTAGCCAGCTCCAAGCACAGATAAGAGCCATGCTTGTTCGGGTCGAACTCGGTCAAACCCTTGCATACCTGGCCGCTGCCGAAGATGAGGTTATGGATCTTCAGTCGCAGATCCGTGGATATCTCGTCAGATCAAGGTTCGAAGCAAAGCGCCGTCATTACAGAGAAAATATGGACAAGGTAATCAAAGCGCAGAGTTTTGTGCGAGGTCGGATCCAGGGCCAAGCATACAAGAGCCTTACAAGTGGAAAGAACCCACCTGTAGGAACTGTCAAGGGATTCGTGCATCTGCTGAACGATAGTGAGTTCGATTTTGACGAGGAAATTGAGTTCGAGCGGACGAGAAAACTGGTTGTTCAACAAGTTCGGCAAAACGAGTTGGCTGAACAGTATATCAGTCAGCTTGACATCAAAATTGCCCTCCTTGTCAAGAACAAAATCACCCTCGATGAAGTCGTGAAGCACCAAAAGCATTTTGGTGGTCACGTTGGAAGTCTTTTGCCAAACCGCGAGATCTCGTCCAAAGACCCATTCGATCTCAAGGCTTTGAACAAGACGTCGAGAAGGAAGCTGGAGCAATACCAAGTTTTCTTCTTCCTCCTCCAGACGCAGTCTCAATACCTGGCGCGGTTGTTCCGACGGCTGCGTGAGCTCAATACGGCGGAGAAGGAGTATGAGCGGATAAGACATCTGATGATGGGTCTCTTTGGATACTCTCAGAAGAGGCGTGAAGAATACTACCTCATCAAGCTACTCGCCCGCTCCGCTAGGGAGGAGATTGAAAGTTTTGATTCGCTCCATGAGTACTTACGGTGCAGCTCTTTCTGGAATAAGCTGTTCGCGTCCTATATCAAGTCCCCTCGGGATCGAAAGTTTATGCGCGACATTCTAGGCCCCATCGTGAAAGAAAATGTGGTCGAGAACCCAGACTTGGATTTGGAGAGCGACCCCATACAGATCTACCGCTCGGCTATCAACAACGAAGAGCTCCGGACTGGCAAGCGAAGCCGACGCCGGCTGGACATCCCGAGGAATGAGGCAATCCAAGACCCAGAAACCAGAGCGACGTTCATTCAACACCTCCAAGATCTTCGCGATATTGCCGACCAATTCTTTTCAGCCTTTGAGGAGCTCTTGTACAGAATGCCTTTTGGAATCCGGTATATCGCCAAACAGATGTACGAGAGCCTTCGCCATCGATTCCCTGGGGAAGATTCTGGGTTTATCCTCCAGACTGCGGGCCATTGGGTGTGGAGGAACTACTTCCATCCTGCCATGGTCGAACCAGAGAGGTATGGAGTGGTGGACCGGGGTTTGACCCAAGAGCAGAAGCGAAACCTATCAGAGATCTCAAAGGTGATCGCGCAGATAGCCTCCGGCCGGCTTTTTGGCACGGAGAACGTCTACCTCCAGCCACTAAACGACTACATCGGGGATTCCATCCAACGGCTTGGCCAGATCTGGGGGGACAGTGAGTGTTTCCCATTAAATGCAATTTCTGACAGTGCTGACTTTGTTGTAGTGGTCTCCGTTCAGGACGCAGAAACGTATTTTGACATCGACGAGTTCAATGACCTCTATGCCAAGACGAAGCCTACGTTGTACATTAAAATGTCCGACATCTTCTCCATTCATCAACTTATCGCCAGCGAAATCCATTACATCTGCCAGAATCCGGACGATATTCTGAAGGAAGTCATTCGCGACCTGGGTAATGTCAAATCTAACGAGAGCGAGCTGATGAGTGTCAACTCTTCTGAAATCAGTCTCACCCTGAACCCCAAGCTGGCTCAGGTTGATGGTGAGAAATCCCCCTTCCCTCAGTACTAGGCTGCGCCAGGGACTGACAATTGGATTAGACCCAGAAGCAGATGTGAAAGCACTGTTTATGGAGACCAAACGATGCATACTCTACATTATTCGGGTCCAAACGGGCGCCAATCTGCTGGAGATCATGGTCAAGCCGCCCACCGAGGAGGACGAAGCCAAATGGATGATGCTGGTGCGCGACGAGTTGAGCGCGAACAATCCCCGACAAAGTGCATACTCGGAAGCCAACACCATGGTTGACCTTGCCTCGATGAGCTACTCCGAACTAAAGCAGACGGCCCTGGAGAATATCTTACAACTTGAACAAACCGGCAAGATCCGCCGTGACAACTACTACCAGGATCTCCTGAATGCGATTGCCATCGACATTCGCACGAAGCATCGCCGACGGATTCAACGAGAACGGGAGTTGGACAGCGCTCGGATGACGCTTACCCGCCTAAACGACCAAGCCATCTGGCTGGATCAACAGCTCAAGACATATAACGACTACATCGAGCAGGCTATGGTGACGCTGCAGAACAAGAAGGGAAAGAAGCGGTTCCTCATGCCGTTTACCAAGCAGTGGGATCACCAGCGCGAGCTTCAGAAATCGGGCAAGGTGTTCAAGTTCGGATCTTATAAGTACTCGGCACGCAACCTAGCGGACAAGGGTGTTCTCGTCCACTGGAAGGGCTATACCGAGCGACAATGGGACCGGGTCGACCTGACCATCTCGAGTAATGAAGTCGGTGTCTTCACTATCGATGGCAGCAGTGGACCGATGATGATCCCCGGTGCCAACGCGCAGGTTCCGTTGGACGACCTGCTGCAAGCCCAGTTCAACAACATGCAGTTTCTGGATTTCTTCGATGGGCACCTACGGGTCAACGTCAATCTTTTCCTGCATCTGATCATGAGGAAATTCTATAATGAGTGATGGAACGGTATGCCAGTTGCTTCGATTCGATGCGATTCTATTCGTTGATTTTTTGTTTTGCTTGTATTTTGCGATGTGTATTTCTCTCGTGATATCCCTTTTTCTTTGTGTCATGTTGCCGATGAAAAGGCTCATCCCGGATGGGACCCCGAGATGGCATGGGGAAGATGAGCCAGTGATTCCCATATACTTGCTGTGTGTTTTTTGCGTCCCCCTGATGATTGAATGAATGAAATATATGTATGTACGTACCCCTTATAGGTGCCTTGCGAGGAATGATGATGATGCTCTGGTATATACCTTGTGGAATCTCTCGGAGAGGGGTTGTTGATTGTAGACGGATCAATCAGTGTAGATGTGTAGGTCCTTTATTGATGGACGGGTCAGGGGGCGCCACGTGACGGCTTGGGGCCCAACGGCGATCGATGCCAGCTGGAGGCGATGGCCGTCTCAACTTCCGCCTCCTCGTCCCCTGCCACTTGACTTCCTGCCCTTGTCCCCGCCGCTCGCTTCCTGTCGCGGCTTCAATCGATTCTGTGCCAGAATTTCCCTCCGTGCTGAGAGCGCCATGGATTTCGCCAGCCTCAAAGACCAGGTCAGCAACCTGACCTTGTATGACCTCAAGGCGGGAGTCCGCAAGGTCCAGAATGGTACGTCCCCGCCGGAAACCCCCAAACCCTCCTGGCCTTTGAGATGGCTTCCGATTCTCCTCCCGTGCTACAGGCGATCCACTGACTCTGATAGCGGTCATGAACTACACCGAGATGGAGGCCAAGGTCCGTTCCTACTCTCCCGCCAGTTCCGTCCCGCCACGAGTCCCTGCCTCCGCACCCTCTGCGGTGTCCGTTGTGCACAACACTCACATCTATTAGGTTCGAGAAGCTACCAACAATGAGCCTTGGGGAGCCTCCAATACCCTGATGCATGAGATCGCCAGCGGAACCCATAGCTAGTCAGTCTCCCCGCCCCCGTCGCATGGACTACCGAGGCGTCCGCAGTACTGATGACCTGTCGCCACATGCAGTCAATTGCTGAACGAGATTATGCCTATGATCTACAAGCGCTTCACAGACAAGACATCGGAGGAATGGCGCCAGATCTACAAGGTTGGTCCTACTGTCTTCCGGACACACCTCCTGTAGGTCTCGGCTCACGATGCGCGGCAGGCGCTCCAACTGCTAGAGTTCCTCATCAAGAACGGATCCGAACGCGTTGTCGACGATGCCCGCTCCCACATGTCCTTGATCCGGATGCTCCGCCAGTTCCACTTCATCGACCAGAACGGAAAAGATCAGGGAATCAACGTGCGCAACCGGTCATCGGAGCTGGTGAAGCTGCTCGGTGACGTCGACCTGATCCGCTCGGAGAGAAAGAAGGCTCGGACCAACCGCAACAAGTTCGGTGGCTTTGAGGGTGGTTCGCACATCGGTGGTGGCATGTCCAGCTCCAGCTCCGGCCGGTATGGCGGCTTTGGCAGTGAGAGTCTGTCGTTTGGTGGTTACAGCGGAGGCGTCTACGGCGACGGCGGTGGCTTCGGAGGCAACACAGCGGACATCAATGATTCCGGGAGACGCTCCAACCGGTTCGACGAGTACGACGAGTACGATGAAGGCGATGCCAGTCCCCCCCGCCGGCGCGGGCCCAGTCCTCCTCGGACCACCCGACAGACCAAACAGCCGGCAGCTGCAGCTCCCAAAGCCCCCGAGCCCGACTTGTTCGACTTTGGAGAGGAGACCGTGACGACTTCGGTCAGTGCGGCCAAGAAGCCTGCCACCAGCACGGCCAGCAGCGGACTCGATATCCTCGACTCCAAGCCTGCTGATGACGATGACGAGTTCGACGATTTCCAGTCCGCCACCCCAGCGCCCGCGCCCGCGCCTGCATCGTCGGCGCAGTTCTCCATCCCCGCGCCGGCCTCCACCGTCAGCACGACCTCCAGCACGCAGTTTGCGGCCCCCCAGCCGATCTCGGCCACTCAAGGTACCAACCTGAACGGCATTGTAGGCTTCACCTCGATGACCCCTACTCCGACCTCCAGCACGATGGCCTCTCCCACGCTCTCGCAGAGCTCCCTGGCGCAACCCAAGCCCACGGGCTTCCAAGCCGCCACCCCCAACTACTACACCTCCGTTTCCTCCCTTACCAACACCACCCAACCCGCCGTGGGCCACCGCCCCGGCATGTCGTCTATTTCCTCCTTCAGCTCCACCACGCCCACCACCTCTGCCGCCAGCAAGCCTGCTGCCCCCAAGGCCTCCGGCGACGCTTTCGGCTCGCTCTGGTCCACCGCCAGCGCCAGCGCCGGCCTGCAAAAGACCCCTACGACCGCAAACAAGGGGCCTAATCTAGCCAGTATGGCCAAGGAGAAGGCCAGCGCCGGCATCTGGGGGGCCCCGGCCGCTTCAAGCAGTCCTTTCTCGAACCAGGGCCGCAGCACATCAGCAACACCGAAGACCGGCAGCTCCGGACTGGATGATCTGTTGGGCTAGGATCTATACCTTTTACTTCATCTTCTCTTTACTGTGTTTCTTTTGGGCAATGTGTCTGTGTTCATACCGTAGTGCGAGTCTTCCTTTCTTCCTTTCTTCCTTTCTTCCTTTCTTCCTTTCTTCCTTTCTTCCTTTCTTCCTTTCTTCCTTTCTTCCTTTCTTCCTTTCTTCCTTTCTTCCTTTCTTTATTTTGCTTGATCGAATCCATGCAAGATCTAAAATAGCAGGCCTACCTACTTATCTATCTATTTACATACCTCCCTCTACGGACGGACTCGACTCTCGATGTGTATATGTGGGCCATATTCTCCCTCCTTTGTGGCGTGGGCCATAGTCTAGTTCATTCTCGCGGTTCCTACCAAACCCCCTGGACGATCTTATGTGATCCGATCCCCTTAGAACTGATTTAATCTGTGTTAACATCGAACGGAAGGGAAAAGCAAGAAGCAGCTGACAAATCATTCCTATTCTAACTAGTTACACCTATCTACTACATAACTTCCGATTACCAAAACCCTTCCTTCTTTCTAGCCATCACTGTGGCTAAGCTGTATAAATCCGTTCCAGTTTATGGTATATTACTACTCTCTTACCCCTTGTCAAAGTATTACGCAAGATAACATGAACGAAATGAATACCGACCCTCCCTAGAAATAATCTCAGAGACCCTGTGAGGTTCTCGGTCTCGCACCAATTCGACGTTCATTCGTTTAACCTGGATACATCCCCATCATTGTGGATCTTATCGGTTACAGATAAGGGATACCTCCTAGGCAACCGATATATCCCAAGTGCAATAATAGGGGTTTCGAGAAGGAATCATCGAAAGATTATGGATCAGGACATGAGGGAAACTCAGCGAATGGAGATCATGTTCTAAATTGCGACCTGTTCTAAATTGCGAATCTGGTATACGTAACCATGTCTCTCGAAAGCAGCAGCAGTAGCAGTACCCGTATAGTGTATGTTAGCCGCTGAGGTGGATTTCAATATATCAAATAAATCATATATGCATGTATAGTATCTTGAGGTTCATATCATCAGGGCAAAATAATAGCATGAGTAGGTACAGGATTCTGCTAACGGAGCAGGAGGATATGTAGGTGGTAGTAGGTAAATACATCAAAGCACAAATCACAGATAATAAATTCCATCAAAAACTGAATCAACAAGAAACACCGCTGCTGGAGGTATATGAATACTTCGATCACACGCTGTAGTATGCTAGAATATGCTTTTCACAAAGCCAGCCTACAACCATAATCTAATGCATTGACGCCATCGCTCAAGTACAGAACATATATACAGGCATGTCACCCACTCCATTTCCACATCAGACAGCCACACACAGACATACTTTCTCCCCCAACTCTCGTCATGAAATGGATCATATCATGCATGCATGCACGAACGGCCGGCCTGTTCAAATGGAGGTATTCCAATAATAGCAGTTCCAGCCGGGGAACAACAAGAACAGTAAGGAAAAAAAAAGAAAGAAAAGATGATGCAATCATGCTGGGCTCGAGAACCACGCCGGACTCAGCCAATGCCCCTCATGGCTTAGCAGTTACTAGGTCATTGCGAGCCAACATCGTATACACCCTTTTGGCAGGGCCTTGGCTCCAAGGCTGCAACGAGTAACAACCCAAGGAGGTATTCTAGTGGGCTTTCTTCTCGGCCAGGTCTTGCGGGGCGTCGATCCCCTGATTTCCTGCTAGAAAATGTGACGTGTTCGACTCCGTCTTGCCACCGCTGGACAGCCGTGAAGACTCCCTTTTCTCCCCGTTGGAGACATGCTCGACGCTAACGAAGGTCGATTCCAAGGGAAGCTGCTCATCTTGGGTGGGCGTTAACGCTTGCTGTGAGTCGGTCGACTCCGGGCTCAGGTACGTATGGCTTTCTTCATCTGCGTCTGGCTCGCCGTTCAACGACGTCAACCCTCCTTCGATGTCTCGAAGCAGACGGACAAACTCCTCAGGCACCAACCCGCTTTCCCCTGTCTTGGGGTCCTCTGCAACAAGCCAGCCCTGGCCATGCCGGTATGAGACGAAGATCACCTGTCCCTCAGTCAAGGGCAGCTCATTTTCGTGTTCCCTCGTGAAGTCAAACAGCGCAACTGCCTTGCCGTGCATCTCTTCGTCAGGGCAACCCACGGCAAACTGGAAGTCACGCGAATACCGATGATCGCCTGCATAGTCGTCTTCAGAATCAAAGTCCGCATCATGTCCATAACGCTGGTAGTCGTCATACGAGCCCATATGGGAATACCGGCTTTCATTTGCCGGATATGTGACATACTCGCCACCTGGTCCGTCCTCCATGGCGTCGTCATCGTTTACATAGTACGTCTCGCTGCCGTCTGCGTTCATGCTGACCAGCGTTCCCCGATCGGCGTCTCCCTCATAGCCCGTGCTTTGATGCTCACGGCCGCCAGGGCCCCGGGATTTCCGCCCATTCAAGTCGGTTCCGGTGGACTTGTTCTTTCGGTGACGGGGGGCAGAAAACACTGGGCTGTGCAGGTCTTCGTCTTCGCTATATGGTGGCCCATCCCCGAAGGACATGGCGGGAAGTTGCTGGTGCCCGTAGCTATGGTCAGTAGTCCACGGTCCCATAGACCACTGGCCACGAGAGCTGTCCCACGGGGCCGGGGGATCGGAGAGGCGCCGTTGCTCGCTCGCCGGGGTTGACACCACCGACGCACGCGGTGGCAATGGGCCATAGTGAAGAGGGTGGATCGCAGGATATGCGAAATCGCGGACCAGCGCATACGGTAAGCTGGAATGGAAGACAGGGAAAACATGAGATCCCGGCCGCGACCGATTCTGAGAAGCTAAGGAAACATTAGAGTGTGTGGAGAGACGGTCTTTTGCGTACGACGAGGACCGCTGACGGCCTTGCCGCTTCGCTGGGGTGTCGGTGATTATAGGCGGCAAAACCGTCAAGGTGGAAGAAACCGTCTGCTGAGACGAGGGAGGCGAGGTCGTGGAAGCCATGACGGTGGTCATGAGTGTCTCTCAGGTGATGATCAGAGTAAAGGATTGGATAATTACGTATCGAGGATGTCGTGTGAAGGTAACGTCAGGTCGGAAGTTGTCGCTCGAGGGAGGGGGGTAGAAAAGCTGGAGAACCGGTCCGCCCTAGTTTCGCATCGCGATCGCCCTTTCAACGAAACTCTACTACCAGAACCCGCCTGAAGATTGTTGCCAGGAAATAATCGCACCAAGGAAGCAGATGCGAAAGCATGCGATTCGACTCGGAGGGTATGCCTGGTGCACTCCTTGCGTGCAAGCACGATGCAGATCTGGTTCTGGAGGAGGCTGCGCCGAGGAAAGTCTGTTTCAACCGGGCGCACACTGGACGAACGGCGATAAATGGACTGCGGCTAGACGCCAGAGAAGCGAGGTGGCCGCAGTGAATGTCTGACAGGGCCGGCAACAATCGACAAGTTAACGGACAGGTACAGCGCGGCTATCGACTTCAGCGGGGATCGTCAGGACGGACAGCTCCCCTCTTTCCACAAGCCAAGAATCAATCAACACGACCGAATGTGGACTGCACCGACCAGGCGGCTGCAGGGGTGGGAGCAGAGGATGAGAGGAGTCAGAGGACCGACGGCCAATGCCCGGGGGTGGTTGAGCAAAGTAAGAAGAGGAGGTTGTTTCGTGAGCGTTTGGGTCCCGCGCTTCAGAGTTCGGATGGTCGAGGGCAAAACTGGGGATGCTAAATTTAGCAACGAGGGCAGGGAAAAAAGCGCCACTTTTAGCAGACGGCGACTACCGAACCCAATGACAGAGGAGGAGGCAGGAGAGAGGATCTGGGGGGGAGGGGGGCGTAGAAAGAGGGGATGGATGGCTGAGCGCCAGTAGTTGGATGACACCGGCTGCAGGAGTAGGAGAAGATGACAATGGACGGTGGAGCGAGGACGTGGAGGAGGAGGTGGTAGAGGTGGTAGGGGCGAGAGAGAGGCTTGCCAGGCGCGCCGGAGATTACTGCTAACTTACCTGCCGTGAAGGCTCCGACTGAAGCGTTAAGGATCAACGAGGCGCAGTCACTGGTGTGGTGGAGTTCAGGTTCAGGATTCAGAAAGCCCGCGGGCTGGCATGCAGGGACACTCGACAATGGCACCACTTCTCAAGGAACGAGCCAGGAGGCCTCACACTTCACACTGCCAGGTTGCGACAGACTCAACCCCAACGATGATGATGATAATGAATGAGGCATCGCCGGCGATCGATCGCTGGGTCGTTTTTTGTTCCGCCCGTTTGAAGAAGAGCCGTCCCCGCACGTGACTGCCCACGCGTGGCCTAGCGTGTTTCAGGTGTCGATGCCTCGGGCCATCCCCGAACGGGCCACTGGGCAGCCTCAGCAGTCAGGCAATTAAGCTCGTTGCCGCCCGCATGCCTGCCTTCCGTGCCTTGCATCCCCCCAGCCACTCGACTCCAATTTACTGAGGGTTCTCTACGCGTGAAGGATTTCTGCATCTCGTGTAACATGAGTGCCATGATGGAGGAGAAATGACAACAATCGCATAAATCAATGTCTATGGACCAGAAAAAGTGGCGATCAACAAGGGAAGAATATCAATGATAGCGAAAGTCATCAACCCCGGCCAGGCCCGCCTAGCTCGAGGGACAGAAAAAGAAAGGACAGGCTGAGCGGATGGCTGTGTCTACTGTCTGATCCTTCCACTGGGCTCCATTGGAGGGGTATCAAACTAAAACACATTCTAGCTCTCCAGCTATTGTGAACGTAAGGGATCCTGCACCAACAGCAAGACCCTAAATCAGGTCTTTCCCACCACTCAGCCCCCGGTGGGTTGCACGGTCACGTAACTCGTGATAAAGGTCGTTACAATGGAGACCCGAGGGGGCGTCGTTGGGGCTGGGGTCGGAGTTGGAGTTGAGGTTGGAGCCGGAGTGGTCGACGAAGATGGCGCAAGACTGCTTCCAGCCTCCTTGCTAGTGCCAGAACTCATGATCTCGGCAAACTCGGACGGAATGGCTGCTCGATCAAGGGACTGATCCTCCACATATCCCTCCCGAACACGCGAAGCAGTCGTAGAATTGTCGCCGTCAACCACCTCGACATCAATGCAAGTCGTATACATTTCCAGCTTGCCGTTAGGGAGCGAGGGGTCCACGCCAGGAGCCGTGGGCCAGTCCCAGACCCAGTAGAGTGTATACAGTTTCCCTGAGGGTGCATCGGACGGTAGCGCGATGTCTTGTTGACACCACAGGTCGGCTCCCATCGTTTGGTCCGCCACGTGAGGAAACGCCTTTTGGCGATGCTCGGAGATATTACCATTGTTGATCTGGTAGCATCGGCCGTCATCAAAGTTCTGTTGCGACAAGAGGACGCCGCGTCGATCACCTCCGGTGCCATTTCGGTTCCATACCTTGTGGACGTCCACAAAGTTCTCGTCCTCCTTGGGCTCTGTGGTTCCGTAAACGTACACCGTCCCTCGGTTCTTCGGCTTTCCTGGTTGATTCCAGGGTAATGTCACATGGCCGTTTTCTTGAAAGCGAAGGGCTATGGCAGCGCCAGCACTTGCCTGCAGCCGGGGGCTGCCTTCAGTTTGGTTCTGTGTTCGCTGTGTGCTCTTGCACAACTTATCGGTAGGTTCAATTACGCTCTGGTTGGCTTGACCGTTTGGCGGGAGAAGATAGGTCATGGTCTTGTCGTTAAAGCTAGGGTCGGTGCGTAAGACATTGCCTCTGGCGTAGCCAGGAGCTCCAACAAAAGTCCCATTTGCTGCGATGACCAGCAGCTGCTCAATCCAAGAATGGGCGCTCACGGTTGAGAAGAGGAGGACTAAGAGGAACCACCTCAGAGCGCTGAGGCAGGAATGATTCATGCTCTATAATCTCCCTTGTTCCCTTATGTCTGAGTCACAGGGCAGGATCCAAGATATCGTTAGGCAGATAAGACACCGGCCAGCGGGGTCGCATAAAAGTTGGAGAGTAGTCTTTGTCTAAAGTCAGTAGTTAGAACAGCATTCACCTGAGAAAGTTCCTCGAGCGAGTACAAGGATTCGTACCAACTATATACTCATCCCAAAAGTTTCACCTCGCTCTTCCCTTTGAGAAGTTTGCGTTGTCGGAAGGCTCCCTGAGGTGGAACAGTAACAATAAGAAAGACAACGAGGTGCCTCCCAAGCACAAAGAGATTGTCCAAACACAAAAACCAATAGATTCACTAAAATTGACAACCGAAGGGGGTCACAATAAATATTAATTTGAATGTTTCGCTCCCCACCTTTATTCTGTGGTTCATGTTTGTTAGCAGTGCAAGAGGAAGATATAGGGATCATTGTTGCGCCCAATGTGATCAGGTCATTTGAAACACAACCATCTCAGGAAGTGAATGAACCAGCGTCAAGAGGACGCATGCTTTACAGGCGCTAAGGATGATGCCAGATACGATTGAAGTAGTCCTTGTCATGGTGTCTCCAAGGCCAATCGATCCGCAGATTCGCCCGACCAAGCTTTCCTGCGTCCCGATATGTCGCGTGTATAGGGTCCTGAGTCATTGCTAGTAGCTTCTAGCTTGAGCCACCTGAAGAACCTGATTGACTCAAATCATGCATGACAAGGTATCCTGGGGTATCAAGTTCCGAAATTAGCAGCGGCGCCTAACCCGGTCTGGAGTGAAATCTCATGACATTAGGCGTCATAGTAGAAGATCTCCCGTGTTGCAGAAGTGAAGCCGTTGTAGAACAAGGAGCTCGCTGATTGGTTTGGGGTTCCATCACAGCGCTCCGTCATGCAGAACCAAGCAGGTGACACCTTGAGCGATGCCTGGGAGATGCGTAGTGTGTTTGAGGTGCTGAACCTGTGCTCCAGGATGTTCAGTCGCCTGCCGGCAGGCATCCACAGACATTGGATGTATAGGCGCCGTGACGGGGAGCGATGAAACACGGGCGCCCCGCTCTTCCAGCCCAAGCAGCAACAAAGCGGCGGACAAAATCCATCTATTGCCTAGGGAAGCTAGATAGTGAGTTATTGAGATAGTTGTGGGATAAAGATGACACTTGATCAGGCAGCAAGGAAGGTGAAAACTAAAATTCCCCCAATGTTGGGACCACCAAGCTTTCTGGGAGTCTTCTAGTGTGCAAGTCATGCATGGGATGAGATGAGCGACATTCTTCTCGGTTACCAAGTCCCGATTAGTGTCCAGCCTGCCGGCGCACTTGCCAGTTCCCCATCCAAGGGCTGGTTCTGTCGCATCTGAAGTCCGCCCTCTGCAGGCTGAATTGTTTCTGCCACCTTCATCTTGTTCGTGCTTGGCGGCTACGCGATCCCCACCGTCCCCATTCCTAGATCAGGTAATCTCCAGCGTGTCCGACCGCCGACCGTTCCATTTGGACATGGCACCAATGACACCAATTCGTCGACTTCGATCCCGCAAGTATTGCCCGACTGCGCAGAAATCTTCCAAACCCTAGCATTTACATTCCGTAATGTGATTTACGCAACTGTGCAGTCCCGAAAGCTTCAGGTGCCTATGATGATATCACTCTGATCGAACCTGGTTGCGTACGCGCTTGACCCGCAACTGAACTTGTTTTCTTTTAGGTTCCCGAGTGTCTACTGCTGACGCCGAAGAAAACTCTGGTCTACTCCATATGTCCCGAAGGGTCAGCGCTCATCAACGGTGAGATGAGACGCCTATCTTCCATTCATCCGTCGGGATACAAAATCAACTAGCGAAGAATACTGAAACCGTAGGAGCAAAGACCCGGATGGAACCCTTTGCGGCACAGATGCAGAGATTGATTAGATGAAAAGCGGTGGGTATCACGCGTTATCTCCGATGAATCACGACCCTTCAGTGGCCATGGTCTCCTGTCCCGGTGTCCACCGTCCCACCCGTCCCCAAGAGAATGAGGGAATATTCAGAACCTTGGGCTGCGGGTTGGAGTCCGATGTGGATGCAGCTTCCCTCAGATGGACGCCATGACAGACCCGATGATGGGAACTGACTTCTGGTTACCTAACATATTCTTTCGCATTACGTCTTGTGTGTCAAATACAGAGAGCGTACGAAGTACAGAGTAAGGAGATGTATCTCCTTCACAATCAGAGTCGCGCGGTACTCAGGTGCTGCTGAGCATCCTTTCTTTATGAAAAGCGCCGTTATTCGATCAGATGAGGCGTCCGGTTTGCAATCTGCAACAAACCCGAACGGTCCGCTTTTCAACGAGCGACACGGCAGAAACACATATATGTTAGGCACGGCATTCTGAAATGGTAGGACAACTGCCTGCTTGGACCTGAAAAGAGAGGAATCTTCCAAGCCCCTTACTTTGATGAGGTTCATGGAAGCTTGACAAGAATAAGCGGTGGGTTGGAGTTTCTAAAATCATCACCAACTCAGGCCAACCTTCGCTGAAGCGAGGCCCATGATAGATGGAGGGTGCTGGATCATGATTTGGGCCATCATCTAAGAAACTCCGTTTGACTTAGTCCGTGAGATGGCCATGCCTCATGGATCACTAGGGTAGACCCTGTGATAATGTAGTGGGTGTACCAATCCAATTGCTTGCCGGAAAGCCCCAAGGTCCTATTGTTTGTTCTGGTGTGTCCGAACTTCGGTGGCATTGGCCGTTCTGCATCAGGCGATATGGTACATCTCTAGCAGACTGCGTGCGGCATAATCTGCAGTTGCCCTGTCGGTTCATCCCACTGAATGAGCCTGAACCGAGGGGAGGTTGGCGGATTTTTCTGCAACTGATCTTTCAGATTACCATTCCCAGGTTGTTGGCCCTGGGAGGCGTGGAGGGGAGTAGCTTCCCGATAAGCGGAGAAGATCAGGCTGGTACGGGATGGCTCGTACGGTGTAAAAAAAAAAAACAGGAACCCACCGGGCAAAGAAGAATGGTACCGTTCCAGGCAACTAGGACTATTCAAGTAATTCCCGTCTGGACTGGGCCGGTGCTCGCTACCTCGACCTCTTCCTATTTCAATTATTCTTTATTCTCGGTCGCTCCCTCCTCTCTCTCTCCACTCCTCCATCCCCTTCTTCTTCTCTGCTGCCAACTTGGAACTGGGTTGCTTCTCTGCCTCCTCCCTCCATTATCTGATCGGCAAAGTAGAAGGGTCGATCCTAGTGCTTGCATACGGCCTTGCTTTAGGTGCAGACCAGTGGCCTGGGATTGTTGGGACCTGCTACCGACACTACCCACGGACTATCAGCGGTCCGCATATCCGCCTTGCTCTTCGATTGGCTGCACCCGTTGGCGGTCTTGTGGCTCAGGCGGCGAAATTCGCGGATTTACGATAATCCCACCGCCTGTGTGCCACGCTGTGGAAGTGCTTCCACATTTCCTTCTCAGGGGCCGTGATCAAGTCCTAAAGTCCCTAAAGGGGTGACACCAGCCAAAAGCCGTTGCTGGGAACTTGGCTCCGAAGCATAGCAGAAGACGGGTTACATTCTTCTCTGCTGCCAGGTAGGTTCCCTTCCGCGCCCCTCTTGTTCCGTTTAGAGCGGGTTGCATGGCCCAATGTACTGATCGCACGCATGTTATCATCCCTGCAGTCCCGATAAGCGACAGCTTCTTTGATCCCCTTCGCCCCATGCCATTGACCCTTGAGGAGGTACCTATAAGGGTCTGATACCGAGGGCAGTCTTCTTTGTGAAGCGTGGGACGGTTCGCGCCAGCCTCTTTCGCAGGTTTCACCGCGTCCATCGTTATATCAGAGCGCCTCCCCTAAGGCGAGGCCCACACCGCTCCTTTCTTTTCAAGTCCTTGCCTGCCAACAACCATCATGGCCGCGACTCTGATCCCAAGAAAATTTCGGCCGGCGGACGTGGATGACGATGTTGAGCCCGGATGGTTCAGACGTCAGGTCACCAGTGGCTTGCAATTCCTCTCTCGCCGTGCCTGTCTTCATCCCATCCACACCATCGTCGTGTTCGCCCTCCTTGCCAGTACCACGTATGTTGGTCTCCTGGAGGGTAGCTTGTTCGATTCCTTCAGAAATCCTAGAAATGTTGCTGGTCAAGTGGATGTGGACACTCTTCTTCAGGGTAGTAGAAATCTACGACTCGGGGAGAGCACCTCCTGGAAGTGGCAGGTGGAAGATGCCTTGACTGCCGAAGACTACCAAGTAAGTTGTGTAATGGCTTATTTTGGCTCTGTATATCTTTTCTGACCATTTCTATCGCAACAGGCTGCTCAGCACATGGCATTGACCACTTTTATCTTCCCGGATTCTATGTCGAAGTCGGCTTCCACGGCTCCTCTTGCCGATGGGGTCCCGATCCCTGCCAACACTTCCGCACAACGGGTGCCTCACACGCCGAACCTTTTTTCGCCCTTCTCCCATGACTCGTCTCTCGTGTTCACGCTTCCCTATGAACAGGTTGCTGAATTCTTGAAGGCAGTCCAGGAGATTCCCGAGCCTTCCGTCGACGAAGATGAAGGCGAACAGAAGAAGTGGATTATGCGCGCTGCTCGTGGTCCGGCTTACGGATCTAGCGGGGCCCTCAAGCTCTGGGTGGCAGACGCATGGGGCTCCTTCGTGGATCTGGTCAAGGTACGCCTCTCGCCTCCAGGGCTTATCTGATCCGGTCAATACTAACCTGATCCAGCATGCCGAAACCATTGACATCGTTATCATGACTCTGGGATACCTTTCGATGCATCTCAGCTTTGTCTCTCTCTTCTTCTCGATGCGCCGTTTGGGTTCGAACTTCTGGCTGGCTACCACGGTTCTTTTCTCTGGTTGCTTTGCCTTTTTGTTTGGTCTTTTGGTGACAACAAAGCTTGGCGTTCCCATTAACATGCTGCTTTTGTCGGAGGGTCTCCCTTTCCTTGTTGTGACCATTGGATTCGAGAAGCCGATTATCCTCACACGGGCGGTCTTGAGCGCGTCCGTCTCCCGGGCCGGAAAAACCGGCGCCCCAACGACCACGGGCAACCCCCGGTCCATCCAGGATTCCATCCAAACTGCCATCAAGAAGCAAGGTTTCGAGATTGTCAGGGACTACTGCATCGAAATTGCCATTCTCGTGGCTGGTGCAGCTTCTGGAGTCCAGGGCGGGTTGAGGCAGTTCTGCTTCCTCGCCGCCTGGATCTTGTTTTTCGATTGTCTCTTGCTGTTCACTTTCTACACCACTATTTTATGCATCAAACTCGAGATTACTCGCATCAAGCGTCATGTGGCACTCCGCAAGGCTCTCGAAGAAGATGGAATCACTCACCGTGTCGCTGAGAACGTCGCCTCGAACAACGACTGGCCCTTGGCTGGATCGGAGAATGATGGAACCAGTGAGACCAGCATTTTTGGGAAGAAGATCAAGTCTAGCAATGTGCGCCGTTTCAAGATCCTCATGGTCGGAGGTTTCATCCTGATCAATGTGGTGAACTTGTCCGCCATTCCCTTCCGGAAATCCACCGGCCTTCCCCTACTGTCACGGGTTTCGAACGTGCTCGCTCCCACTCCGATTGATCCCTTCAAAGTGGCTGAGAATGGACTCGACTCGATCTACGTTTCTGCAAAGAGCCAGATGATGGAAACAATTGTGACTGTCATCCCTCCGATCAAGTACAAGCTGGAATACCCCTCTGTGCACTATGCTGCCTTTGGAGAAAGCCAGTCGTTTGACATTGAGTATAGCGACCAGTTCCTGGATGCTGTTGGCGGGCGCGTCATTGAAAGCCTGCTCAAGAGCATTGAAGACCCGATCATCAGCAAGTGGATCATCGCGGCCCTCACCCTGAGCATTATCCTCAATGGTTATCTTTTCAACGCCGCGAGATGGAGTATCAAGGAGCCCGAGGCCGCCGCCCCCAAGGTGGAGCCCCCGAAGCCTAAGGTCTACCCAAAGATTGATTTGAACAACCAAGAGGGCCCTAAGAGAACCCCCGAGGAGTGTGAACTGTTTCTGAAGGAGAAGCGGGCATCTTACTTGTCAGACGAAGAACTGGTCGATCTGTCATTGCGCGGCAAGATTCCGGGCTATGCCCTTGAGAAGACGATGGAAAATGAGGAGCTTATGAGTCGTGTTGATGCCTTCACCCGGGCGGTCAAGATTCGCAGAGCTGTCGTAGCCAGGACGGCGGCCACATCTGGATTCACGAACTCACTGGAGAACTCCAAGCTTCCCTATAAGGATTACAACTACACTCTGGTTCACGGTGCCTGCTGCGAGAACGTCATTGGTTATTTGCCTCTGCCTCTTGGTGTTGCCGGTCCCATCACGATTGACGGCCAAAGCTATTTCATCCCCATGGCCACTACCGAAGGTGTCTTGGTGGCTAGTACCAGCCGTGGTGCCAAGGCTATCAACGCTGGAGGTGGTGCGGTTACTGTTCTGACTGGCGACGGTATGACGCGTGGTCCTTGTGTTGGTTTCCCTACGCTTGCCCGAGCCGCCGCTGCCAAAGTCTGGCTTGACTCGGAGGAAGGTCAAAGCGTCATGATGGCTGCATTCAACTCTACCAGTCGCTTTGCCAGACTTCAACATATGAAGACCGCTCTCGCTGGCACTTACTTGTATATCCGGTTCAAGACGACAACGGGTGACGCCATGGGTATGAACATGATCTCCAAGGGTGTCGAAAAGGCGCTTCACGTGATGGCCACTGAGTGCGGCTTCGATGATATGGCTACGATCTCGGTTTCCGGAAACTTCTGCACTGACAAGAAATCTGCTGCCGTCAACTGGATCGACGGGCGTGGCAAGTCAGTTGTGGCGGAGGCTATCATTCCTGGTGACGTCGTTCGCAGTGTCCTCAAGAGTGACGTGAATGCCCTTGTAGAGCTGAATACCAGCAAGAACCTGATTGGCAGTGCAATGGCGGGAAGCTTGGGTGGTTTCAACGCGCATGCGTCCAACATTGTCACTGCTGTTTTCCTGGCCACTGGTCAGGACCCTGCGCAGAATGTGGAGAGCAGCAGCTGTATCACGACTATGAGAAAGTAAGTTGTCTCCGTCTCTAGGAGATTGTACCGTGGGGTTGGCTTGGGAAACATTGTGCTAACGGTGATATTTCGCAGTCTCAACGGCAACCTTCAGATTGCCGTGTCGATGCCTTCCATCGAAGTTGGAACGATCGGTGGTGGTACGATTCTGGAGGGACAGTCTGCCATGCTCGAGATGCTGGGAGTGCGTGGATCTCACCCCACCACTCCAGGCGACAATGCTCGCCAGCTTGCGCGTATCGTGGGCGCTGCAGTTCTGGCCGGCGAGCTGAGTCTGTGCTCTGCGCTTGCCGCAGGCCACCTTGTCCGGGCGCACATGGCTCACAACCGCAGTGCTGCTCCCACACGCTCAGCGACGCCCGTGTCTGCTGCCGTTGGCGCGGCCCGTGGCCTTGCTATGACATCGTCGAAATGAACGGGGGGTGTATAGTGCGCTATATTCGCCTCGCCCACCCGCAACGTGATGAGATTATGTACACCGATAATACTGCTGCTAGCAGACTCTCTTCCCCGATCCTACCTCCCCGCGCTCTTTCTTTCACCCCTACATGATTGATACCTTTCTGGCATTTTTGGCCCGCCGCTACTTGGGATGGCCTCGCCGGCTGTCTTCTCCGAGCGGCGTCCTGTATTGTACATTTATAACCTATACATACTTTGTGGATTTTCCATGTGGCCTGCGCATTTCAGGCTGGTCCGTGGGTGGAGCATGGGACCGTCGATGTGGTTTGGCGTGAATTGATTGGACTACGGGTCTAGTATAGACAGAGGGACACAGCAATGGCCGGGGGCCCGTCACGTCCGGTCCGACAAAAGCAGGGGTTATTTGCTGTTGGAAAGATTCGGACATGATTGTTGACCGGGATATGTACGGAGTATGGATATCCAGGGGATTGTTTTATTTCCTACCTTGTGCTTCTTACCTTCTGGCTCCCTTTTAGGGGAATTTCTTTGTTCAGAACTTCCGAGTAAAGTGTCCGGTGATCCCTTCCGGCATGTGGTGAATCGTTCATGGGAGGAGGCACGGGATCTCCGCTACCTACATACTCCGTCCGGGCCGGGCTCCTTTGCCCCTGATGGACAAGTCGACTTGCTCGCCAATCACCAAAATCTCCTGCGAGTGCCGGGCAGTGCTGGGGTAAATAAAATTATAATTAGCCAAGGCAACCAGGTAAGTGCTTTAGCTCGCCAGGAAGCATCCATGAAGAGGAGGGAAGGTCTGGACCCCAAATTTGCAGCCCGCGAGTGGTGGACGTAGGCAGTAATTTGAGCAACTCCTGAGCTAGCCTCGAACTATGTGGAGGCGGGCGATGGTTGGCAATGGAGCAGCCGGCGTTGGGGGCTGGCCAGAATTGGGAACTGGTCGACGCCGTCCGGTGCACAACAGCCGTTCCGGTGGTGTGCAGGCGTGGAGGAACACCTCAGATGCTTGATGACTTCATTCTCGCTGCCGCCAGGAGCGACCAGCGAATCACACCCATCGGAGGGTGCAGAATGTATGGAGGATGGACGTGAGGTGCAGCCGCGGGAATGGAGAATCGGAGGCCACCATCACCGCCACACCGGCGAGGCTCGATCGGTTCCTGGCGGATGGCGGTGGAGTTGCGCCGCTGCCATCCAGTATCGTTTGGTTTGGTCTGGTACGTACCAGAACGTCCGGGCCCAAGGGGGTCCCGGTCCTGCTTTTATCCCCGGCCTGCTGAACGCTGGTAGGTAGAGAGCTACACTGGGTGTCTCAGAAAAGCAGCTGCAGAAGCCCACTCGAGCCTAGTGCCAGATGTCACAGGTGTAGATATGTCTTAGTTCTCGCCGCATCAGATGTAAGGACTATCTGCTAGTATTAGTAGGCGAGAATATCTCCCGGGGATCGCGCATCAGAGATCGCACGATCCGTGGAGAAGAACTCCGCGAGGATGAAGAGGATGAGCCTGAGAGGCCTGCGAGGCCTGAGGGTGGTACCAACATACCGTACCGTACCCCTGAAGTATGTACGGGGGCCGTACTCGTACTGGCAGAAGGTATCGAGGTATCTCTCAGCCGCCAAATAATTTCCCGGTCCAGCAAGTCGTCGCCCGTCCCCCCAGGCCATCTCATCTCATCTCATCCACTCGTCCACTCATCATCCCATTGGGGCTTGGGACCGGCCCAAAAAGTCCGGCCAGTCCACTACCAAGTGCTCCCTAGTCCGGCCTCCTCCACTCCTGGGGGCCTCGCCAAACCATCTTTATTCACTCCTGCAGTGGTTGCTTCCAACCTATTTTCCTTCCCCAGAGCGCCGCCTTACCTTACTTACATCCTGCTTGGTCGCTATAATCGGAATTCCCATTGGTGATCGGTCGCTCCCCCCGTGCCGACGTCGGTTGACACAGGTGCCTCCATCACGTTCTCTTCTACATTCCGCCTCGGATTCCTTCCTTTGTTTTCATTCTGCTCTAAGTCTAAGCACAACAGTCGCCGCCGTCGCCATTCCTTATCATCCGCCACGAGCGAAATCCTCCGATCCCCCAGATATCCTTCCTTGAACCCCCCCCCTCGATGGCCTTCGTGTCGCAGGCTCGCTCTACCTCGAATGCATAGTGATAAGCACCATCGCTTTGGACCGCTCCAGATCTCCCCTTCATACCAGCAATTGCAGAGTTCGGTCTTCCGACAACGCAACCCCCTATGAACGCTCATTCAGGGACCATGTCGCCTGTCTCCGTAGACGGGAGTGACTGGTCCGGCATCAATCAGTACCAGAAGTCGGATCCCCCCTTCTCCCCGACTTACTCGACTCGCAGCAACCTCGCCACACCCCCGACCTCAGGTGTTCCCAGTGGATCTAGCGGCGCAGGACTTCCAAACGGTGCCACCGGGCCCGTCAGTGACGCGGGAAACCCGTCTCCCCCAAGCTCGGTGGCCGCGCGATCGAGTGATGGAACATTGGGCGATCAACGCAGCAAGCGACAGAAGAGGATGGAGGAAGTCCTCGGGCAACACTATGTTGCCCTTAGGCGATTTCTCCATGCGTCTTACCGCGATGACAGAGGGAACAACAAGTCCAGCAAAGCCCGGGATAAATTGTTGCGGCTCTCCTCGACTCAGTTTCACGAGTTGAGTACCGATGTGTTTGATGAATTGCTCCGACGCCAGCAAGCCATGCCGTCTCCGAATCGACCTCCTCGCCCCGATGTCCCTCCGTTTTTACCGCCGCGAAAGGACTTCCATGAAAAGCGCAACCAGGCGCGCCAGAAGCTTGCTTCGCTTCAGCACCAACGGTTCCGGGACCTGGCGACCGATGTCTACACTGAGCTGGAGCGACGATTCCCTCACTTCCCTTCACGGGAATCTCGCCGGTTGAGTCCGGCTCCTAGTTTTCGCGGACGGCCATCCAACGGCTACCCGCCGAATGGGTACCCTCCGACCCCAGGAGGTCCGCGTTCGCAGTCTCGCGGACCCCCGTCCCGGATGGGGTACCACCCGTCTGGTGGCCCTCCGGCTAGTCCAATGTATCCCCCACGTCAAGGGTCTCTTGGTGGGCCACCTCCCGGCATGAACGGGGATGGTGGTCCGATGGCCAAATCTTTCCAGAGCAACACCATTGTTCCAAACAAGAGTACGATGGTCGAGGATGACGATGATGCCGCTGGTACAGAGGACGATTACGATGCGCGGAGCGACGCATTCGCTCTGGATGCGGTTCTGCAAAGTAGACGAGGGACTGGGGCGACTCTGGCGGACGCGGACAGGAAAGCCTTGGCGGAGACTCAATCGCAGGTGTCTGCTCTGCAGGATAAGGTGAACAAACTAGAGGACCTACTCAAGAGCAAGGATGAGGAAATATCCAAGTATCAGGAAGATCAGAACAAGGTTGAGACGTTGGAGGAATTGGTGAAGTCCAAGGACGAGGAACTCTTGAAGTACCAGGAAGACCAGAATACGTCCGAGGTACGCCGGAGATTTGCGCCGATCTCTTCTCAAGGGGGCTTGCTAACAACGTCTACAGGTCAGTAGTGCAGAACGCCAAGAATGGGAGGCTCTGAAGTCGGATCTGGAGCGCAAAATCTCTCAAGCCGAGGATCTGAACAGCTCTCTGCAGTTTGAGCTAGATAAAGTTCGGGCTGACCATGAAGCCATGGAGTCGGACCTTCGGAACCAACTTGGGGAGGTGTCGCAGCAAAGCACCGGAAATCCGGAGCTCGAGGCCCGCTTCGCTGATCTTGAGATCAAGCACCAGAGTCTGCAGACTGAGCTCCAAGAGCAACAACATGTGACGGAAGAGGTCAGGCGCGAGGCTGCTGGCTTTTTGAGGGAGATGAGGGCGTTGTCGGAGCAAAGCCAGTCCCGGTGGGAGCATGAAGAGCGACTGACTACCGAGGTCCACAAATTAGAGGAGCAAGTGAAGCAGTGGAAGACTCGGTATGAGAAGGCAAAGGCTCAGCTACAGCACCTCCGCACATCCTCCATTGGTATCACGGAAATCCGCCCAGACCCTACAAGCATCGCCAAGGATCCGGAGTTCTTCCATGAGGATGGCTTGGTCAAGGATGTTCATGTCGCCAAGTTTCAAGTCGCCATTGACGAATTGCTACACATTGCGCGCAATGATGATTACCACATTGTCACACGGCAGATCAATGCTGTCGTGATTGCGGTACGGCATTTGCTGCATGACGTCCAGGAATGCCAGGATCCCAGCGACGGGTTGTCGGCGCTGCGTAGCAAGGCTATCAGCAAGTTATCTGCCACTGCGAACAACCTGATCACAGCCGCCAAGAACTTTGTGTCCTCCAATGGGCTATCGCCAGTTTCCCTCCTGGACGCTGCTGCTTCTCATCTCTCAACGGCTGTCATTGAACTCATCCGCCTGGTGAAGATCCGGTCCACCCCAGCAGAGGATCCCCATGAGAACGATGAAGATGCGCAGTTTACTCAGATGAAGTCTCCGGACTACTTCAGCGTGGCCCCTAGCCAAAGCCGACACAGCCGCAATGAGTCCGTCTACAGCGCTATGAGTCCTCCGCCTGATGCTCCCAATGGTATGCCAGCAGCAATGCAAAGCTATCCCTCGCAGTCTGAGACCCACGAGCTTCAGGAGATGAAGGTATGTTGCAATCCCTGTAGTCATAGTGATATTTGCTAACGCGGCCTACAGCTTTACGTTGAGGATCAGACGAATGGTGTCGTTCAGTCGATCCAAGCCCTCATTGACAGTATCCGGGCCGACCGTGGTCTAACCGCGATAAACACCCACGTTTCTGCTATATCTTCCGTGGTGACGAATGTCACCTCCTCAACCCAACACTTTGTCAAAAGACCCGAGGCCAACCCGGCTCTCCGGCAACGCATCGAACCGATTATCGAGATGCTGGAATATCACAAGCACCGCCTTATGGGAGCCGCAGCCGGGGGGGAGGCTTCGACCAGCCCGGAACAGCTTCGTGAGGTGACCAACAAGCTTCCGCCTATCGCTTTCGAAATTCCCCGGGTGACAAAGGAGCTTGCTCACCAATTGGACCCCGCTAATTTCGAAGAAGAGGACGACTTTCGGTAGTCGGCCTCACGGTCTTCATGATACTTTCTTTCGTTCCAGCTTCTTCACAGTGGCCTGAGAGTTGCTCGGGCGTTTTCTCCTTACTTTCCTACCTTCTAGCACACTGATTTGGCACAATGATACCGACCGAACTGCTGGATCTTGCAATCTCGCTTTCTTACTTTTGCAGTTATCACGCATGACAACGAGTAACCACGTGGAACGAAGTGTTGTAATCTGGTGGAGCTTTATGACTATTTCTTCAGGAGACGCACCCCGGATCTCGGGGATGTATTTTTATTGGCCTTCTTTTCTTTCTGTTGATTATTTGATTGCCGTTGCTGTCTTCTTTTTCTATTAGCGCTTTTCCCTTTCTTCTGGACGATTACTTGTCCTGGTGGGACGGTTGACTTTTCTTATTCCCCCAGAATTTTCTACAGCCTTTCCGATATCTGTTTGCCCGCCCCAGGACCTCTTCTATTCTCCTTTCGTTTTAACCATCCTGGGGCCTCCGTTGTGCCGTGAAAGAATTCCGTGATCGTGCTGGTTTTTGCTTTGGAGTCCGTGGGGATGAATAAACCAATAGACTTGGGTGAGAGTGATGGCCGGGATGCTCTAGCAGCGGCCATTGCTCCCGCGATGCAATGAGAATCCGTTGTGACTACCAGTAACTCAGCAGTCTAAGTCGTACTATCTACAGGGTACTCCTCCGTTTTCCTACGGAGAACTGAATATGGAGAAGTGCCAATCACGTGCCCAAGCTGGAGCTCTGGCCGGGGAACTGGAAGCTCCGGGGGCTAGTCTGCTTCCGTTCGGACCGCGTCTTAGCTAAGCATGAGCTATCCCTGTTTGGGGCGTTAGCAGGAATATTTTCCTCAGCTGTCCGACCGCGTTCCCCCAATTCCTTTTGCTCTCCGCGCCAGCAAGCAGCAATCACACCCCATCTTTAAGACGTGATCTTCCACTAGTAGTAAGTGAAGCTCCCCGTTGCATTGCCCGGCTAGATGAAAGGACCAATGGCGTTCCCCCGCGTGCGGTCGAGGGGGAAGACAGTAAGCTTGCAGCGACGGCCTGGGGGAGCGCCGGACGGGCTGGCCGTACGGTCGGAGGACTTCCATGTTCTTCCATGGGGCGGCCTGAGGCCCACGGCCAGCGGGCGGGCAAGTTGCATGATTGGCGCGTATGGGCTGACGCAGAGCACGGGTGCAGGCTCCCAACTCCTCAAGCGGTTAGCGGCAGTGCCCCTCCAGCAACAATGTTCTCCCGAAGCCTGAGGTCAACAATAACCCCACCTTGCTCGCCCTTCGCTTCTCGTCCCCTCTTCTCCATCCCCAATTGCAACCAATCTTCCTTCCTCTCTCTTCGTTCTTTCCATCAAACATCCGCAGCCATGTCTGGAAACACCAAGGCCTTCTTCGACATCCAGTACGCCCCTGTGGGCTCCAGTGCCCGTAAGTTGTTCTTTTCCCTTCTCTGCTGTAGAGTCCGTTCTGCCTGCTTGCACGGGCAAAGTCGGGAATTTTACCCCTCCTTGGGATACCGAGGATTCCTCGAAATTTCCACCATCGCGTTCTCAATGGCAACGGATAATGGCAACGGATCTTGGACTGACATCTTCGGTGCCTGCTCTAGCCAAGACGGCTCGTGTCGTCTTCAACCTCTTCGAGAAGGACGTCCCCAAGACCGCCAAGAACTTCCGTGAGCTCTGCAAGGCTCCCCAGGGCCAGGGCTACAAGGGTTCTTCCTTCCACCGTATCATCCCCCAGTTCATGCTCCAGGGTGGTGACTTCACCCGTGGCAACGTGAGTACCCTGCCTGCTTTGACCGTGTCCGTGGTCTGGACACCATTGACTGATCGTTTTATATAGGGCACTGGTGGTCGCTCCATCTACGGTGAGAAGTTCGCCGATGAGAACTTCATCTACCGCCACACCAAGCCCGGTATCCTCTCCATGGCCAACGCTGGTCCCAACACGTAAGTTTATCCCGTAACTCTGAACTTGAGCTCGCCGCTGACCGTATCGCAGCAACGGCTCCCAGTTCTTCATCACCACCGTTGTCACCTCTTGGCTCGATGGCAAGCACGTTGTCTTCGGTGAGGTTGCCGATGAGGAGTCCTTCAAGGTCGTCAAGGAGATCGAGGCTCTCGGCAGCTCCTCCGGCTCCGTCCGCTCCAACATCAAGCCCACCATCGTTGACTGCGGTGAGCTGTAAATGTCTCTAGGATAACAGATGGCAAAATTGGGACGTCCGCCGCTGGCCTGAGCCGGCAGTGGCATTAATGGTGGACAATTCTTTTCCCTTTACCGGTGTAATCTAGAGTGTCCATACCAATCGTCAATGTTTAACCCTCCAGATCCGTAGTTGGAATTGCTATCATAAACCATATATTACTAATCCATCCTCCTCGCAAAAAACCAATGACGACTCCCTGACATAGTGACACCCTATGAAATCACCCCCCAAGAACGTGGCAACCTAGTAATCCACCTCATCCATGATCCCTCCCAGTTTTACCGCCAAAGGGAACAAACAGGTGGGATGTACCCCGCTCGACGCCCGGTGGGGTTGCTTGCTTGGTTTCCTTCCGGGTTCCGAATCCGGCCGGAGTTGCCAGCCTGCCCAACCCTAAGGTAATTAATTCTCATTTTTCCGCCGTATTCAGTAAGATAGATAGTAGGTGTTTAATCGGTGTATAGAGGGATGTTGTGCTATTTTAGTTGTATTACTTAATTCACAACGAGGAATCGAGGTATAGTGGGAAGGGACGTATGTAGTATGTATGTCCAGCTAAGCTTTCCGGGGTAAGGGCAAGGGCGGGCTGCGATCTTTAGGCGTATGTGGCGTTATTTCTATACTCCGTAATCATGTATCTTGCACAGAGATACATGTATTAGGTAGAGATTAGAGATTAGGGACCTGAAGGAGGCATATATTCCTTCTTCCTTCTTCTTCGTGACTAAGCTAAACCCCAACCGAATACCCAATACCCTATTTTGTAGAATGAGAAGCAATCAAGTATGATGCACGAGCCAGCAAACATGGTCCAGTCGCTGAGGTATTATGCTAGAATTCAGGGATAAACCTGAGGTTGGTGAATTAGCACCCTAGTATTGGGGTGAGGAGGTCAGTGTATAGTACCCATGGTGTGTCGGTTCTAGAATATCTGATCCGGCCTTGGTTAATGGGATTAGTTGAGTATTTGGGTAAAGATCGAGACCTGGTAGCTGGATGAAGGGGTCATGGGATGTCGGTGACTGCTTGTTGTGATGGTGGTTAGTGTGCTTTGTTGTGGTTGATATTTGGTATTGATGGGAGTCGTCGCTTAGAGCATATGAGTGATGAGTTAGGTTGGTGTTAAAATGGTTGCTGAGCATTTAGGGGTGGAAGAGGTTTATAGATGATTGGATGAGATGTTCGGATTGGAGAAGAGAAGAGAAAGCGGGGGATGATGCAGCAGAGGACACGTATCGAAGTGAAGGAGCTGAATGAATAGCATGCTGTGTTGATCACCAGCTGCTTTTAACAGATTCGAGGACAAGACTAGGCAACGTCTAGCTGGAAATCAGAAACATCATTGCAATTGATAAAGCCATCCCACGCCCAACACCTCCCATGGCATTCACTGGGTATAAACAAAGCTCGCTACTATACTTCCTGGCGAGACAGTACAAAACAATGACTAAGACGACATCACCGCCGGGCTGACTTTTTGATCACTCCTTCCAAGATCTCCCGGATCTGCTTGCACCCGTCAATTCCCACCGCCAGCATGGTCTCGACGTACGTGCAATGCACCTTCGAGTCCATTGTCAACATGGCAACCTTCATCTCGTCTTCGTCGTCATTCACCATGGCTGCCTCTCCCACCGGTACAGCTGTCGTAGTTCCCACGGTAAGGAATGGAAGCTCCTGCTCCTCCGGCAGAGACAGGTCCAGCAACGGATCCAAGAAGTCATTATTCGGATCCCGTGGCGTCGAGGCACTCCCGCTCATCCCCGCTGTGCATCCACAAAGCAGTCCAGGCATGGGGATACCGGCATCCACAAGCGCCAGCGTACAGGCATTGACCGCCGCGGCGAGGAGGGATCCATCTGCCGACAGAACCGAGACGTGAATGCTGATCGTACTGTGCGGGTAGAGGTGTGTGTGAAGATGCGACTGGAAAGCGGAGCGTAGTATCGTAGCAATGCGGCTGGATTGTCTATTCAGACCGAGTCAGTACAAGTGATGACCGTCATGTCTCGCGCACACATACTTATCACTTCCACCAGCTCTGCGCTTGCGATCCACCCCAGCAAATCCGGCAACATTGACGTCTACTTCCACGACCGCACCGGCAGACCCGGCAGCACCCCCGGAGGCATCGCCGCGACGTCCCTCGGCGGGACCGTGAACGGAGCACAGGATGGCGGTGTTGCCCATGGCCAGGTAGGAGGAGCCCGAGCTGGCGGGGTTGGTGGAGATCTGGGCCTGGAGGAGCCGCAGCTCATTCCAGCGGCGGCCATCCAGGCGCAGCTTGGTGAGGGGGTATGTGGTCGAGGTGTCGAGAGGCATGGTGTCGATTCGATCTGGGCGGTCCAGATGGAGAGGAATTTAACGTGGTTCCCCGCACCGTGCGCTGGCAATTTCGGTCGGAGATGAGAAAAGGACACCGGGGGATTGAATTCGAAGACTGGCGCTGGCTGACACAAAAACTGGCTCCGATCGAAGCAGAGGGCGAGCAATGAGGGGAAAGTGGTGAGGGGAGGTTGCGGAGTTTTGACTTTTCGGCGCGGAATTCTTTCAGTTCGGTCAGCTGCTTGCCCAATCGGGAAGCCCGCCGTCCATCGCGTCTCCGCATTTCATCTTCAATCTGTCTGCATTTCTCTTTCGCCATCCCTGTTTGTCGGTTACCCCTGGAGCTGACATGGGTTCACGCTGGGAAGTCGAGGATACCGATGCCACCACCGTCGGCTCAGAGGACGATGATGATCTCGACGGGGTGCGCCCGTTGGTCTTACAGCCGACTTCGCTGTCTCTCGCTAGTCGGTCTCCGCATCTTATCTATACCCATAGCAGGACATATCTAACGCATCGACTACCCTAGGTAGAGACCATACCCCCAAACCCGAAACCGTGACACCACGCCGGCCAACCACTATCGCAAAGATCGAGCAATCCTCACCACTCGACCAAAAGGCCCCTGCGGTGGTGGACCTGCTCGAAACAGACACGGGTGACGAGTCAGTGAATGAGGGGGAGGCCGCGTACCGAGAGTTCAAGAACCGAAAGGCCATTAAACGGAAGCGCAGCACCGCCAACTTGAAAAATAGACCGACCAAGGTGACCAGAGTCGCAACCGCAAACTCCTTCGTTGGCCGGCTCCCATCATCGGATGGGAAAGCCCGCCCGAGACGGCCTCTGCGAGATTATGGGGAGGAGGTATCGTCTGAGGATGAGTTGATGGAATACACTCTCCCCGACTACCTGCAGAAACGCCGATCGCAGTTCGACCGGAGGACCGAGCATCTCAAGCAGTCGGGACTGAAACTGCCGCCGGACTATGACAATGTCGAATTCTCAGATGACGAGCGGCTGGAATTTCTGAAGGAGAAGCCTGCTTTTGAGAACATGACTCCATGCAACCCATACAAAGACATGACGCTGCCGTACTCGTTGGGCCTGATACCAGCCCCAATCGCACAATGGCTGCGCCAGTACCAGGTTGATGGGGCTGCCTTTCTGCACGAGCTGTTTGTTTACCAAAAAGGTGGCATCCTTGGAGATGATATGGGTCTGGGGAAGACGGTGCAGGTGATAGCATTTCTCACTGCGGCATACGGGAAAACTGGGGACGAGAGAGACGCGAAGCGGATGCGAAAAGTGCGGAGAAGCGGGCGAGATCAGTGGTACCCGCGAACGTTGATCGTCTGTCCAGGCACTCTGCTCACGAATTGGATGGCCGAGCTTTCACGCTGGGGCTGGTGGCATGTCGACACCTATCATGGGGACAACAAGGAACTTGCGCTTCACGCTGCGAGGTCTGGAAGACTAGAGATCTTGATCACCACGTACAGTACCTATCTCCATAATAAAGATGCTGTAAACATGGTCGACTGGGACTGTGTGATAGCGGACGAGTGCCATATCATCAAGGAACGCAAGTCCGAGACGACCAAGGCCATGAACATGATCAACGCGCTGTGTCGGATTGGCTTGACCGGAACCGCCATTCAGAACAAGTATGAGGAATTGTGGACACTCTTGAACTGGACGAACCCAGGGAAGCTCGGCCCAGTGACGGTCTGGAGGAAGACCATCTCTGAGCCGCTACGGATCGGTCAGTCGCACGACGCCACGGTCCACCAGCTGCGCAAGGCTCGGGGAACGGCAAAGAAGCTGGTCGAGAACCTCCTCCCGCAATTCTTCCTCCGCCGGATGAAGGCCCTGATTGCAGACCAACTGCCCAAGAAGGTTGACCGCGTCGTCTTCTGTCCGCTGACAGACACTCAGGCCGACGCCTACGAGAACCTCCTGGGAAGCGACATCATCAGCTACATTAAGCACTCCACCGACCTTTGTGACTGCGGTTCCCGCAAGAAAGCCGGCTGGTGTTGCCGCCAGTTTCTGCCATCCGGGGGAACCTGGAGGAGCTACGTCTTCCCCGCGATTGCGGTGCTGCAGAAACTCAGCAACCACCTTGCGATCCTCATCCCGCAGGGGGCTGATTCGAACGAGAAGCAGGAGAAGGATAAGGACATGCTCGAACTGGCCGTGCCAGACCAATGGGAGAAGCTCTACCGCTCGCGCGACTCGATTGTCAACTACGCCAATCCCGAGTTCTGCGGCAAATGGAAGGTCCTTCGCCGTCTGTTGAAATGGTGGCACGCCAATGGCGACAAGGTCCTCGTCTTCAGCCACAGCGTGCGCCTGCTCAAGATGCTCCAGATGCTCTTCCACTACACCAGCTACAATGTCAGTTACCTAGACGGATCCATGAGCTACGAGGAACGCACCAAGGTGGTGGATGAGTTCAACTCCGACCCCCGCCAATTCGTCTTTCTGATCTCCACCCGTTCTGGCGGCGTCGGACTCAACATCACCTCGGCCAACAAGGTCGTCATTGTCGACCCCAACTGGAATCCGTCGCATGACCTCCAAGCGCAAGACCGCGCCTATCGTATCGGCCAGTCCCGCGATGTCGAAGTTTTCCGTCTCATCTCCGCCGGCACCATCGAAGAGATCGTCTATGCCCGCCAGATCTACAAACAACAACAGGCCAACATCGGCTACAACGCCAGCTCCGAACGACGCTACTTTAAAGGAGTCCAAGAAAAGAAAGACCAAAAGGGCGAGCTCTTCGGTCTGAATAATATGTTCGAATATAAGAACCACAATATTCTCCTTCGTGACATCGTCAACAAAACCAACGTCGCCGAAAGCAAAGCTGGCGTCCAGGTCATGGACATTGATATTGACCTGGACTCCAGTGCTTCTGACTCAACTTCCACCGGCAAATCCGACGACACCAACGAAGTCATGAGCCAACTCGCCGCGATGATCCGCGGCGAGGGGAACACCGACTCCAAATCCACCCCCACCACCCCCATCAACACCAAGCACGACCCCATCCAAGCCATCCTAGCCGGCGCAGGGGTCGAATACACCCACCTCAACAACGAAGTCATCGGATCTTCGAAAGTGGAAGAACACCTCAGCCGTCGCGCCCAACTCGCCGACGAGAACAAAAACCTCGACAGGCAAGTGTTTGCAGGATCGCAATCTCAATCCCAGTCCCAGTCTCGCGGCAAGTCATCCTCCACCACCAACCAACCCATCAAATACAAATTCCATCCCCCGAAGGGCGTCATGAAACGGCAATTCTGCAGCATGGCGAAACGGTTTGGCTTCCCGAATGCAACCGAGTTTGCGCTCGTCGTAGAGGGAATGACCCAGGCACAACGCCGGGCTTGTTTGGAACGGTGGTATACGGAACGACGGGAGAAACTTTCTACTTTATAGTATACCGCATCGATCTGGATCGGACATTGGTTATGACATATATACCCACTACTACCTACCTATACCAAGAGTACGAATGATACCCTCCAGTCTTATCTTATATTCGATTCTCTCAACCAGTATAACCCCCTATCAACCAATACCCATGACTTTGAAGTTGGATGCAGCAAGAGATGAACTACCATTATCCCCACCACCCCCCAACCCAACTCCACCACACTCTCATCTCAAACCCCAGCACTCACACCCACCAACCCCCCCAACAGGCCCCCCTCCCTCCCCACTAACACCCCCGGCCTCCCCACCTCCCCCACCCCCCCATCCTCCATCCCCACCACCAAATCAAACCCCAAAAGCCTCTCCACCCGATGCATAACCACCAGCACCGTCCGATCCCGAAACTCCTCCACCACAACCCTGTGCACCAACTTCGCCATCTCCGCAGGAAGAGAACTCCCCGGCTCATCCAGCACCACGATCTTCCCGGGCCGTAAGAGCGCGCGCGCAAGAGAGAGGAGTTGCGTTTGGCCTGCTGATAGGGTGAGGTCTTTGTTGAGGATGGAGGAGAGATTGTGTCCGTGGGTGGTGATTGTGGGCCAGAGGTGGACTTTGGTTAGGGCGGTGATGAGGTGTGAGTCGTTGTTATTTAACCCTTCTTCATCTAGGTCAGGACAGCCTAAGAGTAAATTCTCCCGAAGCGAAACACCCGGGATGGTGTAACTTTGCTGGGATATGCCGATTACTTGCTCTCGAACGACTTCCGGGTCTAGTGTTGCGGTATCGATTCCATCGATGAGGATAGATCCCTTCGTGATGTCGATCATCTGGAATAAGGCTGAAATGAGACTACTTTTCCCGCTACCGGTCCGGCCACAGATCCCTACTTTGCTGCCTGCGGGAATGGTGAGGGTGATGTTTTTGAGTACGTCCGGGCCGGAGGGGTGGTGGCGTGCTGTGAGGGCTTTGTATTCGATTGTGCCCTGGGTGGGCCATGCTGTGGGTATGGCTGTGGGTGTAGTTGTAGTTTGGGAAGTTGGGTTGGGAGTCTTCTCGGCGTTGGTTTTGGCGTGGACGGTAAACTCCTCTAGACGAGTTATCGATCCAAGGGAAATCTCCATCACCGCCCATTGCAGGATGAGTAGTTGGAGGGTTTCATTCAGGGATATAACGTTCACCAAAGCGAGACCGACGAGTGAGGAGCGGGTGGGGAGGGTGATTGCGAGGCTGACGACCAGGATGGCCACGCCGGCGGAGACCATGTCGAGGACGAGGTTGAGCCAGCGTTGGATCATGAAGCGTTGGTAGTAGGGGCGTTGGGAGGCGCTGAGGAGAGTGGTGTAGGTGGTTTGGTGGGTCTGTTGCCAGTTGTAGGCGCGGATGGTGTGTAGGCCGGTGATGGTTTCGAGGAAGTGCGTGCTGTGGGTTGTGTTGGTGTTGGATTTAGATGGTTGTTGGGGATTGGATGGGGGGACGTACAGTAGAGGGCTCTTGGCTTCAATGTCCATGGCGCGTACTTGGCGTGAGGTGCAAAGGTAGAATCGTTGGATGGCGAAGACGAGGGTGTAGAGGATTGGGAAGGCAATGAAGATGTAGGGAAAGGAACTGGATATGTTAAGACTTTGTTAGGATATCATATGGTATACTTACCTTGCGACGATGATGACTTGAGCTAGGGTCCCGAGAGCGCCTGTAAGAGGATAGGGTTAGATAGTCAAGCTATGTCATACAGACAGAGACAGGATACCCTCTGAGGCATTCAAAAACGTCACTGGCAAGTTCCAATCGATCAATTGCATGTCTTGGCTGAACCTGAACTGTCTGTTAACCCCATTCTCTAACAGTGAAGTACAGCTCACGCACCTGTTCATAATCGACCCCGTATCTATCAAGCTAAAAGCAGGCATGGGCAACCTACAACATTAGTATCAATCCATTGACATATCCAAGTGTGTCTAGCTCACCTTATAGTTGCTTTCAAGAGCCGAGTATGAAAATACCGACTTGTTCTTGGCATGACGACGCGCAGTTGCTGACTATATCTCGATCAGTGGTGAACATGACAAGGCTAGAATGTGTCTTACAAAGCAGCGAGAAGGGTGAAGATCATGGCCGCGCCTTGGAAGAAACTGTAGATCCCGATATACTTGGCATATGAACCGCCCATAGTGGATGGATCCCCGTCCAGCCACCATTGAAGCCATACAGCTAGATGTTCTGTAAGTCATCATTCTCCTCGGCTTTGGGACGGACGTACTTGGGAACTTGGAGAAGAATGTCTGGAGGCTTAGGAAAGCACATAGGACTAGTCCCCGCCAGAGGCCCATTGATCGAAAATAAGAAAGGTATACCGAAATGGTTGGAAGTTCGGGTTTGTCTTCCTTCTTTTCAGTACGCTTTTCATGCTTCTGAGAGGATGAGTCGGGGGTGGACGGTGTTATTTGATCGGTGACACAACATTCATCTTCAAAGTTGATTCCCTTCTTTCGAGTAGTGAAAAGCGGTGCCATCTCTTCTGGAGACCCCTGGGCTTGAATCCTGCCATCGTCGTTGAGCAGAATAATAAAATCCGCGTACGGCAATAGTCCTTCTAAAATAGCATGTGTCAATCATTGAATCATCGCTTCTAACCATTACTTACCTCTGCTAGAAGCAACAATCACGGTCTGACCATTCGCTCGCATCAGGCCATTGGGTCTGAGAAGACGCTGTGTCACATTCTCCTCTGTCCGCGGATCAAGGGCACTGAAACTATCATCCAAGACAATAAGTTCTTTGCGAGCATATGCCGCTCTGGCCAGGGACTGCAACAACGATGTCAGATGATATACCTATATTAAGAGGTAATGACTGCTTACAATTCTCTGCTTCTGTCCCCCACTCAGTGAGACTCCGTTGCTTCCAACCTTCGCTTGGTCCTGTTCTGGAATCTCGCTCAAGTCGTGGTCCAAGTCGCAGGCCCATATTGCTTTCTTGTAGAGTTCACTGTCAAAGTCTTGACTGGGACCAATGATGTTGTTCTGGATGGTCTCGTTTTGAAGCCAGGAAGACTGGTCGCAATAGGCACAGTTCTGAATGTCCCTTTGAAAACTGCCTGTAAGCAAGTTCATTTCACCGATTATGGCTCGCAAGAATGCGGATTTTCCACTGCCAACGGGTCCCATGATCAGAGTGAGCTGTGACCGTGGGATGTTCACAGCGATGTCCTGAAGTACGGTGGACGAAGAATCAGGGTACGAGAAGTCTGCGTTGTGGATGGTTACAGCATTCTGATCTGGCAAAACGGTGATGGATTCTGTAGCCTGCTTTTTCGATTCGATCTGGGACACATGTAGACTGGCTGAATCTTGGTAATCTTTGTGGCTTGGAAGTGCGAGGAACTTTTCGACTCGGTCCAAGCAGCTTAACGCCGCTACAACCATAGGCACCTGTTGGAAGACAGCAACGAGAGGTGAGGATATGAGGCCTATCAACGAAATTGCAGTATATATGTGAGATGCACTTGATGCACTCCAGGTGTCAGATCGTATGGCAGCGTAGATTGTCAAGGTAACAACTGGCGATATTGCCGAAGGAGCGTATGCTGTGTATGGAGGTCAGATCAAACCCTTGATGATATGGACCATACCTACCCAAACCCATAACCCACACAAGGATCGTACGGTATTTCGACGCATAATTGAGTTCAGCATCTCGGAGATCGTAAATTCTCTTGAAAAGGTTCTTTGCGAACCCGGACATTTGCACGGTTTTCATGTTTGACAAGACCGATGAAGTAGCATCTGTAGAGATTTCTCATGCTCTCTCCAAGACACGTTCAATAGATGATCTACCCTAGAGAAAGGGCCAGCTTGACCATCTATTGAACACGATGTGGAGAAAGCAATTGAGAAGAATATCAGCGACTGTCCCACCATTCAAGTGGTATACTTACTCAGCCGTTGCTGCACACCCTCCAGCCATGCCTTCTGGCTTTTACCAACACGTTGTGAGAGCTTATAGGTGGCAATAGCACAAGCTGCTGCCACGATAGCAGGCGACACGCACGCCACTCCGACTTGCCGCTCCAAGAGCCAAGTTGCTATGCCGATCTGCAACAGGCTGAAGTAAATCTCATGTACCTGCTCTAATCCGTTGCATGCCATCTCCACATCGGTGCTCATCAAGGATACCGTAGCCTTCTTTGCATCCGCATCGTTCAGCGTGAGTGTCTTCTGATATATCGCTGAAATCAAAGTTCCTCGGAGCAGTGTGATGAATCGTAGCTGCAGCCGCCAATATGACCCAGTAGCGACCGCCAAACCAACATACACCATAACATAGGCGCCTAGAATACCGTAGCCAATGTCGTGATCACGATGAGATGTTTGCTCTAGCCATCGAAGTAGCCTCAGCATCAAAATTGGCTGGAGCAAGGTGAATAAAAGAAGGAACAGTCGGGGAATAGCCGGCCACATTAGCTGATACTTGAAGATCTTCAAAGCAGCTCTCACAAGCCTATACCGCTTAACCTGGCTCTTTTCAAACGCCTCCCTGAAGCTTTGGTCTTGCCCAATAACCACACAGTTCTGTGGTAGATGATAGAGGTCACTTAAAGAGAGCACTTTCTTGAATCCTCTCAAAAGTAGCGGGTTAGTCCACAAGAACAAGCCATTGGTGAAGATTCCTCCCGTCTCTTCAGGAGACCGACTAGTGTCTTTTGCATCGAGAAAGTGTTTCGTCTTTCCTCGCGATTCGATAAAGAGAATCGCCAATTTGACCGCTAGACTGGTAGACGAAATCGCTTTGAATGGCAACCCGCCATCACCAAGCAGCCACAGAGTTCGAAGCCGAGTCGCATCGAGCAAGGCCGACAGGAAAAGATAAGTGAGCAACACAGTCGACGGTCCAATCGCCTTTGCGTGCTCAAAGTACGAGAGCGCACAGAGGAATGCCGCATCTGTCACCGATAGAGCCAAGGATGCGATTGCCAGTGGCTGCTGATTGTTATCTTGCGGTAGAATGTAAAGTACCAGAAGGGTCAGTTGCAGGAGGCCGAAAACTATACCCAGAGACTAAAAGAGTCAGTTGGATTATCCAGAAAACAAGGTTGTATGGTACTGACCAGCTTCAAGTGTTGCGATAGTCTCGCACTGACTTTAGGCCTCGCTTTGTAAAGAAGAGCGATCCTAAAAGCAGCTGAAGCAATGAATAGCACTGAAGGAAGTATAGACAGAATGCTTTGCTCAAAGGTGACGGTGAAATCAAAACTGCGGCAGCGGACCTGGACCTGGGGACCAAAGTGGTCATCTGCAAGAATGCAGGCCTCTGATTTATTGATTGAATCCATGTCATTTCAAGCAATGCATGAAGCAACAGGGACAGTCAGGAGAAAGGATGCTCCAATAGATGGGAAATAAGGGGATTATATGGGGGTGACAAGGATTAGATGCGCTAAGTTACGTAGTGGATGGTCGTGAAGCCATTGATAACCAGCTGCGCGTTTGTTATCTGGACTCTGGACTTCCCCAGGCAACTGCCAATCACCGTGAAGGTCGTTATTGAAGGTCTAGATCGCGTTAGGATAGAGTAGCTAATTAGGTTCTACTACTTTAGCCAGGGCTGGATCCCTGTCTAGCCTAGATTCCAGATATTACAAGGTTACCAGACCTGTCCTTCGCAGTTCAAAAAAGGCCAATCTTCTATCTCAACGTTAGTGAAGGTCTTGCTACGGTGGCTCAACGTGTATATCACTCTTCTCAAGCCCTGGACTACATTTACTATGTAGGTACACAATTAGAAATGACAACGTTGAAAGACGCATAGGGAGCCTTCCGTCGGAAACCGTCGGGCTTCATGCCGAGGTGATTGGCCAACAGTTCTACTAACGCTCAACTACTGCGAGGCTGAGAGCTAATTTTACATGGCCCGATGCCCAAGTCTCCGACTTGGTACTTATGCACCTTAGTATAGAGCGAACCGCTCAATGGACTGTGCATTTTCCACAAGTAGAAAGGCTATTGGGCTGGCTATCCGGGTACAGCTTGGACTTGGGCCAGTCGGATCATTCTTGACTACAACAGACATTATGTGATAGAATTGGCCATGTTCGTGCCAGACACCATTGGATGGCGTTGGCAAGAAAGGGATTCGCCGCTACATCAAGTCAATATTATGTATTATCCACAACCATAGTCTATATTAATGCTAAAAATCAATCACCTAAACGCTAGCTGTATCAGTGCCCATCCACGTCAGGGTACATGATGATGATATGTATCCCATATATCAAATAGCATCGCGCACCCCGCCACTTTTCCATATCCTGTCTTGTCCCTCTTTCAACTTTTGTCGCATGTTCCTTGAATATAAAATCAATCGGGTATCCAGTGTAATCGATCTGATGGAAATGGTGGGCATTTGGGTATGTCTCCAAGGTTGTGGTTGGCCGGACTCGTTGCTCGCCATGACCTCGAGCATGTCAGGTCAACCATGCTGATCCAAATCACGGCTCGCCCTACCTTTGTTTCCTGTTTTCTAATTTATGTTTCACTTCTATTTGCCTTTACCAGGTGCCTAGCCATTATATCTTCCGAAGATCCAGTGTTGACATGGCAATGCCGACTGGAATCACCGAAGCAGGCTGCCTAGTTCTCCTTGGCATCGACATAGGCATCGACATCCGACGTCCGCGAGTCTTTCCGCTCGACTGCCTCTTCCACTTCCTTCCTAGTCTGACTCGGGACGGAGTCAGCGCCGTTGGCCGGTTCGGATGTCGTAACGGAATCCTTGGGTTTATGCGCGGGAATCTGGAACTGGGAGGGCTCGCTCTGACCTTCGAGAATAGGGGCAATGGATAGAATCTGCTTGATGGCGACCTCGGGGTTATGCGAATCGCTGGGTCCGGTTAGCTCCATGCGGAATACAGCTTTCACCGAGCAACTTACACTTGAGCATTAATGATCCAGTCCAGATCCTCTTCTCCCTCGTCCGGGCCGTTGGGCCCGCCCTGCACCCGTCGGAAGAGGCGGGGGTGCCACTCGACGCCTTCATCGGCCCGCTTCGCTGCTTCCTCTCGTTGGCGGTCCTCGATCTTCGTCTTCTCGTCCGTAGCCGCCTCGTGGTTGCGCGCAATGATGGCCTTCACGGTGTTGTGCCACAGACGCTGCGACTCGCGCTCGCCCTGCTGCTCAATGGGCCTGCTGGAAGGAGGGGTATGCTTCGCGCTCGTGGCGTTGAAGAGGAGATCCTTCTTGTGGGTCTGTTCCTGTTAGGACATGGCTTTTCGTACGGTGGATCACACCTACATGGACATCCTTGATGTGCATTTCACCGTTCCAGAGACCAGACAGCTCGTAGTAGACCTCTCCCGTCTTTTCGTTCTTGATGGTTCCACCAATAGCGTTATACGTGCCAGAGAAGTAACCCTTGGTCTTGAACTCAATATCCGCAACGAGGTTGTTCTCCGGGCACCGCACATAGCTGTGGTCGCCGAGCTCGTACTTCATCTTTCCGAAAAGGATGCCGCGGGCGTACATGTTCGGTTGCGTCAGAATGCTAAGCCGTATTAGCGTTGTCATAATCGTGCGCATAGAGATCCACATACTATCTTTCGCCCTTCTCCTTGTCCTCCCCACGGTTCAAGAACCGCAGAATAGCAATACCCTCCATCATACTGGCGGCCGAGTTCCCAAGGAACTTACTGCGGGGCTTCAGGGTGCCATCTATCCGAATGTTGTGCTCAGGTGCCATGAAGAAATAGCTGGACTTGGGCGGGTGGTGAGAGGTCTGCTCGGAAATGTAGTATCCGCGGGTGCCATCGGGATAGTCCCAGTAGCAGGTGAAGGTCTCTCCAAGGATCGGGTTCAGCGGCTTCTTCACTCCTCTGCGGAAGATGTCAGCGAGACCGGAACCAGCGACAGCGAATCATTCAGAATGTATGAGAACATACGGAGGTTTGATGTGCCATCCGCTCAGATAAAATTTGACGACGGAGACGAATCGTTCGAGGGGATCATCGATGGTGGGCATAGGAAGCAAGGTCTCAGGGTGCGCCATGAAGCTGAATGCAAAGAAAATAGATTAGTCGCTACTTCTTGGCGCCGCAGGTGTTCTGACATACTTGGTGATGCGCTCGAGCATGGATCGGGGCTCCAGGATGAAGGTGGGCAGGACGACCCGACTGAGGTCAGCCCCCGGTCGGAGCTGGGAGATGATGTGGGAGAGGACTGCAACGGTTAGCAGGCGTGAACAATTTTGAGATGATTATTTGCAGGGTTGCCGACGTAGGTGTGATTTCCCTTCAGTCGTCGTTGGGATGTCCAGGTGGACTACATACCATTTCCCTGGTCGGGCTCGACGACCTCGTCGTCCCCGCTCACGGGCTCAGCCTTGGGTTCATCGTGTGAACGATTACCTGAAGAATGGAAAAACGAGCCCCAGTCAGCGGACATGATGGTGGCAGAAGAGATGCGCGGATGGGGTGGGAAGCAAGCCGGTGGAAGGCAGAGGAGGGGAAGAGGGAAAAAAAGGACGGAGTGAGGCAGCAGCAGCAGAAGTAGAGGCCGCCGCAGGATGACGTGGGAGGAGCAGCACAGGACGAGTAACAAGATGACGGCAGCAGAGTTCACCACGCAAACACTAACTACTCACTGGAAAGTGACGAGCGATGGCGGATGTGCGGGACGGAGATGGGCATGCTGTTCCGTGGTTCCTGTCTTTTCTCCTGCTTAAAGATCTAGGCGAGGGATTGAAGCAACTGATGCAACCGGAGAGTTCGGACTGGTACTTGGGTAGGACTCGTATCTGGTGTCGCTTTGGGCGTGTCGGTGCCTGGGAAATTTCCTCTAGGGTCCTGATCCCTTTTTTTTTCAGTTTCTTTTATTATCGTGGACTTAATTAAATTTTAATCAAGCGACCAAGCGATGGATGTGAATAATAATAGTCAAAACAACCACAAATAATTTCAGCCAGGTCGTATTCGGAAGTGTCAGGATCAAATTCGCGAGAAACCACCACCAATGCGCAACAGAGCGACCAGCGGTGCCGGGGCTCCCCGTGCAATAAATATTGCTGGTGGCCACAAGAGACGGTGTGTCTGGCCGATCTGGATGGACGATGAATGACGTTGATGGGACTGCCTTGATTCCCAGCTCCCTCTTCTTCCCCTGCGCTGCTCTCCCGGAGCCATTCCCCCCATCCATCACAGTGACACAACATCTTCCAGCGGACTTATATACAGACTCTGCTCGCTGGTCTCATGCTCATTCCCTTTGCTGAACAACCCCTCGCTGAGGAACGCCCGATCCTGAGGGGCACCAGGCTTGGCGGTGGGGATGACAGATGACAAGCGATACGAATACGTACTACGCAAATCATGGGCCCATCAAGTCAGCAGCGCCGACGATCGCTCTCGATGATTCTCTATTATGATGGCTGGTATTAATCTTTAGATCCTAGTCTTAGGCCCCATCCGCATCTATCTACATCGCGAGCTCAATCACGCCGACTGTCTTTTCAGCGGCGCATCGCCACCTGTGATCTCCCTCAGAAATTCCGCATCGGGATGATGGAGCATGACATGGAAATGCTCCACGGCATGCACCGACTTCAATGACTTCCAGTTTTTGAACCAGATGACCTGCGCCCACATTAGCGCCAGCAAAAGCAATGTCCCCCACATTCTTCCTCCCCCAGAGCCAATCTTCTCTGTGGACAGCGAACACACATACCTGGTCGGCCGGCATCCGTGAGCAAAACGTCCGTTGCACATACTCCTCGATCTCCTGGCGCGCGCGTGGCGTCAAGTCATCCGTGGCCGGGTCATCCTCCAGCTCGAACTTGGTCCATATCACCAAATGCACAATGCCGTCCTCGACCCCGTACGGCCAGTCATTGAACAGAATTCGCATGTCCTCTACGTGACAGCTTGCTTAGAACACATCTCATCGCAACAATAACGAACAGAGCAGGTGCGATCGAACGAACCGGCATATTCAAATGGCCGCCCCTTCGGCTTCAAATCCTCGACCGTTCCCTCACCCCAGCGCAGTCGTTCCTTCACCACGAACCGCATAATCGACCCATACTCCGCGATAATATACTCCTTGTACTCGAGATACCTCCTCAGATCGCTGGGGAGACGCTGAAACCGATCAATCTGGTTGGTCCCTGTCATCGCCGTTAGCACACCACTTCGGGTCCCCACCCCCTAACGCACGGCTCCAACCCACATACGGACGATGTCTTTGACTAGCTCCCACCCCTGTCTCCGATATTGCTCGTCAGGGGTCGAGAGAATTTCGATGTTCTTCTGCGAGGTGTCGCGTAGGAAGCCGGGACATTCTGCGGTCCATTGGTAAGGGGGTACGTTGACGAGCCAGTACGATAGGGACTTGGAGGGGAGACTGGTCGCTGAGCGTAGGAGGGCAGCAGAGGTCTTTACCTCCGGAGAAGTAAACGTCTCGTGAAATGGTCGTAAGGTGGCAGTGGTGGACGACATGGCGACCGGATGGACGGAAGAAAGGCAGACTAGATTCTAAAGACGGCGAGTTTATTGAGTGTCGGACATCTAGTTTATAACCCGTAGGTAAGACAAAGGTGAGAGAGGAGAGAAGCAGAGAGAAGCAACCGATCCAGCTGTCCAGATTACCAAGGGAGAGCTGATATCACGCTGACCGATTCTGGATGCGGTGGCGATGCATTATTGATTATTGGAAGTCAGCCAGGCCCCGCTACCCATTCCAGAAGGGATTGACGGGTCATGTTATTAAGGAGAGGGGAAACAATAAGTAGGCGACCAGGAGGATTCCTAGGGATTTTTACTATGTATAAACACTGCTAGTTATCCTGTGGTCTCTGTCTCTTCGATCTGGTCGAGAACCGATGATCTAAGACCGTTTCAACGTCCGCAACTCCACTGTGGAGCCCTGTCATATCCCTGCCAGGGTTGGCTGTGTCGCTATCCACGGTCGTCCTTCAACAAAGCAAGAACGCATCCCTAGCAATCCCGAACTACCATCCTTCCAGAGTTCCCCTATAACACTGTACTTATAGGCCATGTGGCGGTGATCCACTCGGACTAGCACATCCTGGTCTCTACCTACACAGTAGCCAAGTCCCTACGACGATGCACTCCGTACACCGTACTGTCACAACAGCATGTACATATGCACGTCAAGTATGTCATACAGCCGCCACAATCACATCCCCCGATTCATAACCTACACACTCCAACCTCTATAAACATCACTACACCGACCCAACCAACCCCGCAACCTCCGGCCCATCCGACCTCACGACCCTCACCCCAGCCTCACTCAACTCCCTCTTCGCCTCCTCCCACCCCAACCCGGGATCAACACACCGCACCGCATCCTCGACCAAATAACTCCTCAAACCCGCCCTAGCCGCATCAACCGCCGTAAACTTGACACAATAATCCCCCGCCACCCCGACAACAAACACATCCGTAATGCCCCTTTCCTCCAAAACCCCCTTAAGATGCACATCCACCGACGACCGATTCACCTCCGCATCGAGATTCCCAAACGCATCCGCAAACGCCGAGTACATTTCCACCCGGGCATCCATGCCCTTTTGTACGTAGAGATCGATGTTCGCGGTGTCGATTTCCGGGATGATTTCCGCGCCCTTGGTGCCGGCGACGCAGTGGATGGGCCAGAGGCGTTGGGGTTTGGTTTCTGATTCCTTGCCTGGGGCCGGGTTGGCCATTTCGATGTGGCATTCGAAGGGCCGGTTGTTGGGGGCGGGGTGGTTGGGCGCGAATGAGATGTGGTTGGCGGGGTGGCTGTCTTGGGAGGCGATTCGGAGGGTGAAGCCCGGGTGGGCGAGGAGGGTGTTGATGGTTGGGGCTAGGTCGCGGGCTTCTTGCACGGCGAGGGAACCGTTCTGGGGTTGTTAGTAGAGCATTGTATAATAGGTTGAGGGATGACTGACGGGAGGGCAAAAGTCCTCTTGCATGTCCACGACGATCAAAGCGGCTTTCATTTTGGATGGCGTTAGCTGGATGGTTCAAGTGTTGCAGCTGTTGGATTTGAGTGTTCGATTATGTCGGTGACGGTCTCAGACTAGGATAGTTGTATGCAGGCCAGTCGACTACTAGATAACCAGTCAGCTGGGTTGAGGAAACGAGAAGAAATGTAGGTACCTATTGTCGTATCATATCGCCGGGCTAGCCTTAGACCCCGCTCGATGGGCGTGCATCTTGCAAGGATGGCGTGAAGAGAGCCGCATGTTAATTCTCGGCTGAAGAATGCAAGCCAATCCAATAAGACAGCTGCAGGGCATTGAACACGACAGACCAGGAACACGACCGAATAGGCCGATTCCCACTGGAAACATCGCATCGAGCTGTTGAAGCTGTCCGAATCGGGCGTAGCAGCAGGCGGCTGAGTCAGCACACATGACCACAAAACCGGCGCGAAAACCGGCGAGGCAAACTTCTTCACTTTGTCACCTCAGGGCTGCGGCCCTTCATCAAACCCGTCCAGCCACACCAGTAGACCACCCGTAATTATTGAATTGCAGATGATGCGAGGCTCGTCCAAGGTATGTATCGACTATCTGCCAGCTTCCAGCCCGCCCTCCCCTGCAGCATGATGAATTCTTCTATATATTGGAGCTGTCCGAGCACATTATGCGGACAAACCTAATTACATACGCATTCAATCTGAATCTGCCCCTGTCACCACAGCTTGTGTCACTGCCATTGTTTCTCGTCGCGTCTGCCACCGATTCTAATTGTCAGTAGTCATCACAGGACCCAAGCGAACACACCTTTCAGCCTCCTTGATTTCCCCCCAAACCACACCAAACTCAATTCACGATCTCCCCACCACCTCACCGCATCGACTCCGGTCACATCTCCATAATGGCCTACGATCCCCGACTCCCCAGTGCAGGCACTGCGACCACTCCTTCCCCTCCTCCCCCTCCGCCACCACCCCCGGAAACCATGAGGACCCAACAACCTCAACCCGCCCCCTCCAACGAGGCCACCCCCACCCCAGATTCGGAGTCCTACAAACTCCGTTTCTGCACCGTCTGCGCTTCCAACCAGAACCGCTCCATGGAAGCGCACCTCCGTCTCTCCACAGCCCCCAGCCCCTTCCCCGTGATCTCCTTCGGGACCGGCTCCCTCGTCCGGCTCCCAGGGCCCTCCATCACCCAACCCAACGTCTACAACTTCAACACCACCTCGTACTCACAAATGTACGATGAGCTCTACTCCAAAGACGAGCGTCTGTACCGCAACAACGGCCTCCTGAACATGCTCGAACGCAACCGCAACCTGAAATGGGGCCCGGAGCGCTTCCAGGACTGGGTACCGGGTCAGCCGCGGGTCGACCACGTCTCCAAGGGCGACAAGGGCGCCCTGGGCACGGAAGGCGGCGTCGTCGACGTGATCATCACCTGCGAGGAGCGGTGCTGGGATGCCGTGGTGGACGATCTCATGAACAAGGGTTCCCCACTGAACCGGCCCGTGCATGTCTTTAATGTGGATATTAAGGATAACCACGAGGAAGCCTTGGTCGGCGGCAAGGCAATCCTGGAGCTAGCGAACCGGTTGAACGAAGCCGCCTCCCTGGAGAGGAAGGCCACTGGTTCCGAAGGCTGGGAGAACGGAATGGGCGAAGCCAGACGGAACTTTGATGCCCGCGTGCCGGAGATCCTCGCCGAGTGGCAGGAGAAATGGCCTCATTTGCCAGCTTTGTGGACGTTAGCTTGGCTTTGATTTCAGATTTATTAGATCTGTTAGATTCATCCAATAATATTCATCCGTAATCGGATGCTTTCATCTGATCATTCCTCACCCAACTATTCTATCCTACCTATCCTACCCACCCGTAAATAAGTCCCATAACCACCCACCCCCGATCCAATCCCACCTCCGCCCATCAAGCAAGTAGTAGTACTCCGTCCACAGTAAATAGGTCACTATCTATACAAGAACGACCCCTCCATCTCCATCTCCATCCTCATCCCATACCATACATACCATACCATACCATTTCTGCTCCCCCCCGCCCCTCAAAAAAAAAAAAAAAAAAAAAAAAAAAAGGAAGAAGAAGAAGAAAAAAGATAGATGAATATCAAGAAAGCAACGGAACAATAGCAATTCATATGTTGATAACCCCAACCGCAGCCCCAACCCCAAACGAGCGAGCCTAAAGTAAGCAATTGAACAGATCCCTCAACCCATTCACACATTCTAAACCCTGGCCTCTTTCCTGGGTAGTAGTTATTTAGGATCTCGAAAAAAAAAGCCGATATGATAAAGAGAGTGTGTGTGTGGGACAGGTGGGTATTTATAGGGTCGGTCATAGGATTTAAAGTAGAGTATCGTGTAGGATAAGGGTATAAGATTGTCCTATCCTTCTAGTCTAGGATTAGGAAGGTATTGTATATGTACTTCCCCATCTCAGAAACAACAATGGAACTACGAGAGACAGAACCCTAACATGAATATGAACATGAACGCCATCCAGCCTGATAGATCCAACCACCGACCAACTCCTGAAATGATTCGTGTAGCTCACAATGAAAGGGAAAGGAAGATCAAGGAAAGAAGAAAGAGGAGGGGGTCAATAGAATTCTGCTCGTTGGCCGGCTCCCCGCTCTAAATCTCTCCTGCGACTTGCTTTCCCGAGACTACCTCCGCCGGTGCGTTCTTCGCGCTCTTCGTCCATCATGGCGGTTTCCTCTTCGATTTCTTTCTCTGTGTCTTCGCGGAGACCGAGAATATCGGGCGGGATGAAGCTCATTTGTACGCTGGGAGCGCCTTGGATGTATCGGAGTTGTTCGCGGATGGATTGCACGAGGCCGGCTAGGTACGTGCGGGGGTTCTTGTTCTCGAGCTTGCGCATTTCGGAGAGTGGCGGGAAGAGGGAGAAGTCGGGGCCGAAGTGGTTGCGGAAGGTGACGGTTTCCGGGATGTGAGGATCAATCACGTCCTGCGCGTCGATGAGGATCGAGGTCTCGTGAGCCCAGGCGCGGGAGACGTTGCGTGGGGTGTAGCCGCCACCACCGACGACGAGGAGAGGGAGGTTGAAGGTTTTGACGTAGGCGACGCAGGCGCCGTGGGCGGCGACGTTGAGATTGAAGCAGCCCAGACGGTCGCAACCGAGGGAGTCGGCACCGCATTGGAGGACAATGGCACCGGGGCGGTAGACGTCGACGCAAGAGCCGACCACGTCGCGGAAGAGCTGGATGTAGGATTCGTCGTCGATACCGTCGTGGAGGGGAACGTTGACGGAGTGGTGGGCGCCCGGGTTGAGTGGGTGTGTCGGCCCCGTGCTGTCGAGTGCACCGGTGCCGGGGAAGAAATTGTCCTTGTCGTACTTGTGGAAGGAGACGGTCAGGACGCGATCGGTGGACCAGAAGGCTTGCTCGACGCCGTCGCCGTGGTGGACGTCAATGTCAATGTACATGACGCGCGGGTGGAGGCGGAGGAGCTGCAGGATGCCGAGAACGATGTCATTGATGTAGCAGAACCCGCTGGCTTCGGACTTTTTGGCGTGATGCAGGCCACCGGACCAGTTGATTGCGATCTCCGACTGGTTGTTGCAGAGCTTGCGGGCTGCGTCGATGGTGCCGCCGGCGTAGAGGGAGCAGTAGTTGTAGAGACCGTCGAAGATGGGGCAGTCGTCGCCAAAGTTGAAGCGCGCGATGTTCTCGGTTTGATCAGGATTCTCCATATCACCGGGCATCACCTGCTGCAGGAAATCGAGGTAGTCGGATTTGTGAAATTCGGCGAGCTCTTCGTAGGTGGCTGCGCGCGCCAGGTAGAGGTCCATCGCATGGTGCATGCCGTAGGCCATGACCAGCTGCTTGGTGAGGGTCAACCGCCATGGCTTCATAGGATGTGACTGGCCGAAGTGGTGTGGTTCGACGGCGGGGTTGGCGTGCCAGGAGACGCGGTAGCCATTGGGACGAGCGATGCTATTCTGTTGGCGCTCGTGGATGACTTTGCGGTCGTCGGAGAAGGTGGGCGCGGAGGTCGGAGCGGCGTATTCTTGGACAATGGCGGAGCGCGCCATGGGGACGGATCTCGAGGGATGGTCGGGGGGGAAGATGAGGGTCGACTGGCGGTAAGAGGGATGCTTCTGAGTTCAGATCATGCTTGCGTACGCGGGAAGATGTGGAGGCGAAAGGACGTGGCGGGGAGACGAAGACGAAGAAGAGTTGCAGGTTGGAGTTCGGCAGAAAAAGCCGACGATCACCTGCGCTGCTCGGCCGCGGGCTCGATCCTGCTTGCCTGCACCGGAGATTCAAGGTCGCAACTGAGTGTCTATACAATCAATCCATGCACCACCGTGTTATTCAGCAACAACCGACACAGGATGATCAACTGCCCGGACAGGATCGACTACTACGAGTCATGAGCAAATCCCGAACCATCCCCGAGCGATTACCTAACCTCCGCCGATGTCGGTTGGCTGCCATGGCTCTCCTTGAAATTCTTCGTTAACGTAGACCTGTGGGGAAGAGGAGAATGTCTGGGTCTCAAGCAAGATACTAGTCAACAGCCTGCGTGAGGCGATAGTGGTGGATCTACGCAATTCCAAGCCTATAAAGCCAACACCATCCCCCGTCGACATCAGCGAGTCTCGACGTCATCGCGAACCCCAGTACAACCCTCTAATATTGACCGGCATCTGCGCCTGTGCAATCCAACATCATGCCAATGATAACTGCTGCCACCACCCTTCGACGGGCTCTTGAAGACCCCAAGTCGTTCGTCGTCGCCCCGGGCGTCTACGATGGACTCTCGGCCCGCATCGCCCTCTCCGTGGGCTTCGACGCTCTGTACATGGTAAGTGGCGAATGTCACCTGCCGGCAATGTCACCTGGCACGCTGGCTAACCAACTTATTCCTCCCACAGACCGGCGCCGGTACCGCTGCCTCGGTCCATGGCCAAGCGGACTTGGGCATCTGCACCCTCAACGACATGCGCACCAACGCCGAAATGATCTCCAACATCTCCCCTAGCACTCCCGTGATTGCCGATGCAGACACCGGCTACGGCGGCCCCATCATGGTCGCGCGCACAACCGAGCAATACTCGCGGTCCGGAGTAGCCGCCTTCCATCTGGAGGACCAGGTGCAGACAAAGCGCTGCGGACATTTGGCCGGCAAGATCCTCGTAGACAAAGATACCTACGTGACGCGCATCCGGGCGGCGGTGCAGGCACGACAGCGGATTGGTAGCGACATCGTTGTGATTGCTCGGACGGATTCCCTTCAGACCCACGGCTATGAAGAGAGTGTGGCTCGACTGCGGGCCGCACGCGATGCCGGCGCGGATGTGGGATTCCTGGAGGGCATCACGTCCCGGGAAATGGCGCGCCAAGTGGTCCAGGATCTGGCACCGTGGCCGTTGTTGTTGAACATGGTGGAGCATGGAGCCACACCGTCGATCTCAGCAGCGGAGGCCAAGGAGATGGGCTTCCGGATCATCATCTTTCCATTTGCGGCGTTGGGACCTGCCTGTGCCGCGATGCGCGAAGCGATGGAGAAGCTGAAGAAGGACGGGATCCCGGGGCTGGACAAGGAAATGACACCACAGATGCTCTTCCGCGTGTGCGGGCTGGATGAGAGCATGAAGGTCGATGCGCAGGCGGGGGGAGCGGCCTTTGAGGGAGGGGTGGATCTGCAGTAGTGGGATTAGTCCGTATCGACTTGGTAACCTGATGAAGGTTACAGCATGTATCTGTAAATAGAATCAAATTATCTGTTCAGCACATGGAAAGCACAGTCATCTGCCTGTTGGCAACCATAACGTTGGCGTGAGAAGTGGGTGAGCATCCTGGAGAATCAGCTGACACGGGACCGGCCAGGAGGTGCTGAGTCAGCCCGGATCATCGGCCCAAAATGAAGCTGACGAGTCGCAACAGGAATCGACAGCATCCAGGGCTGGGAAGTTGGAACAACGCTCTAATTTTGGACGGCCCCAGGCCAAAAAGGAGCTGCTCAGGCCATCAGGGGGGATGTCGGCTGATGTCGAGGGAGGACCGGACTATCATTTATGCAATTTCTGCTGCAGAACTGGTTCCGCTGCCATCCATGGAACAGAGACCCAAGGAACGCTCTCTATTTACGTGAGGAGAAGTAGATATGCCGAATTGCATGACACGATGCCATACCCTTGAGAAACCGACTGTGAGCAGACCAGCAACCTGCTGAGGCAGTCAGTCAGTGGCCAGAACCAGGCAGACACAGAACCATGGTGGGTAAGACCGACTATCGTTACCCAGTCTCGCTTGTCACGGGCCAACAACAGGCAATGACAGTTGCGGTGGACTCGGACACGGGCTGTAGATTACCGGACTGTCGCGGTTCTAAACTCTAGTGGCCCGTTGGCCAGATGGTCCATGGGACGACCGGTGAATTCGATACCGACCGGTCGGTTGGTATGCTCTGGGGATGCAGCCCATGGGCATGCAAAGGAGCCAAAGTTGGTGTGGCCGCGTCCCTGAATTTGGGGGCCTTTCAGGGTCTGCGGCAGGGTTGGTTTTAGCCGTGGCATTCAGGGACTGCAGAGGGGAAAGACCCTTAGGGTCCTGCAGTCGCGAGTCTCGTACTGAAATTACCGTACGACTAAGTCGTTACATAGTCCTACCACAAAGTCCCTAGTACCTAGACTACTTACCGTTTAACTTCCACCAGGCCAGTTGTCTTAGATATTGCCGACTGGGGACGAGCTCGCGGTCTGGCCTGGATCCCCTGGACACCATCGAATTTGTCGGATCAAGTCACCATCCGACGTGGGTCTTGACGTGGCAATGGCTCCCCGGCATCCAGGTCGGGATACGGAGCAGACGAGATGACCTCACAGGTGAAGTGTCGTGACCTGTCGGTATCAAAGTAAACCATCAGGCAGAAGTAATAGTCCATCGCATTGCCAGGGTGACGTATCAATAAGCAGTGCGATTAACTTCATAGGATTCTTGGGATCGGGCAGCATTCCAACTGGACGCCATGCATCTAATCAATCGACCATCGTGCAAAGCCCTGATCTCCTGGCGAGTGATGCATCGAGTCTGCTTCACCAGTTTCGACATATCGACGGACTCAAGAGACGGTGTAGACTGCAGCGTATGCAGAGTATCTATCGATGCAGAACTCTGAGTGAGGTACATGGTACATCCCGGATGCTGCTGTAAGGTACCAGGTACAGTACCGGTACCACGGCCAACAGGATCGGCGGGGCCCATCCAGGGATTCCGAGTCTCGACTGCCCGCCCGGGCGGGGCTTATCACCAATGAGGGACGCCCATCCGAGCGCCAACCGGCAAGCTCAGGAACCGTTGCTGGTTCTCAGCCAATCAGAGCCGGCACCTGCGGGTGTTCCCCTGATCGCCCCCCTTTTAATTAAATGAAATCCAATTACGGGGCCTGGGATACGGATGGCGGTGGTTGAATGGGTTGCAAAGCGCACAGCCAGAGGAAAGAATCGCTGAATGGACTGAAAGGTGCCCATCGCCCATCCAGGAACCGGGCCAGGCCTTCCGCTGGCTTTTTATTCTTCGGATCTCCCCCCCGTTCTTCCATCCTTGCGCCTTCTCTCTCCCTTTTGTGCACTGTTTTGCTCTCCTTCCTCTGAACACACCTCGCTCCTTTGTGTGTTGCTTTCAGGTTGAGGCATCATTGTCACTCCTTACTACAGTGCAATCCACGTTCTCTTTGATCCATCGTGTCTTGTTGATAAACAGCCGTGATACCCCTTCTGTTTTGCCTGCCACCATCCAACCATTCATCTCTTCCATCTCCATCACCATGCAGCTCAAGAATTCCATGCTCCTGCTCACCGCGCTGGCGGCCGGCTCCACGGTCGCCCGCCTGCACGGCCATGAGCGCCGCCACCACCACAACGATAAGCGTGCCGTCGGTGACGTTGTCGTCGCTACCATTGACGGTGAAAAGGTCTCCTGGGTCAACGAGTGGTCCGGTCTCGCTGCCACCGTCGCCGTGGAGGCTGAGGCCGCTGTGACCCAGGTCTCGGTCGATGCCAAAGCCACCCTGGTGTCTGAGGCCACCTCCGTCATCGCTTCTGCCTCGGCTGTTCCTACTGCTGCCAGTTCTTCCAGTGCCTCCACCGGGGCCACGGCTTCTGGCTCTTGCTCCAGCTGGTCCCAGACCCTGTCGAACGGCGATTACTCTCGTGCCGGCTTCGGCGCGTCGACGATGAGCAAGCGTACGACCGACGCCATCTACTACACCGGCAACGTCGGTAGCCCCTGGGGCAGCAACATCATCGAGGTCGATGCCAGCAACGCCTGCCAGTACAAGCACGTCATCCGCATTGACGGCAGCGAGACGGACGACTGGACCGTGGTCTTCTGGAACAAGATCGGTCCTACCGGTGGTCTCAACGGCTGGTACGGCCACTCGGCTCTGACCCTCACCGTCAAGCCCGGTACCTCTCGCTACGTGGCGTTCGATGACAACTCCCAGGGTGGCTGGGGTGCTGCTAAGGGTGACAAGCTCCCCACCGACAAGTACGGCGGTTACTCCTGCACCTGGGGTGAATTCGACTTTGGCAACACCAGCAACGATGGCTGGTCCGGCTGGGACGTGTCTGCCATCCAGGCCCAGAACGCTGGCCAGGAGATCCAGGGTATGAAGATCTGCGACCACACCGGCAGCGGATGCTCCACTATCACCAACGCGGCCAGCAGCGTCATCAACGCCTACACTGCTGCCCTTGCTGCTGCCGACGGCATCGGTGGATCCGTGTCCGCGGGTCCTGTCCGTCTGCAGGTCAGCATCGACTACGCTTAGATGTCTTGTTTGATTTGCTTCTTCCTGTTCAGATATTCCTTCGATACCTTTGGGTTGGGTGTTTGGTGCAAGACTGCTCGCAGCTGGCAGTGAGGGATACTTTTCACCGTACAGCAACACCATCCCTGAAATATGCTTGTTACGTTCGATTGTACATACCTACATATACCACGGTGATTGATTTGCAGTAAATATTATTCAGTGTATCCTTAATATATACATACACTTGGCTCTTAGTCTTCCTAAGTAACCGGCACACTAATACCCATATCCCATCAAGTACGGATCTCCATAAACTAGTTGATATTAAACCCACTCCACCCACCACACTAGATCACTGATACTATCCCGCTACGCAAATACCAAGACCGCTTGTACTACATAAAATATAGTAAACAGAACAATAAAGTTGAAACACCAAGGATCAAATAGATCAGCATCTAGAACCAGACCATGTATACATCATCTATCCCCTTGAGAACACATCATATGAATTCAGGAATCACAACAACAATCATATACCTATCCAATTCAGACGATGTACTGAGTACTTCTTACAGACTATGTATATACATACCTCCATCCAGGCCCACGAGGTTTCAAGATATACGTATCTACGTGTCTACTCAACAAGATATGTTGCTTGTTTCCAATTTACTGGAGGTACGGACCTATAACCGTATCTCATCCATCGCTCATGTCTCATTTCCCAGGTTTTCCTCGGATTGGGTCATTCGCTCGCCCATATACATACACATCCACACACTCTCTCTCTCTCGCGCGCGCGCGCGCGCGCTTAGAAAGGACATCTACCCCTAATTAATGCCTCGAACATATTATGACCAACCAAACACATCAACAGTTAATCCAGGAACTCAATACAACTAGGTAGGTGCTGATGGGGTTAGTTAGTTTAGTTTACTCCTGAAGCTTCCCGTCTCCAACGTCACCATCAGCGTCCCCGCTTGGTTCACTGATGTCCAGCGTTACTCTATGTATCTAACCGTCTCGCTGCCTGGCGACTGGCCTGTTTAGCTTGTGTTTGTGTCTGGGTCTGTGTTTGGGTTTGTGGAGAAAGTATACTTTGGGTTTCTTTGGTAGTGTTAGTGAGGTGAGAAGAGGTGTGAGGGGTGGGTTTTATGTTGTGTATAGTACTCTGTACTGAGATTGTGTTTGGGATGGTTGAATAGGATTGGATTGACGGGTTGGATTGTTGGTAGGTGGGTAGGGGTATACAAGGGGGTATGTTGGTATGGAAGGGTGAATTAGGGATAGATAGTATGAAATGTGCGTAGACTCATTCTGAATGGTGCCTGGCTGGTCGCCTCTATATCTAGACACTGTTGAATAATCTGGATATTATCAGTAATTCATTGTACATGTCGAGAAAAACATAAAGATAGGATAAAAAGGAATATCTAATATACATTACAGCCCCGCAAGCATATCACCAACCTGCATGGGTTGATCGGGAAGTGTAAACTGCAATTCATCATCTTCATCTCCATCCTCATACTCTACTTCTCCCCCCGATGAATTCCACACCAGGTACCCAGCCAAAGCCGCAATCCCTCCCACCACAGTGCCAACCGATAACCAAACATCCTTCGTCCATGTGTCCGCGACGATTGACAACATCCGCCGCTCAATGCCGGCGATTTCAGAGTTTTCTTCAATTTCATCCTTGATGCGACGGTGCATTCGAATGTCCTTCCAGACTGGAATTGCATCGGCGAGAGTGTTGTACAGCGTGCTGCTAACTGTAGCCAGTCGGGCCCGTTGCGGCACCTGCCAGGGGAGGATCGATGAGGATCTCTTCGCACTGTTCGGCGAAAGCGCATGTTCGACGTTCACAATGCCAAAGATCTTCTGCCTCTGTCGCTCCGTGTACGCCGTCACGAAGGGTGCCTTGTTCCGCATCGCATCCCGCAACCATGGGTGGGGCAGCTCCGGCACAAGCGCCAGACTCAGATACCCCAATGCCAGACAATCCAGACTCGTCGGGCCACCCTCGCTCATGTGTAGGAAGTACTTCTTGTCGCCGAGAATCTCCTCCAGTGGCTCGAACAGTTCCGCTGTCAACGCCTCCAGCTTGAACTGGTTCTGCTGCGATGTCTTGCCCAGCAGAGACGAGACGGTGTCGCGTGGCCGGGGGATGAGGTTCTTGGGGACGTGGCCCGCTGCGACGGCGGCCGAGTGCTCACGTTTCCGCTGCTCTTCGATGGCGTCCAGATCCAAGGAGGAGAGGCCGAGATGCTCGGTGCGGTCTTTCGCGGCGGTATGAATTTTCGGAGGCAGGATCCATTGGTTGGGCCATTGGAGGATGGCGCCGTAGGAGGGGGAGGTGCTGTTGTAGTAGTTCTGGCTGGTGACGTAGAGGGAGAGGTCGAGAAGGGATTGGGCGCGGGATTCGAGGAAGGCGGAGAAGCTGTCATGATCAGTTAGATGTATTCCTTGCTATCGCATGTTTTTCGTTATTAGTTCCAAGGGTAGAGCATACGCAATGTTGTCTGCCTTTTCCAGCCCAGTGAGATTCTGATCCAAGTCCCATTCGCCGTTGGAGTATTGCCGCAAGTAATCGACGATATTCCGGAACCGGCTCACCCAAGTTGAGTCATTTTTGAGGGCCGGCAATTCGCCTAGCAATGAGGGAATTAGTCCACGCGCACATACGCCTATAACATCCACGCAGGGACCAGGCTAGAACTCGGAGAATAAACCGCAAAACATACAAGTCGGGGACACGGAAGGATCACTGCTTGCGACAAGCACCCAAGCATCCTGGGGCAGGGTCAGGGAGAGATAAGCGATGGCGGCGAGACATTGCGCATCAATAGATGGCAAGGAAAAGGCCGGACCCCAAACATGAAGTTCCAGAACCATCTTTTCGATCGTTGCGGCGAAGGCCCAAACAGATGGAGGTTGCGTTGTTCGACGGGTGCGAATCACGTGGGAGAACCTCTCCGACGCGCTGGGCGCCTCAGGCCGACAGGCAACTATGGAGCCAGCCAGAAGGGGGTTACCGTTTACCGTAATGGGGAATCGCCCTTCATTAGGTACTTGGTTGTAAGTGGATCCATCCACGCAGTCTTCCTCATTGAGTTTGCTAGACTAGATACATAGTTGATAGTAGTGGTGGTAGCAAGTGGCTGGTGCGACTGGCCAGTGCAACAGATACAGTAATTCCCTCGGGGTTGGGATGTCATTCCAGGTTCGATGGGGTCATCCATTTTCGTGTCTTTCTCAGGTAAATTATTAATCCATGCGGTGGTTTCAGCGGTCAACCCCTCTTTAGATGGTCGAGTATGAGCGATTTTCGATCAGATCCGACAGGCAGCGATGAGATGATAGCATAGCATAGCCCTAGACCAGAGCTATACTGACTACGGAATTACTCTCACCAGCCACTACACTAGTTCACGACCACCAGCTCTACTATAGTAGTAACGAAAGTCTGCAGAATGCCAGGAATGAAATGAGATGACAGACGCCGCACCCCCTTGGCGCTGGCCGACTTAATTTCAGTCTTCCACCACTACCAGCCAATTCAGCAAGCACATGGCATGACGTTCGGCTCCCTTCCCCCCCCCGGTCTAACGCTCAGTCCCTGCTTACGGAAAACGACCGGATAAGGTGAGAGTGAGAGCTGGCTCAGCCAGGTACCACCGGGTCAGTTGACCTGCGATCGGACACTCGGACTAAAGCAGATGTAAGAGAAACGAACGCAAAACAAGGCAGGCTGCAGAGCTGCACGCCTGCAATCAAGGCAGAAGCAGTAGGTGGGCCGGGCCACGACTGAGGAGGAGGAGGAGGAGGAGGAGGAGGAGGTCGACGATAACATCATTATCGGCTTATCATGATCGTCAAGATATCCGCATCCATCCAGTGACCACTGACCACTGGTATTGGGCCCTGGCAGGGCATGGGCTTGGCTCCTACATATGCAATGCAGGTGAATGTGGTTTGCTTGGCGGGTTACAAGATTAGATTCCTGGGGGGAACAACTTATCTACTATGCCTAGTGATTACTGATTAGCACTGAAATACGGAGTACGGAGTACTTGGTAGTCCACTAAGAGAGCCGTCGTATCAGGTGCGCCACACGGGCCGCAGCCAGGATGAATGGATGTCCCCTCCAGACTATTGTTTCCTGACTGGGCATGCAAAAAGCAATACTCGTTGCTAACCCCCCCGATAAGAGACGCGGGAGGCGGAGGATTCCTCGCTTGGATCACCGTATGATCGAGTCATCGTCTGGTTAAATGCCGCTATCTGATTACTCAATCCAGCGCGCTACATGCATTGTACAGGCGCCAGACAGGACCGGCGCTAGAGGGAGGGACAGGGGATCGGAGCGCTATTGATTCGGCATCCCTGCTGGGCTGCCACCGTTGCCCGCTGTTGCTGTCCGCAGATCCTTGGGCTTCCCCCGCGGTCAGTTACTCAGATGCAGCCGTCAGAAGATGTGTAGTTCCAGTTTGTCTACGGAGTAGTCTAGTAGCACAGAAATATGATTAGAATGGAAATAATCTCATTATTCAAAGCGCAGGCAAATGCGATGCCGTTGGGTATATTAAGTCTATTATACATGCCGTCGATTCAGAATGAAAAAGCTCAGACCCCGATAATGATGAGAACAAGCAAAGATGGTACACATGACTGAAAGAGGAAAAAAAGAAAGAAAGAAACGTGATTAAGTAATTGTCGGAACCATCCGCAAAACGAACCCTGGGTGTCCGAACCACGCATTGACATCGGTGGAGATCGCGCAATCCCCCCATACTTCACTGGGGTTGGCTGAGGGACTTCCACATGAAACCGAATGCTCGAGAGTCTCGTCGTCATCACTCTCTTGCGGGGTTTGAAAAGCTGACAAGGCGGGTGGGGGGAGTCGATGGCAAATGATAACATCATGACTCGGGGTTTGTTTGCATGTGGTTCCCCCCTGCATGGCCATAGGGCCCGCTGCTCCACAGCCGCGTGAGCTGCTGCAAGTATCAAAGCGTGGGTGTTGTATCATTGGAGAAAAGGGGAGCAGAGCGCCTGCGCTTGTGCCCGGAGAATGGTAAGAAGGATTAAAACACCGGCCATGAGACGAGTTTCATGTGTCGGGGTAGGCAAGATTGAAAGTCCGAAAGATCCGAAGAGATGATGATGGGGAATAAATGGTGTATGTGGAATAGAGGAAAGCCGTAGTGTGAGACCCAAAACGAAATCGTGATTGATTAACCATGCCGAAAGGTGTGCAACTCCCATGTCATGAGAGACTCGATCCAGTCCACGTTGTCACTGTCTATGGTGGAGGTCGAGTCTGTCGGTCGTCAAGTTCATATCGATGATTGCCCATTGTTTATTTGGGGAGCGGAGGGAGAGGACCCTTTGGCGGGGGGCCGGGGCAGGGAGGGAACTGAGAAGCAGAGCCACCGATGGAAGGCATGATGATGGTGATGTGGTTGGTAGAAAGGTGAGGGTTGGTTGGCGTGGTGGAGGTAGTAGAGTAGTAGTGATGCGGTGTCTTGTAGCACGCGAGTAGTTGTGGTGAATTGAATTGGTTTGGAGCGATGAAGTTGAATGGAAACAAGAGATCAAGACAAGCGAGGTCAGAAGGGCGTCTAATATATACTTGGGGAAGCTGGACCTCTTTTTTGTGGCCGTCTTTTTTTTCTCTTTTGGATTTATTTTGATTTCTTTGATTTAATTTTAAAATTAATTTTTTTTTTGAAGAAAAGACCAAAACAGCCAGAATAAAGCCCCAATGGAAAAGGGCCAAAAGCCCCCTGTCGGGAACAGGAGCTGGAGCCCCACCGCCCGGCCAGGAGGAAACAAACTACGTCAGAATCTGACCGCGTCCTTACACTAGTGCCGTACAGTGGGCTGCCAGATGGACTCGCCCCAATGGGAAATCCCAGGGAAATTTTCTAGAAGCTCCTCTTGTTCCACTCCCGCTGCGGATGCCCCTTCACCGCTGAGGCAGTTTGCCTCCCCCTTTTCCCCTAATTCCTTGGGGTTCCGCCGGTCGAATTAACCTGCGCAGGTCCGGAGTTTATTATGATGGGTGCCAGTGGTGCTCTGTTGAGGGTTGACACTTGACAGAGTTGTCCCTGTCACTTGTCCGGACTTACCCAAGAAGGCCAATGAACAGAAAAGTTAGCCGCGAAGGAGAAACAACATCTCTAAAAATAATTATCATATCCCGTAGTACGGAGTACATACATCGTAGTACTACCATGAAAAGAAAATTAGAAAGCAAAGTTAGAGACAACGAAATTGGACCAGGCAAGCATTCCTGCCCCACCATAGCGTTAATCGTCCGGTTTCTATGGAGGACAATCGACGGAGGACTGAGGAGTTCTACACCCCGTTCTTGGCTGTGTCTTCTGGGCAGCCGTCCATTTTTTAGAATATCTTTTTAGAATCAGTGAAATTCCCCTCAGCGATACGCTGCCCATGTGACCACTGATTACTGTAGCTAGCACTAGTGTCATTTCGGCGGGTTACGTAAATTACGACCAGCCGGACGACGAGGATGATGAAGAAGAAGAAGAAACGAAGCGGGCCGGCTATCTATGACTCAATCCAAGGGATCAATGCCACCGTTAGAGCCTTAGAGGATGCTCTTACTCCGCATCCCGACCAGGATGTTCTCAGGCAACCTCATCCCTGAGAACGCGCCGCGGGGGTTGATAGGCTGACGGGCTTGGGGGCTAGTCCAGCCATGCCAACACGTGCCAGTTCGTAGATCCTTTGAGGGGGCAGAGCCTAAGAGACCACAAGGGACAAGGACAAGGGAACAAGGAGGATGATCCGAAGCCTACTGCGCGGCTGCTGCGCTGCTCGCCTGAAACTTGCTGCGTGTGATTTGATTCCTCCTCCTCACCCTCCAGACACACAGACTCCCCCCGAGAGGGGAAGATCCTAGCTCCAGCCAGAGTGTCGGGACCTGCGGACCTATCGAGTAATCAGCATCCAAGCCACCACGGCTCCCGTTGTGGTCATCCTTTAGGCTTTCGGTTCAGGCGTAGTCGGCCGTTTTTGTGAGCCATGCTGGCTGAGTGAGACCACCGACCGAGCTGAATGGTCCTCGTCTGGGACGGAAGTGGAAAGACCTGTGTCCTTCCTTGCAGCCGGGTCAGGGGTTCGATCAGAAAGGAAGAATGACAGGTCGTTTCATCTGGACAGGGCGGCAGCTGTGTCGCAGCCAACGGGGTAGCCGCAACCTAAAGATACACACCCACCAATTCCGATGGCGTGTCCTCAAGTGTTCTCTTGCCAGTTCCAGTTCGCCTCTGGAAGCGTGTTTCAGGGGCTGATCACCATCACGCACCCAGAAATGAGCCGGATCTCGGGGGTTACGCCCACCAACGACAGCCAAATTGCTCCTTGCAGGTGGTTTAGTTCCTACCTTGTACCTGCGTTCGTATTGTCCGAGCTCTCGGACTGGGATTGTCGCCCTCCGCGCGGCTGAGGGAGTGGTTGAGTTCGACGGACTGCCTGTCAGCCATCCTGCCATTCTTCCCAAGGTTTTCGGAAAGCGATTGGAGTCTGGCAGTCCCGTGCGCTTCCAATGGACGGAGATGCCGGCTGACAGCCTCGTCCATCCATTGTGGCGGCTGTCCCTTGCCTGGCATTGGCGATGTTCTCGTCGGGAAGTGTGAGGATTATCGTAATTACAGGCCCTCCCTCATACCATACCATACCAGCCATCGATACCCGCGGGACTGCTGGAGATCCCGTCTCGTCGCTCCCGCCTGAGGAACTATCACTAGCCTTATGCGATGCAACACTCCTCTGGCTACATTTCTTGATTTCATTTGATTTGACTTGATTTGATTCACTTTAGTTCCTGGAGCCATCCGGGATCGACCAATCTGATCCCAGGGATCCCTGGCGTGCCACTACTGGGTACGGAGCACCCTCAAGTAACAACACTAGACTAGTCGCATGCTGCTAATGAGGATGGGCGACACGCCGGATCATCTGCAGCAAACTGGAAGGGAGAAACGTTGATCCTGCACGTCAATCGCCCGCAGCATCGACTCATCGGTCGATCCATCGAGATGCGGGTTGCGTTCTCGCGTCGCTTTCATTCCTCCGTCCTCAGTAAGTCTTTAGTGTACCCATCCTCCGTCCCCACGCCGCTAGGTCGGCGCCTAACTCCTCCATTCCTCAACGACTGACTCCTTGGGCGTAGTGTGCTGCAGCGTCGCTGTTAGCGCCTGGCCTGCATGACTCCCGATATCATTCATGGCTGCTACGTATTCAATTTTTGACGCGGGCAGTGGTGGTGATGGACGCCTGACGCAACGGATTCCGCGTCCTTCCGGCAAATCATTCCCATTAGGTACCACTTTCATCAAACCGGTTCCTGGCGCCATCTGGATCCTATCGACCTCATCGCCACCTCGATGCCAGGTCACATGGCTTCGGTCGGTTTGGGACACACTGGGGCAGAGGGCCAAAAAACACATGGCAGGAACAGAACTTGACAGGGTGGAGCCTTGTTCCAAGTGAACGAAATGAGATCCCCACTGTTGGGGGAGTTCATTCCGCGCCGTTGGTGAGGTGGACACCCGATCACAGCAAGGGCCGGTTTGGATGCGGAGGCAGCGTAAATCACTCCTCGGTAAACTCGACAGTTCAATCCTCCTGTGCTAGGCAGTAGGCAGCTGCCGATGCTGGAGGTTGTTTATCGTGTACTCCGTACAGAGTGGGGACCATAGCGCACTTACTTAGCCTTTGTCATACTTCTTTGTCTCCCGCCCTTATATCCTGGGCATTGCCAGCCTCCGGCCGGTTCCTGGGGTTATTGGATGTAACCCAGCAATGGGTTAATGCAGGTACTATGCATCCCACTGCATCCGCGACTATCACAATCACCGTGACGCCTCCATGCTGCAAGACTCAATAGTCCGACTGCGGGAGTCTGCCCACGCCGATGTGGGCAAGATCGGAATCCGCAGCAGACTCCGTCGTGAAGATCAACATCAGGGAAATTCTCCGCTCTGTGGAATGGTACCAGTCCTTCCAGAAACCGTCGCAACCCATGGTTCACCGCTCCTTAGTTGCGCGGTGTCGCCCACAGGTTTCGTCCTCCCAACATTCGCGCCGCTAAGTCGCTAATTCGGGGCTAAAGGCCACTAATTCGACTAATTATGAACGAGTCTCCTGGCGCCAAGCGTGTGGTCCACTGCACGGTTTCCACTTCCCACTGGCTCTGTTGATTGAGCAGTTACAGTATCTAGCACTGGAAACACCGCTCATCTAATTGCATCTACCCTGACACGGACGGCTGTTAGGCGATTGTACGACCTCACTTTCCCTCCTTTGGGCTATACATCGGAGGGACCACTTCCTGGTGCCGTGCGTGGTCAGCAGTGAGCGGCATCTCATCCCTACTAGGGTCAGGATGATCATGATTTTCGACAACCCCTATGGTTCGGCCAATCCTTTGAACCCCGCATCAAATCCCACGGGCGGCTATCGATAATTTCCTGTCGAGCCCTCAAGCAACACCGAACAGACTTTGGATGTCCCAATCTTGCTACGATTCTCCTCGCGGTCCCCTGCCTGATTTGGAAACCATCCAGCAGCTAGAATCGCTATAGAACATCTACATCTATCGAATCGAAGAATGCCGGTTCTCCCGTGGAACAATTTCGTTTTTATCGGTCAGTACTACTCCACAGTACGGAGAACTCCGCCCACTACCTTAGTTGGGCGCCACGAAGCGACATCCACACCCGAACCAGAAAATTTTTTGTTTGGACCTGCCGTTGTCTCGCTCGACTGACGTCAAAATTCGATTACTCCATTGGACCCCATGCAGGTCGGGGTTTGCTTGATCTTCCGGGCTTATTAATTCCTGGTTCTTGATTCCTGGCCCATCGCATCCAATTGCTTTGGGGGGTATCTCCGCAACCGGCCGGATAGGAGCCTCTGAAAGAAAACGGCGACGCTCGGATCTATTCTTGGGTTGGGAAAAATAAACGAAACGGCATTATCTCGGTCCTCCCTGGCTTGGCACGGCAATGGACTACGTTGAACGCGTCTGCTAGGTCAATCCCAAACACCGTTTTGTTCCTGATTTTCAGATATAGCACGGAATCGAGCTGTCAATCCAGCTCACATGAAACACCCCCTGCACATCAGTATGTTATGCGTCAGGATCATAGCTTATGCAGGCAAGCCGGAAGTCTAAATGATCCTCGCATATGTACTTGCTGCAGGCGCAGCGTGTGGCATCAGTCCCTTTAACGGCGAGTGGTCGCAAAATTCTCGGCGAAACTGAGTGAGTATAGCAAACCGGACCAATTGCACCGTTGCCTACACCGCAGATCGGAACAGCGAAACATCAGTCCCTGGGTCGGGTGCAGTGCTTGGGACCGGGCGTTACACAGAACTCAATCCAGACCACGACCACCCTTCGAGTCAGACCGTCGCACACCACTGTTTCGCCCCTTACTGGACAACAACTAGAATGTTTTGGAACGTTTGGTCTCGACTCGGCTGCTTGTCCAGACGGGCCGCCATTGTACCAGGTGGCACAGCAATTTACCCAGCGCATTCAGGACGATCGGATGCATTTGCCTGTATCACGCGCACAAGCAATCTGCACTCGTGATGTTGCACCGTTGAGCCACATCATGTTATGCAGGAATCGAACGATCTGGTTGCCTGACAGTTGCATCATTTACGATGAAGCATCCTTGTCACGCGGCCGAGTGAGATTCATCCCTGGCTGCCTTCGCAGCTGCGATGCATTGAGGCCGCTCATTCCTCGGGCAGATCACCCTGAGCCTGCGTAGAGATCCATTCCTCCATCAGAACCTGCCGACCCGGCTCCGATGCCTTGGTTTCAGCTCTGTCCCCTTTCCGAGTGACCAGCAGACACAGTACCCAACCATAGATATTGAATCCCTCGTAATTCGTCCTGAAGCGCATCTTCTTGTCCTCCTCATCCGCTGCCTGTAACTCATCCTTTCTCCGCTTCGATCCGCGCTGCCTATCCGGCGAGTCATCTGCCTCTTGCTGCCTTTTGTTCCCGCTCCCAGTATCATGATGAACATCACTCGCATGCGGGATATTCTGCATCTGCACCTCTGATCCCTCCTCATCACTCTCAATGAGGATCTCCCCTCCAACTGCCTTCCCCTTCCCACCCCCTCCCTCCCCAAACTCCTTCTCCCTCGTAAGCAACGAATGTCTCGTCCTCGACTCTCTCAGAAACAACGCCACCTCGAAATCCTCTACAGATACACTCGTCAGCTTTTCCCCAAACCCATATCCCCCACCCCACCCCCAAACATAAACCAAAGAAAACTCACCATCCGAAACAACATCCTTAGTAACACCCCCCTTCTTCCTCGCCATCACCCGCTCACTCTCCTCCCTCAACTTCAACCGAACCAGCGGCCGAATCGCGGCAAATATCCGGGGGAGGACCGGGTCCGCGACGCGCGTGTTGAGGAGCCAGCGTGCGTCCGAGGGATTGTCGAGGTAGATGCGACATTCGAGGATCGTGTGTTTGCTTATTCGGAGGTAGCGGCGGATGGGGGCCATGGGTTGGGAATTTGGCGGGTTGTATGTGTATGTGGCGTGAGGAGTTGGGTTGTGAGGATGTGGTGGCGGTGGACTGATATTCGTGGTGAATGATGCGAGGATGTTGGAGGATGAATGTGAAGGCAAGGCAAGGCGTGACGTTACCCCGGAGCTTGGGGTGCCAAGCCAGGCGGCGGGAGCCGGGAAGAGCTCCGCTGTGCTTGTGCTACGCGGGGAGCTTAGGTACATATGAGTACTACATAGGACCTACATACAGTATGGGATTACGCTTGGACATCGTATGATTTATGCGGGAGGTATACATAATATACGTGTGGCTGGTGGGTAGTGTATGTGCTAGGTCGGGATTTGTATAGTTGCGGTGGGTGTTGGGTGATGTTTGCATACTGCATAGTAGGTGAAGTGAACCCTGCATGTACTGCTATGTACGGGGTACGGGAGATATGTAAGTATCGCATGATATTGATCGGCTACTCAAGCAGTTGCGATTGATATCCTACTGATAGGTTCTATCTGCGGGTTATTTTTATCGATCTTATCCTTGGGGATATGGATTCTAACTGCATATAGATATCGGGGGGGGGTCTTTGAAGCGTATATGGCGTGATAGTGTATGTCTTCTGGATGTTGAGAGCGTCCATGTCGGGTATGCATCTGGTGCGGGGTTTATGCTTGTGGTTTGTATCCCTGTTGTGCTTTGGTGTGGATTGATTATAAGGATATTTTGGTTCGAGGGTTGGTCTTTGAGGAGACCAGATATGTTGTAATGCTGCACAGGGAGGTCGTGGTAGTATGGATCATATATCAAGTGTCTGGGTAGCCAGAAAAGATCGCTGGGTATGTGATTGGGATATCATGCCGTATAGTTGGTGTGGTGTTAGATGGCAGCGCGGATGGGAGTGTGGTCTAGTCCGTCGTTGAGTCTGATTATATTGGATGGTAAGACTGATGTTGGCTTGCTAGGCTGATGGTATCTTGTGGGGGTGGTGAGGCTAGGAGGTTCTAAAGGTCATCGGGTCTCGTCAGTAAGTTCTTGTTCCAGATGTGGAATCACAGGGTTTATATAGAGGTCGATTTGAGGGGTGAGAGTGGAGTAATCCATAGAACGGACGACAGCAAAAAAGCCAGAGATGAACTGTCATAGTATGCATTGATATTCACGGCTGAAGATTAGAGATACAGCTGTCGCTTGGTAGTGGTGGAGTGGAGGAGTGAGGTGAGATGACGCCAATCCCCGCGGAAGAGCAGTTGGTCCGTGCGGGAAGATGAACTCACTCCGCATCGGTTACTTGCAAGTGTGGATGGTTGTCAGGTGAGAATCTAACAAGACAGAAGCCAGGGTGTTGTACGGCTAATCATAGTATCTCCGTATGTCAGCTTTTGCATACATAGTACTGAGGGGCAGCATTGGACAAGGTCCATACCTTTCCAATATATAGTTGTCCCAGTATCTGTTTTATCGATGGTGCAAGAGTGGCTCATTTCATTAGATACTAGGTAGCTACTTATCAAATATTAGCTACCACTAAGAAATCTATTATAAAAACTACAGCTTAAGAAAAGCAGCATCCGTTAAAGTGGTAAACAAATGTCGACAGCCGCAAGCTGTTGTCACATGACACCGCGTATTGCCCGCGTCCGAGTGATAGCGCAACTCAGACCTTAGCATCACAACCCATGGATACCCAGCAATGGATCCCATCCTAGATGGTCTCAATTATGCCCAGACTGCCGCTGTAGCATCACCTGCATCTATCCTCCAGGTCCTCGCTCCTCCCGGCTCAGGCAAGACCAAGACCCTGACCGCACGCGTCGCGTACCTCCTCGCGCATCATGGCTACCGACCACAAGATGTCATCTGCTGCACATTTACGATCAAAGCCAGCCGGGAGATGAGAGAGCGGTTGGCCAGATTGATTGGCGATGAATTGCAAAGGAAGCTGGTTCTGGGGACGTTTCATTCGATTTGTCGACGATATCTGGTGACGTATGGGTATTTAATCGGGCTGAAGAAGGGGTTCGGCATTGCAGATTCGGGGGATACTTTGGCAATTATCAAGGTAAGTTCCAATATCACTTCGTCTTGTCTATGTACTGACACCTGCAGAGGATTGTCAAGCGACTGCAGGTCGGAATCCAGCCCAACGCAGCCAGAGCAAGAATCTCCCATCAGAAAGCCCATGGCGTCAGCCCGGATGAGACGGCTGCAAAGCTGAGCAAGAACTCAAAGGTCCTCGAGCAGAGAGAGTTTGTCCAGGTATATCGCGAGTACGAAGCAAGCCTGGCTGCTTCCAATCTTCTGGACTACGATGATCTACTGGTGCGGTGCACGGAGCTGCTCAGGCGACACCCCGAGTGCGTTTCGAACGTGCAAGCTGTCTTGGTTGATGAGTTTCAAGATACGAACCACATCCAGTATGAGTTGATGAACCTTTTTGCGTCCCAGAACCAGCGGATCACAGTCGTCGGAGATCCGGATCAGAGCATCTACGGTTTCCGATCTGCGGAGATCAAGAACCTCGGGCGGATGCAGCAACTGTACAGAGATACGTCTATTGTCTTGCTGGAGGATAATTACCGCTCGTCTGGATCTATCCTGAGCTCGGCACAGGACGTCATCGAGCAGGATTCATCCCGGCCGGCGAAGAAGCTGCAGCCGACACATAGCGTGGGGACTATGCCCGTGCTGCGCAAGTTGCCAAGCTCCGAATCAGAGGCTCTATGGATCGTCCTTGAGATCAAGAGGTGTATCGCCATGACGGGGAAGCTTGTGAACTACTCAGACTTTGCTATACTGCTCCGGTCGGCCGCTCTCTCCCGACAAATCGAAGCGCAAATGGGAAAACATGGCATCCCGTACCGGATGGTTGGAGGCTTGAGGTTCTTCGACAGAGTCGAGATCAAGCTGCTTCTGGACTACCTCCGAGTCATCAGCCAGCCAGGTAACAGCGATGCTCTCCTGCGCATCATTAATGTGCCCTCCAGGAAGATCGGGGACGAGTCAGTCAATCTTCTCACGAAGGGGGCCGAGAAAGCAAAGAAGCCACTCTGGGATTTCATCAAGGATGTGGCTCAAGGCCGCAGCTCGACGGACAAGCCACTCTCAAAGCCTACCGATAACGGACTCTGCACCTTGGTCGGCATCATTGAATCGGCGAGACAAAAGCTACAAGAATGTACTGACGGCTCATCTCCGAGGAAGCTACTCGACTTTCTTATCAAGAAGCTTTGCTTTCGAGAATATCTCAAGGCGATACACGGCTCGAACGAGGAGAATCGGTGGGCCAACGTGGAGGAGCTCTTGGCTCAAGCGGATGACACACCTGGGACTGAGGAGGGCGAGAAGGATGAGAATCTCCCTGAAATACAAGGCATTGAACAACAGCAGGCTCATCCTGGCGAAGAGGCGCTGTCTCGCTTTTTAGCGAACGTAGCGCTGTCTACGGAGGTTCTCCCGCAGGAGGGTGAAGAGACAGAGCAATCAAATGAAAAGGTCACCATTTCCACCATCCATGCAGCCAAAGGCCTCGAATGGCCAGTGGTATTTGTGCCGGCCGTGTTCAATGGGATCATTCCGCACTCCCGGGCGGAGGACTCGGACGAGGAGAGAAGACTTCTTTATGTGGCTATGACCCGAGCGCAAGCCTTACTATACCTAAGCCACCCTCTTCGACAGTCCCGCGATGGGGAGGAAACAACCTTGTCGAGCTTTCTCCCATCCAAGGTCGTCAAAGAACGCTTTCGTTCCCTCGGACCCAAATTCAACGAAAAGGTTGTCCACGACATTGCAAACATCCTCCGCCGGCCAATGCCGGAATCAGCGGCTATGTCGGAAGGACGAGCAACCTGTGATATTCCATACGATGACCAGTGGACTGAAGATGGCTTTGAGGCACCTGATGCGATCATCCGATGGGACGGCAGCCGAGCCACGGGTGAGCCCAATCCTAAAAGACAAAAGGTCAACCAGGGGCAGTCAGAAACGACAACGTACATGTCCTGCACACAGCCCATGAATGGTTTCAACTTCTCGGTGCCTACCACTCTATCCATGGGCTTTTCGACGGCCCGCGAATACATAGCGAGCGAACCAGCGCCCGAGCCAAATGCAACCCAAGAGAGCAAATCACACGCTGTAGCCGCCAGCATCGTGGGTTGCAAGTCGGCCGGACTTTCGCAGAAAACAATCTCCGGCTTCTTTGGGCAGCCTTCAGGCAAGAGTGGCTCAGGCACGGCTGGGCGACAGGCGCCGGGCCACCGAGACGCCGTAGGGCAAACGCGTCACATTGGATCGTCGAACTCTGAGTTAAGCCGTGTGATCCCCGCGAGCTATTCGACGTATCGACCGCAAGCGCCGAAGCTGCAACCGCCTCGGCCGGTTCTGGAACCTTCCGACCCAAACCAATACACCTGGCTGGCGAAGCCCATGGGCCCTATACCGGGACAGAAACCGCTCTCGCATGCTCAAGGATCCAAAGCGGTTGTCGAGGGAACCGGCGAGGCTGGGAAAGAGGCGCGGACAAGCGAGGTTAAAAGTCTTTCAGGATCTGTCGGGGGAGCCCGGCCGGTGGCCACGTATCACACGACAACCATGTCGATGGTGCAGGCCGGACAAACAACGACGATGCGACGGACGCTAGGAATCCGACGAAGCATGAACGGCTGGGCGGATCGGATGAAGAGAGAACAATAGGTAGATGCGGCATGAAGTGGCGTTAGGTGCAGGTCTCCCGTATCTACGGCACTACGGAGTATATGGGAGGATTCGGATGAAGTATACTGAGCTATATGATGTTGAAGTAACTATTCCTTCGAGCTATTGACGTACCAGAGAATGTACCTACTTAGGCTACCTCAGCATAAGCCAATTCCCTCTGGCACATAATTATGCCTCTCATAAGCCTTCACAACCCCCAATGTACACTAACCCAAATAAGCCAACCACCACACTAACCCCTTCCGCCCTAGTCTGCACCCATCCATCCATCCATCCATCCATCCATCCCTCACCACCAGCTACCATCGACCATCAGCATCACTCATCACTCACTCCAATCTCCCCTCTGAAAAGAATGACCTACCAGTGACATATGCACATACGTACCCTCCCGCACCACACCGCACCGCATCCCCTGAATAGAACAAGCACCTAGGGACCTACCCACCATTCAGAACACCCCGAAACCCCACGCCCGGGGAACTGAAGCCAGCCACTCCCGCCTCACTTTCTGCGTTCCTTGAGAGCCAAGGTATTCTCAGGCTAGCCTGGATTCGGTCTAGGCCTGACTTACCTACCCCCAAAGAAGCCTAGGTGATGGTACACTAGGTGATGACCTGGCAGGTGAGGTGAGTCAGGTGTTATGTAAGCATGCAGATAGCTAGCTAGCATGGCTGGGTAGGTACAGTTGGCATGGGTTTATAGGTACAGCTGTGACGAATGGGTAGTTACTGGTGTCTGGTGGTAGGTATTCATGGTGTGTACTCTGTATAATGATGAATAATGTGTGATGAGACTCGAATAAGTACTGAAGCAAGCTAGGTAGTGAGATCCGTCCTATCCCGAACACCAGGATGTAAGATAACAAGATAGTAGCGGTGAAGTAACCCACGACATCATCTGATGACGGGGAATGATTAATTTCCTTCCTGGTACTCGGTACTCGGTACTCCGGATATTGGTTCTGGGGGAGAGACGGAGAGGCTAGGATGGTTATAGTTAGTAAATGTGCTCCGTAGTGGTGCTGTGGTGATGATGGAGGAGGTGAAGCGAGTTCGTTACCACCCCATACTAGGTCCCATGTCCTAACCGATTCCAGAATCTCACTAACCAGGGAAGTAGCTAGGGGGGCTGCTAAGGAACGGACTAGATTGGAAATAGACGGGGTGATAATAAGCTTGGAACTATCTCTCCCTGCTCCGTAGCTAGTTAGCTAAGTACGGAGGACTAGGGTATCTGCTTGGGGAAAATTCACACCGCAATGGCAACCGTTGAGCTAGTGCTATTATTGAATATTGAGATTATGGAGAGGAATGATCGATGAGACCTAATAATCGGGCTGGCTGGAACCCATAAAGTGTGTTGGTATTGCGACTAGAGAAGCTACGGGTTGGAGATGCTCCTGAGACGGTAGAATACACGGCATGGACATGAGCAGGAGCTCACGTATCACGGTGATTGTGATGGCTAGCTAGTATCTAGCAGATGGGTCTCGTACTTTGTCCGTGTGACGGAGGAGGAATAGTACCACGACTGACTGCCAACTAAGTAAGTTCCATAGTTAGTAGTCAGTGTCTGATCCACTTGGGAAGGTCTCGACTGGAGCTGCCCGGCCTGAGGTATTTACTACTTCCAGAATCCCAGACCCGGAGTCCCCGTACGTGTACCGGGTACGGGGTAATATTGGTTTGTTATTAATAGCCTAGCGATCAGGTGATCAGGTGGGTATCAGGCGGTAAGATACCCCCAGAATTACCGCTCTGACCCAATGATACACCCCATCCCTGGTATCCTAGTGTAACCATACTGACAGGCAAGACGGCACGGAACGGGCAGCAACCGCCAGCCAGTTGGTGGAATGACGGTCAGCCTCGTACCGCCACATCACGCAGGCCCCAGTGCCAGCAGAAGCAATGCGAAAGGGGGCAAAGACACCGCCGTCATCAGGCAATGGTAATGCTCAGGAGACCGAGACTGTGGCTGGAGAGATTGGACCGCCCGACAGAAGCCTAAGCCTAAGCCTAAGCCTGAGCCTGGAGCCTGGGCGCAGGCTCGCTCCTGGCCCTGGCCCCAGGCCCCCGGCGTATCAATTGAAACACTTACTCATCCATCATCCAGGCCAGCACTGACAATGACGAATCATCCGGTTTGCTGCCTCGTCTTCACTTCGGGGGTCGCCCCCCTGGCAGCGGGCAGTGGACCCCGGTGAGTTTGAGGCTTCGACGAGGGTTCCAGACATTCGATTTTCCTTTGGTTTGGGCCATGACGTCTGTTGGGATGTCTAGATCGACGATGATGGTCGGTAGGCTGTAGGCTGTAGTGTAGGCTGTAACATAGCATGGAGCAGGCAGGCGATGGGGACGGGCAGAAGGCACTAGTCAGTCTGCAAGATGATCGATCTGCTTCATTCTCTGGGGGAAGCTAAATTGGTGGATGCCGTTATACTTCTTCCTTTTCTGGGGGAAACATACAAAAGCCTCCGGCCGTCCGTCTTTTTTCACTTCACTTGCCATCACCACTCGACCACTTTCACAACTATTACTGCACTCTCAATCTTCATATCCTTGAGTCTTTTCTTCTCTTCCCTCGTACGCCTCGTCTTTGGCCTCGTACTGAGCCTTGCTCCGCCACGACTGCCATCTATATATACCTCTACTCCGACTCGACTCCATCTTCAAGTCTACAATCGACTCACTATCCACTTAGTATCCTCTATCATCTATCTATTCTTCACTCAATCGATCCATCACCTATCCTCTATCATCTATCTACCTCTCATCATGCCTCACAAAGGAAACGACTCCAACTCTACCCTGTCCAGCAGTGGCAGTAGCGGTGACCGTGTTGTCATCACCGACATGCGAGGTATGTTTTCATCTCTATACTCTGTATTTCATAGTATATAGCGACCAAGCTAACCCATTTCATAGGCCCCAATGCTGTCCCACGCCGTACACAACCCCCCGTCATTGTTCACAACCGGGGAGGTCAGATCTACGATGAAACGCGCCCCTCTGATTGGGACAAACAACGCTGGAAGTAAATGGCCGAAACCATGGCCGAAGCGCTGGCCGCTGCTGGCAGCTGCTGGGACTATTGTCGCCGGCTCGGCCGATTATCCGCGCGGCTTCGTCCAAAAGTGAGGCGACGATCGACAGCTGGTCTACTCGACGATCTGTTCGGCGGATGCCTCCCCTGACCTGGATGCATCTTCCCATCTCTGCCGACCTTGTACACTATTTTGTCTGGGAGGGTTTTGTTTTCGGACCCCGACGTGATGCTTTTGTATGATTGTACTTCCCTTTTCGGAGTTTCGTGTTCCTGTTACTGCACCGAGGCACACGTGTTACCTCCGGATCCCCATCACTCGAACTCTAAACCGGGCCTGACTGATTCTCGAGACTCGACGGCATAGTCGGACTAACCCTTGCTTCTGCCGTCTCCTCAGCACCCGCGTCGACATCCCTTTCGTCTGTTCATCTGTCTGTACAGTATTGTGATTATACTTTGCTGCTTTGGTCGTTCCGCATAGCGTGGGTTTGATTTTGTCTTGTTGGACTGTTTTCGGCTCTGTCCCGTCCCGTCCTGTCTATCTAATTATGCGCTTCATGTCATTCACGCTCATGTCATGTCATTCCTTTATTCGCTCGTTCGGGTCCCCGTCCGACTCCAACGCGGAGTCTGCATCGCCTATACATGGCTATGACCGTTCCCGACCGGCCCAGTCTGAGCGGAGGTTGCGCTGGTCGCGACCGCTGCCACCGCTGCCACTAACACATCTACTGTTACTGTTACTGTTCACTGTTCAATTAACGGGAGGTCTGCCGATTTGGATTGTTGTTAATACTATACACAGGACTTACTTAGAAAGTGAGGTTGTACCAGAGCTTAATGTTATACTACCATTGACTTTACTCAATATTCTTTGATTCTTCTCCGTATTATCCACAGCACTCAACGCCTAGTAAACACCTCATTTCCAACCCTCTACACCAACCCAACTCCCTAACCCAACCCAATCCAACCCACATCCCCCGCATCCAGCAAGCTACATAGCTACATAGCTACATACACAGCTAGCTAAAATAACTAGACAGACAGATCGAGAGATCAAAACCCACCCCATCCCAAGGAAATTAGGAACAAAACCCTCCCCAACCACTCCCGCATTCTCCCCCATGACAGGACAGAACAGAACAGAACCTGACACATACCTAATACTACCTACCTACATCCCCCTGCAAAGCGCGTCCCTACATTGCATCCTGTCCTGTATTGTGAGTTGGCACGTCCCTACCCTAACCCAACCCAGGCTCACACATAACCTAGGCATACCGAAAAGAAAAAAAAAAAAAAAATGAATGGAAGAGTCTAGAGCTAGCTAGAGTTACTGCAACTAGCACAAGGCCAGAAGTAGAGGTAGAAGTATGGCACATGACTGTACATGTTGTCCGTGCTGCGGTATGAAGGTGTCTAGGCAGGTAGGCAGGTAGGCAGGCAGATAGATAGAGAAACTGGCTAGGTAGGTAGGTAGGTCAGTAGGCTAGGCAGCACGAGTAATGTCTAGGTAAGTTGACAGAGAATAGTAGGGAGTTAGTTGGGTAGGCAGGTAAGTAGGTAATGTAAGCAGGCAGCCAGAAAAGCCAGGCAGGGAGTTAGGTAGGTAGGTAGTGTCAGTGACAGGCAGACAGCCAGGCAGAAAGGTAGCTAGCTACCTAGGTATGTATGTATGTATGTATGTATGTATGTCGGTAGGAGCACAACCACCAAGCATCCGCACCAAGCACAAGCACAAGCATCAACGGCCAGGCAGACTGACAGACTGACAGGCTGGGCACTCGGATAGCTACATACAGCCACAGCCACAGCAACGACCTACCTAGCATTGTATAACAGCTACTATCACCTAGTCGTCGGTTATAATACCGGGTGTTGGACTGTGTATATGCCGGAATGGGTGAATTGCATGCACACACACATCATACGTACATACATGCGTATGTATGGCAGGGAGGGAGTGGCGTGGCAGAGATTATATGGGGAGAAGTGATGGATAGGGTAATGTAGGTGGATTGATTGAACATTTGATAGGATAGCTTCAAAGAGGCTAGGTAAGTAGGATGCAGCCCACGATTGCGGATTGACTGCATGACGATTTGGTCATCATCGGGTATACTTGCACCTTTGGAATATACTGGTACTAGTGGCTATCTTATATTGAAGTTACTGTACTATTCGGGGTATGTATGTCCAAAGGTCACAAACACCTGTCTTTCACAAGAAAGCAAATGCTGGACAGAACGAAAGAAAGAAATCAGGAAGATAGGTATCATCCGCGAGGAATAAAAGAAGGAAAGCCAGATAGGTACTGGAGTATGGAATGGTCAATTGTCACCGGTCCATGTCGATACTCTTCGTCTCCGTCTCCAATGATTAAATAACAAATCTGATCTGTTTGGTTTTTCCTTATTTTCCTCCCCGGACCACACAGATTTTTTTGGTCGGTTTTGACAAGGTTCTTTTCTGCTTTTTTTGGGGACCTCATTCCACCAGGAGAAAACAGATGCCATGAGAGGCACGGGCAGGCAATACCTGCAGGTATAAAGGAAACATGGGGTCAGAGGTAAGGCCACATTAATGTTCTTTACGAAGGGGTGAGGGGAAGGGATAGCGAGGGGTGAAGGGTAGGTCAAGGGGTAGATAGGGGATGAAACAGCGAAAACGAAACCCAGCTCGGCACCGCAAGCGACCCAAGGGAGCGCAGATTGAGACGCTACCCACGGCTTGGGTGGGAAAACAGAAATGCAAATGGACTCGAACGGCTCGCGCTTGCAATGCTAGTTATAATGAAAAGACAAGCTGAATGCAACTGGGTTCACCCAAGAGAAATGCGAAAACACAAGGAGATGGGGTATGCAATTTTTAGACAACGAAACAACGAAATGGCGCGAAATTCAAGTCGAATATCCAGTTGTATGGGAACTGGCGAACCACCGGAGTGGTTCAGAGGAAACCAGATCGGCTATGGCACAAAGATGCGAAATACATCGGATGTAGGTATCGAGCAATATGTTGGTATATTATTGACGAGAAATATCCTGAACCCCCGAGTCCGGCTCAGTAACCGGTGCTGAAGGACATTTGGGGCTGGAGAAATTGTTGGGGGTACGTGGTCTCCTGCGTGTATGTGTGGGAGCTCACATACTGCATGTTGGGCGGTGTCGGCGATGGCGAGCAAGCACTAGCGGCGGCCCCCTTGGCAAAGGTGGGATTACCACCGTTGGCAAAAACCTCGTTCTCGGGTGTGATTGGCGGTGTGATATAACCGTGCGCCATGGCCGACGATTGGGTTGCCTTCTGCGGTGTAGCAAGCCCAATCTCACCCTCGTATGGCTTGGGCTCGGGCTGAACCACTTCCGTTTGCGGGCTGGGGGGCGTGTAGCTGGCAATAGAAGCTTGACGGGCAAGGAATTGTTCCAGCACCTTGGACACACGGGAGTAGTGAGCCGAGGAGTACTTTCTGGAGAGCACCTGGGAAGGCTGGTGAAGCTGCTGTGACAATCCGACGAGGGTCATCGAGTCGTACTGGGACGCCCATTCGGTGTGACGAGGCTGGGTCCGGTTGAGAATACACCGCGCCAGAGCCAGCGAGGCCCGGGCCAGATCCGATGAGGGCTTGGACACAAATTCCCGATGGAACAAGGAGATTTCCGAGATGTACAAGGCCAAGTGCTCAACTTCGGCATCATATGCGCAGTCCATCACAGCCATTTGGAGGAAGTTGTCCACCGTGGGGTGTCCAATGGTCCAACCCAGAGTCTGCAAGACATGCCATTCCATCTGAATGAACATGTCGTCATCATACAGGGAGCAGCACATCGACTTGAGTTCCTTGATGGTCGGCACGCGGTCCTTCTTGTCGCCATACTTGGATGCGATGAGCAAGGCGGCACATCCAACCAACTGGTAGTGTCTCTTGTAAACGACCCGTTTCGAGCAATATCTGTCGAGCAGGTTGATGGTCAGGAAAAGAGTTGACGGCAACAGCTGGAAGGCAGTGTGGGCTTCGATCAGGAAGTCGAGGAGGTATGGACGCATGAACCACTGGATCTCGGTCTGGATATCAATCGACTCAACATCAGGAAGTGTAGCAGCCTGTAGTAAAAGACAAAAATTAGCGAGGGATCGTCTCTGGGCCAGGCTCAAAGGCAACCAACATCCATGTCCAGCATGTGCGCCAGGACGTCATCACGAAACTCGTCGCTCGTCACCTTGGACAGCTGTTCCGCCATGGCGTACTGACGCTCGCGAGCCATCAGCTTTGCGTGTTCTTTGGGATCCATGCGCGGGGCGGGAAACTCGTCGTAGGACTCCACGAAGAAAGTATCGCAGGGCTGATAGCTAGACGTAGGACGCTTCTGGTAAGCCATGATGCCGAATTGGTATTAAGTCGACCCAAAAAAGGATTCAAAGAGTGGACCTGATAACGGTGTCGATCAGGAAACGACGGTGAGAGAGTGACAGTGGTCGGATTAGGCGATTAATGAGTGGAATTAGTTGGGAATATTAATGAACGGCCAGTAGAGACGATAGCCTGGGTACTGAAAAGGGGAGGGATGGCGAGACAGCTGGAGCGGAGCCTGGGGGAGCCGGAGCTAAAGGAGTGTATATTAGTATCACGTAATATTAATAAAATTAGAAATTAAGGAAATGTGCAAAAGAGTGTCAAGTGCAAAAGGACGGCAAAGTAGATATAGTAGTTAAGGAAAGGTCAAGGAAGGTTAAAGAAGGTTTGAAAGTGGGAGAGGAAGAGCCCAGAAATCGAGGGCGAAGAAGGGATCCCCTGGGGATAAAGTATACTAACCCAGATTAAAGGCCTTCGGGCAGAGGGCACGGTGCAACCCTTACCGTGACGGCGTGTCTGGCATCTAGGCTGGCTCAGAAGCAGGCAGGAATGATCCGTTGAGATGGACTCTGTGGGATACCAGTCCAAAGAGCAAAGAACGAGTGAACGCCTTCGCCCTAGGAACCGATGCTTGAACTGGCAAGCCTGGGTGTGCTCCGGAATGTGGAACAGGAGCACAGGCACGAACCCTATGAAGGGGTGGGGATATCGTCAGGGAGGGGGGATTAAAGTGCAAAAAGAATGACCACCACATACAGTTTGCAATCCAGCGTCTTTTCGAGCGTCCCTGTACAGGGCTGGAATGGTGTTGCGAGAGGGAGAAGCGCTTAGAGAGCCAAAATCCACATTAAAAGGAGTGAGGCTAAATCGAGGCCAAGGAGAATTAATCAAGAAAACCTGTCTTAAAGAGAAAAAACTGTCAGCCATCATCTCACCACCACTTTGCTTTTGTCTTTGAAACTGAAAGGCAAGCGAGCAAGCTTCTGGCCTCCCAAATGCATGATGAGGGCTCGGGTCGTCCCCGTCAAATATGCACGAGCTGGGCTACGCATTCTTCCTCAGGGCACATGAGCGCCTCCCCCTTCGATCGATCCACCTCGTTGCTGAAGAAGAAAAGGACGATCACCTCCCCTAGGCGACACAATATGTTGAATAAAGAACCTCCAGACGGGCGGAAAATTCATCCGGATTGCAGTACGTGTATTCCCTTCCACCCATTCAATGAGCCATTGCCCATGATGCCCAGATGCAATTCGTCATTTGATCCTCGTTCTTCACCCAGCACTTCCATTGTGACAATTCCAAAATATGGTTGCGATCATTTCCAAACTCTTTGGATCTTGCAGGCCTCGAAGATAGGGAGTCTCGGATTTCGGAACATGCAATTGTTGACGGCACTCGAATTGGTCTCATCGGATATTCGCTGTGGACCTCCAGGGAGCTTCTCCGAGATCAATTCCACTTGGGGCCCATGGTAGGTTGAGCTACCACTCGAGATGCTCTTCCCCTCCCGCATAGACGCCCGCCGCTCCGACCACTCCAGTAGAGGCAAAAAGGGGGTGAAAAGATCAAGGAAAAGACTATGCTCACCTCCCAAAGGATCACAACCAAAATATAATCATGTACAGAAAGCGTCGAAGAAAAGAACAAAGAACCCTTGGTGTTGCTCTTCTAACCGGCAGGAGCTGAATCAGGGGAATCTAACCGTCGATGGCACGGACAGGGCACCGGCAGTCGGATCAGGGGAGGAATTCGCCGTTTGAGTTAACAAACGTCGAAAGGGCGAACGTCGAAGCGAAAGCTGACGGACACGGCTCGACTGGAGAGCTGGTGCAACGGGCCGAAGAGGAGGTCGACTGTTATAGTTCAGTCAACGGGATCTCTGCCTTGTAGACCAGTCTCAGATCTCTCCAAAGGAATTGGCGGGTGGTAAAGAAAAAGGGGGAGGAGGGGAAGGAAGGGAGAGGAGGTGAAGATAAGAAGAATGAGGAGGAGAGGAAAGTGAGGAGGAGCTGCTCTCTCTCCAGACGGGTGTAGTAGAAGAAAAGAAAAAGAGAACAAGAGATGGGACGAGGGCCGGAGATAGAAGTCTCGAGAGGATCGCTGCAGGTTAGCTCGCCCACGCTGTATCGTAAACCATGACGCTTTTCCCGTATGAGGCGTGGTATTGGTATCGCGTACCGGGGCTGGAGGGGGGTAAGCGTATCGTCCGGTTTCGGTTTCATCTCGTTTCAACGATACCTCACTTGCTGGCACTCGACTCCTCCGCCATCGATCGAGACCAGAACTTGGATTCCTCCAGTTCGCGTTCAAAGGTACGGGATAGTACACTCCCTGTGAAACATTCTAGATGGGACTACACGCCCAGTCGATACGTCGCCTGTTGCTTTCTTTGCTATCTACCGGGTTGTGGAACATGTTGGATGTGTAGGAGCCGGGCGCAGGTTGTATCTTACTGGATCATACCAAGACGGGGGTCGAAACTGAGCCCTCATAAACCAGAAGGGCAGAATCAGTCACATCGTGAGGTCTCCTTTTGCAGAACCTCGCATCGGGTAGGCCTTGGATCTAACGCGGCCTGAGCCCGGAGGAACGGCCCTTACTGTAAAAAAGGGAAAGTCTAATACCCTAGAGGCATACATACAGGCAAGTACGTAAGGGTATGGCTGCGGTACGGCGGTCGAGAAGAGCGAACTGGGAGAGACTGGCAGTTACTGGCAGGTACTCCGTACTGGGGCGGGTATGCCACTGTCTACTACTGTCTAGTATCGTTTCGTCCCGGACCAGGCGTCGGCCAGGAGGGGCACCGGCATCATCACTTCTTCTATGATACCTTTCAACCCATTCTCATCCACTGTTTCTCTCAAGGTGGTAGTTCTTTCTTGCCCGGGGGGTTGACGTTGCAGCTTGCCATCCGAGGCGGAGATTGAGTTTCTTTGCTTCCGGCCTGTACCAGACGACTGGTCTCGGTTCACCCGTAGGGAGACGCCTGTTTTTCGATGGCGGCCTCTCGATCCTCTAAACCTGCACAAGTCCCAGCACCAGCGCTCCTTCGGTGGGCTTCGAGGTGGGGTGATCTCCGTCGTCACCAGCCAGTCTTCACCAGCCATTGCCTCCCTGATTCAGGCCAGGAACACCTCCGGTCCTTGGCTCCGTCACCTTTCTTTTTTCCCATTTTTCCTTCTGGGCTCTCGGATGCGACCAGAGGCGTACCGGGTCGGTATCATTATTCCAGCTGGATGCTTTAGTGTGAGCTGTGTCAGTTACGCTTCGTAGGCTGTCGACAAGTCGGCGACCATTGTGGGCTGCGGTCTGCAACATGACGATTCACTAGTCTCAAGGCCACCTTTTAATCTATTTTGTTGTCGATGAAATGTGATGCTGAAGCGACAGCACCAGACAGGTCTATCGTGCAATTGTCCCTTCCGGTCCCTGCAACCATCTATCCATTCATCCATCCATCTATCGCTGCTGCACCATCCTTCAGCATATCATAAGGACGTAATGCGATTTGACGACCGTTCGGCTTACCCACAATGCGGAGTAGCCGACTGGGACCGCTGTTCAGCTGGCGACTGCCCGTATGGCTGTATGTATGTAAGTCGGTACCTCCATACATACAGTATTAAGTACTATGACTGCCACATCCGTCCATAGTGGACATGTTTAGAGTAGGAGCGGTCGCGTCCCAGAGGCTTCCATCGCCGTCATCGACTGCTGACTGGCTCAACCCGCAATGGGCTACGGTACATCGCGTATTCTGCTGCGACCATTCATATCCAGTCGCCGCCATGATGGCTGCTCGCCCCTCCTCTGAGGCTTGTTGTACAGCTCGTGATCCGTCAACTTGGACCTCTTCGGACCCTTCGTAGTTTGTCGCTCTCTTTGTCTCAACACAACAAGGGTTTTTGCCTTGATAAGTGGTGCAGTTGGATCATATGCAGATGATCCGCGGGAGAGGGGTAGGCAAAATCCCGGTCCATGGTACGCTGTGTAATTGACTCTTGTTTCAATCTACCCGTTGACACCGCCAACTCTGCTTCGGACTGCACTTGCCAGTGTTGGGGCAAACAGCTCTTGACTATTTGAGCACAGACGGTCAGATGGCGACAATCAGACGAAGCATGTCGTGGTGTATCTCCGGGCACTACACGGTCCGCGGAGCAAGGCAGCCTCCACTAATTACGGTAGGAGAGATCATATACGGATGTTATTACCCGTCAATATTGGCCATGCCGATGCCCCGACATATCGCAGGCATTCATTAAGGTTCGGTGCCCGCCAGAACCGAATGCCATCGATGCAGCGCAGCTGCATCTGCGCAGGATGGACCGACTCGCCCGTCCCAACTCACCATTTGGGTTCCTGAATCCACTTCAATCTGTGACGCAGGTTCCTTGCGGGGAAGCCCTTCCGCCACTCGCCAGCCAATGGCCTAGGATGGCCACATCGCATCTGCGGGACCGGTGGTATCATGAATGTTACTGAAGGTACTATAGGATCACGACGATTGATAAAGGATACGACTTGGCTGGAATTCTACGTAGAGCAGACGACCCGTGGACATGGCACATGTGGGCGAACCGGCCATCCGTGACACGCGGACAACCTGTCAAAATCCAACAGATGGTAACGATAGCATACGGAGTACCATTCAATCATCAACAGATAAAGAAACAGAGATAGCTGAGGCTATTGTGCTACCTACTTTCTTGCTTGCGTATTCTAGTTTTGAGAGCCAAGTCCGACCCAGAGGCCCGATTGCACCCATGGTAGGGAGCAAGGGAGTTTACTTGAAGGCTGGCTGAAAGCTCCAACTATCAAAGTTAATCTTTTGAAAGAAGCCTCCCACGGAATTGGATAGATTTACTGCGAGCTTTGTTGAAACTGGAGGTATGACCTGGCTAGAACGCCCTTGACACAGGTTTCGAGCCTCGCATGCCCGTATTCGACATCCCTGGTCCTCCTAAACCGCCATGCCTATTCAGAAGGCGGGAGTGGCTGAGACGGGCTGACATCGTTTCTTGTCATTTGTCCGGCACCGCCAGCTTTATGTGTCTTGCATCGATTACTGTCTTACTGACATGATTTGAGGTGGCTAAATCGTGCTATCCCCAGCAGTCACAATTGCAGGCTTTCCTTGCTTGGGGTTGATCTTCCCCTGTCTTCACTCTGCTCAGTGGGTCGTGCTGGTGATTCCGGAATGCAAGCGGCTTGTCCTGTGATACGGGCAAATAGTATCGTATCGACTTGGCTCATCAAAGGGAATGCTAGACATGGAACATTCTCATCAGCTACGCAGCCGAGAGCGCCCGGCGGGATCGGGACAACATTCATTCACCTATGATTAAGGACCAGCTTATTCAATCCGGAGCCTTTCATCAGAACCAACAATAAGGGGTAAAAGGGGTAGTGCGGACAAGGATGTTTGCTGCAACATCAATTGCCAGCCGATCGCGGATCAATGACTTGCTCCTATACCGTAGTAATTGCACTCCCTGTGGCGAGGGAGTGAGGCTTAGCATCGGGAATGCTCTTGCAGATCTGTCAGCATAGGAACTGTAAGGATCGGGCATACCTCGGTAATTAAGATGGCCAGGTAACCAGAATCAGGAGGTCTAGCTTACTCAAGACGCAGCACGCCAACATGAATGAGGCTGGCATTATTGGTGCCGTTTGCTCCAGAACCCTTCTGAGGCTTCTGGAGCCATGCACGGTAGCCGCTGGAGCCTATCCGCCGTCTCCCGTCCACTCATTCGACCTTCCCGACCCTCGCTGAACGAACAATATATTCTTCTCTCATGTATGGGAGGCCGGATGAAGTGCATGTACGGATTGATATGGAGACACCATGCGGCCGGAAATGATGCCTCGTCACTCGCAACCGACATGCGATAGCCGGTCCGTCCGCGGGTTGCCAAAGTACTCCGGCGGCATATTAATAGACATCTCCTTGCTGGGTACCTGCAGACTCCATTTGATACATTCTATTCCCATCAACACATCCTTGTTTAACCTGCAGGCTTGCAGTTGTCCTTGCACTGATATTGGGCATTCCGCTGGACGGAGGCCGTCGTCTCATTGCTCTCCAGGCCAACCATGCGTACGTCGACGTACTCGTGTAACAAGCCGTACAATTGCCCCATGCAAGGGCATCTCACGGCATCTCCCCAGTGCATATCATTATTTCCTGTATCTAGCCCAGAAGGGCCGAGATGCTTCTTCTTTCCTAACGTATCACTTCCGACCGACGGACTAGTCGTGCACTATAGACTCGGAGAATTCCACAGTTGATGTATTCACGCTCCACACAAGGGATAGCGGACCCCTGATCTATCGGTGAGCTTGACATATCGTCCATGCCATGAATCCATCACTAGTAGACTAGTATACGGGTGTCATACAATCCTTACACTGACCATTCGATGTCCTTCTACGCAGATTTCTAGTTCTGTACCAGATGAACACACCGCATTCGGGACCCGCGAAATTACAACCCACTGCGGATCTAGAGAAAAATTCGTCTTGAGATCCCCGGTTCACACAAGTAGAGGATTTTCTTTCTTTCCTTTTCTTTTGTTCGCTATTCCGCGAACATTCAGCCGATCGACCTGACGACATCAATGCTGTCACCAACCAAGAATCCCACCTCCTCTGTATATCTAGGTATCACCAGAAGAGCGGTGATTTTCAATCCGAAAACCCGCCGCTTCCAGCCCCGCAGTCCCGACTTCTCGGTCCACCTTAAAAACCGGCTTACGATGTTTGGATTGGGCGTTGAGCCATACGCACAAAATGGCGGTAGCCGGAGGCAACGGATACAATCATACAATACATACGCAGTTGAGAAGCAGTGGGCCGGTGGGCGTAGTAAAGGCAAATTTTTCTTGGGAGACATGTGCGGAGGCAACGTTCACCGAATAGCAAGAACCAGATGTCAGATTTGATAATGTAGCAGTATTCTGGAACATGAACAAAATTCCATGTATACCCATAGTGAGGGTTCGTATAGGTGGAAAATGAAAGTACACCAAGGATTGATTCTACGCATACATCACATCCGCCTTCATCGCGATATGATGCATCTACATACATACTGTAGTTCAGGTCGATCATCAGATTCTGCAGTACTTTCTACTCCTAGTACTATATCGGTAGTAGATAATTCGTAAGTAGTGGCTCAACAACTCAACAACTGTGAACTGATCCGATCAGACAACTTGGGGAGGTCAGAAATCAGTAAACTCTTCACAGTCCATTCACACGACCTGACCCCTCCTCTCCGTCCGTATACCGCCACCTTCACAACTTGATCTATCTTGAATGCAAGTGTATTGATCAACTTCACCCAAATACCTTCAACATAGATACCTGTATTAGTATAATAGTTTCATACTGGTTTTTGCAACTCAAGTATCTCCTCCATACTCCATACGAAGACATATGGAATGGGAAAGGATCCACTCCAAAATCTTCACTTACCTTTCTTTACCTAACAATCCTTCCTTCAGCCAGACCTGAAATAAGGTAGTGGACGAGAGTCAAGACATGGATCGGATCATATGTCAGACTCAGAGGGATATCGGCAGACGCGAACCGTTCAAACTCTACTTACCAGTCCCAGTGCCAGTCCGTGACAATTGATCTTCGCCATTTCGTCATGGAGTCCGTCATGACTGATCTTGTCAAAGACAGCTACACATAATCAAAGACACATATCAAAGTTTATTTGTGGAGGGAAGAGGAAAAGAAAGAAGAGAAAAGTTTTTCGTCTTTGTTGTAGCTACTAGCTGGGTTGAGGGATCCTCTTACACCACAACAACTACTCCGTACCTAAGTACTACTGCTATACTATACACTATCGGTGGTGGACAACTATAGTCAGTGGAAAAGATATCCACGTCGCCCATCACCATCAACCAATCCATCTGGCATCTGCTGCAACACGACTTAACGAATAACAACCCTCGAATTATCACCCACACGACGCGAGAAATTCGGCAAGACAATATGACCTTTTCCGGTAAGGTCAGGGCACCGATAACTGGGGCAGCGGAGAGCCTCAACCATGGGTTACCATCATTTGGTGTGGTGCGGTGCGGTGCTTTTGACGGGCGGTCAGGTCGGTTTCTGTCATTCTCCTGGCTGTCTGTCTGCTTGCCCTAGGTACGGTACTTCGTACCAGGAGGTACCGGTAGGTACTAGGTAGTAACCCCAAGCTAACCTAAGGCTGCCTCCGTCCGTTCCTCGGTATGGATACATACAATACGCATGCAGTGTACCGAGTAAGGGTCCATACATACATACAGAACATACAAACCTGACTAGGCACAATCAGGCCTAGGGCAAAACAGACGAGCGGGACCCGATTGTAGTGTAAATAAATGACTCCACAGTGAAGCTAACTAACCCCAAAGCTCGAATAGTGGGAAATGGGAAAGACTATTATTCAGCGTGCTGTTCAGCCTTGTCTTGCTTTGGGTGGTGCTTTGTTCTGATGATGTGGATGTTGTGGATGAAGGCAGTGGATTGAGGTGATTTTGTTTGTTAGGATGCTCCAGCTTGAGATGTTGGAGTGTACGGTGTAGTGCCGGGTTCAATGGCTGAAAGTAACTTGAGGCACGCGTGAAAGACGGATACATCGAGTCTCGGGCGCGTTCTCCTTTCCTTAGACCATGTCGTCATTGAGTGTCTCGCGTCCCACGTTTGGGTTGGCTCTCCGGCCTGCCTGTTCTGGAATCCGGAGTTACGGGCTTCGAATTATGGAGATTACACCAGTATTGGTTATCCCGTTTAACGGCCATCGATGGAGGTTGATGACTGGCCATAATCTCGCCCGGGGTCAATAATCCCGATATAACTATGGAGCCGCTCCCTTTTCACCTCCACCTCCACCTCCTGAATAGAAATTGAGACATTTCGCTTCTATACTTATTCCGGGTTTAATCTCCTGACAGGACCGAGCGGACTGAACAAGCCACGTTTCCTCAGCTGGTATCTCCAGGCCTCAGGCCGAGGATAACTAAGGGGCTCAAGGCTCAAGGCTCAAGATGACATAACGTGAAAGGTTTACCCGCGGAGCTTGGCGTGGATGGAAAAGCCCTTTACGCGTGATGATTCGGCGATCGCGTTGTTGCCAATCTGGCGTGTCTTGTCGATGGCGTTCTCCGGATATCCGTGGTCTAGACAGCCTTGAATCTTGATGTATCTATCGCCGTCCCGCTTCCGTGCCTCGCAAATTGCCACTAGTCCGGGGGAGGAGACAGCAGGCCATAGTTCACCTGCTAAGGCCGGATATCCTTGCAATCGCAGAACCATAATAGATGAAACCTCTCGCAATTGGACTCGATGTCGCGTGAACCATGTCGGACTGTGATTAGGTTCAGCTGGACCGGCCCCATCAGCCACCTCCTGAATGGGAGAATGGATGATGCCTGATCTCACCTCGATACGGAGTACTATCGCTATTAGGACCCCTTTCCACGACGCTATGCCAGTGCCATCCTGTCGCGTCGCGCATATCGGACTGTAGCCGATACTTGCATCCGCGTTTCACATCAGAGTTGACATGGGATTTAGACAAAGATGTACCAACCAGCAGCCGTCTTGGTCGATCGGCGCGGTGAAGATCTCATGGCGTGATCATCTACTTCGGCTTTGTGCGTATGAAGCATCAGTGCCATGTCATTCTACATATGCCTGCCATCCACAAAGTATTCGTCAACGGACTGACCATGCAGGTTCATTTACCCCAAGGGGACTTGTCATGGTCAACCGGTCTAAATTTCAGTTGCGACTGTTTCATTTGCTTTTAAACTGCCGGCGACATACTTCTGCAACAGTGGTGAAACGACCTCATCGGGTTCAGGTAGCAAACATGTCACTTCTCTCCTCCTTGATGATATCCGAGCGCTTCGACGGCGTAACCCCAGAAGATCGTCCAGGACCCGTAATCAACCCCGCCATGATGCCATCAAAAGCGTATATTCACTCTGCTCTTTGGCTCAGGAAATTATGGTGCTTGTATTCCAGGTTCTTTGTATTGTACAAGGTTCGCTTGTGATTCAAAATGGTGGTTCTCGGGTTGGACCAGGCAACGCGAATTGACGATCATTCGGCTCCGAACCCACGGGCTGCGCTGCTCGTAGCGTTCAGGTGTTAATCTCCCGGGATTTGCGTCCCTCGCTGAGGTGCGGCTCCGTCCAAGTCAGCGCGGCCCAGATGGTGCCTATCAACAACCCCGCACCCCAAGCATCAAATCAAAGGGTCGAACCGGGCTTGGGACTGAGCCACTGATCCTGATTCAGCTGCGTGTGGAAGATGAATCCGCCAAAGATATTCTGAGCCATTCATCCATCCATCCACCGGCCCACCCCTGTTCCTTGCTGCCGGAGTTCACGCCCATACGCCGGGGAACTGGGTGTAAGCATCCCATCCGCATAACCCCTTTCCTCGCCCACATCGCCAGCCAAGGGACGGTATTTGTCTCTTCCACCCTGCGCATAAGCTCTGAAAGTCCGGATACCGCGAAGATTCGCCCCCTGGGTGGGGAGCGGTGCCTGCAACCCCGGCATTGTCGCATCCTATCACATCCAGAGGACCCCGAACTGGGCCTGCTAGCCTTGAACATACGAACCGCGTTCCGGACATGATGACCGGGCTGCTCTGACGTGGCAATCCCCTGATCTTGAATCGACCTATCGACACCTCGGCCATGCAAGTGTTTTGTCAGTGATACCACCCTTCATGCAACAAACCTCATTGCTTTGCGTTCAAATATCCGATGGATGCTCCGATGGCCAGTCATTGACCCGTCTCTTGTCCCGCGTGCATCTCCTCAGCACAATCCATTTGTTCGACAGTCGGCTCCCATTCTGACTGCATTGCAAGTATCTGCTAACCACTCCTGCGTCCAGCAGGTGTCGCGCAGAGTGGGCTAGGCCAATGAGACAATCCTGGTCTAGTCAGGATTTGTTTGCTATCTTGTCCAAAGCTTGATATCGCCGGCACCTGGGAGAACTGTTGGCTCACAGCGGTTCTCGCTGTGTACTCCATGTGTTGGCCTGGCTTATCAGTGAAGCTGACGACACTTCCGGCATGGACAGGATGCTGAGTGACCAGGTTGTTCCGGACAAAGTCAACAATGCAGTTGGCATTGCCTGGCTGGAGACTTGCCCCTGTTTTTGTTCTTGTCATTTGGACTCTTCGTACGAACTTGGGTAAGTGACAACAATTTGAGAAATGATGATGAATGCGTAGAGTACTGGACCACCTAGGTCTCAGTCATATAGATCCAATTGAATCAGAAATTCTCTAGGCATCGCACTGAGTAGAACGACACCTGATCATCTACCTTTAAAGAGATTTTGATCCTTCTTAAAAGTCAGTATTCATTCCAAGTTAGATCAACCTTCGAGAGTCGCATTAAAAGTTCGACAACCTCGTAGCGCACAGCCGCATACTCAACAAGATGCCATCACTACAGTATGCTCTCTGTAATCTTCCCAAAGACCATCCATGTCCTCGCATCGCCACAATGTAGCAATAGCCATAGCAATAGAGAGCCCGCTCACGTGACCCGCGGGCAGTGGGACCTCCGCGGCGCGCTAAAAATTGTATCAAAAAAGAAACGGAAAAAAAGCTGCAGAATCGCCAGCACCACCCAATCGAGCCTCCACCACCACCACATACCGTCCCCTTTGACCGGAATGATTGTTTAACGGTCGGCTCCAACAGCTGAGCCGGGTAGATCCTATCATTGCACATTCTCCCACGGGGATCTACTTTTTGCACGCCGAACATCAACCGAAACGAAGCATTGCATTGTCCCAAGATCTATCACCACCACCACCACCACCACCACCACCACTACCGCGATCATGGATATCCACCGCTGCCGTTTCGTGCCTTACAACCCACAGGCGATTAATGCGCTGTCCTTCTCCCACCCGCCCTCCGCCGAACTCGCAGGTCGAGGTGTCCCTACCCTCCGCCTCGCCATCGGTCGCGCAAATGGCGATATCGAGATCTGGAACCCCCTACGCGGCGCCTGGTTCCAGGAGACGGTACTCCGCGGAGGCAAAGATAGAAGCATCGAGGGACTTGTCTGGACGCTTGATCCCCCTGAGCCCGGTCCCGATGGCTCCAAGTTGCCCGGCCGTCTGCGCCTGTTCAGCATCGGATACTCGACTGCCGTGACGGAGTGGGATCTGGAACAGGGTCGTCCCCTACGCCACTCGAGTGGAAACTATGGCGAGATCTGGTGTCTGGCTGCTCAGCCGAGGTGGCAGGCGACGCGCGGGAAGGATGGCAAGTTGTTGCCTCCGGCGGAGGGAGAGTTCACGGGTCAGCATCTGGCTGCGGGGTGTGCGGATGGATCGATTGTGATTCTGTCGACGGCGGATAATGATCTCAAGTTCTTGCGGATCATGCGCCCGTCGACGAAGCGGTCGAGGGTGCTGAGTGTTACGTTCCAGAATAGGAATACCCTCGTTGCGGGCTATGCGGATAGTTCGATTCGGCTCTACGATATCAGGAGTGGACAGCTCCTGCGCACGATTTCCCTGGGTAAGGGTTTGGCAGGTGGATCGAAGGAACTGCTGGTGTGGTCCGTCAAGTGTCTGCCTGATGGGACCATTGTCTCGGGTGACTCGGCTGGTGAAATTCGCTTCTGGGATGCCAAGAATTATGCCCTGATTCAGCGCCTGCAGGGCCATGTGGCGGATACGTTGGATATTGCTGTGAGCGCGAATGGAGATACGGTGGTCAGTGGTGGTGCGGACCAGAGGACGGTCGTCTACCGGAAGAAGGACGGCGAGAAGGGTGATAAGAAGGCCAGATGGGCTGAGGTCATGCATCGCCGTTACCACACCCACGACGTGAAGACGTTCGCCGTGTACGAGACGAGGGATATCAGCATCGTTGTGTCTGGAGGTAAGATCGTCCGTTCTACGAGGTGTTTGACAGTGGGCTAATATCGACCAGGACCTGACGCTGCACCGGTCGTCCTGCCCCTGCGCGAATTCGGAAAGGAGCACCACAGAAAGCTGGCTAGCTTGCCTCAAATACCCCAGCTCGCCTCCTCTCCTTCGTCTCGCCTTGTGATGAGTTTCTGGGATAGGGAAGTGAGCATCTGGCGTCTGCACCGTGGTCCTACGTCGCACGAGAACACCGATGGCCAGCGTCATCGGTTGGTTGGCAAGGTTCTGATTCAGGTATGAGAGAATGGCCCGCATCTTCAGGAATCTCATTTCTAACGACTGCAACAGGGAGAAGAGAACATCACATCAGCCATGCTCTCCGCGGACGGAAAGATCCTCGTCGTTGCCACGATATCCACCATCAAGCTGTTCTCCGTGCGGCGTCGCAAGGGCGACGAGAAGGGAACTCTGCGCATACAAAAATTGGACGTGCCGAAGGCTCTCGCGGAGGATGGAGCCCGCGTGGTGGCCGTCGCTCCCAACGGTCAATGGGTTTGCGTCGTCCGTCCCAACAGTGCCATGTACCTGGCCAGAATCAAGCCGGCTTCGACCGCGCAGGAGAAGCCCCATATCCTCTCCCAGCTTGTCAAGCTTAACCGGGCTACCCGCCACACTCGTTTTGAGAAGGCATCCCATGGTACCTTGGGCGACTATGAGAGAACCGTCCGCTGTGTCGTGTTCTCCGACGACAGCAAGGTCCTGGCATCCGGCGATCTCTCCGGCTGTGTTGATACATGGTCGCTTCAGAAGGCAGAGGATGCCCCCAAGAAGCACAACGGTGCTGCTGAATCAGACGACGAATCTTCCGACGACGAAGACCAACCAGTGATCGAAGGTGAGCGCTGGCACCACGCCGCCGAGGAGTCTCCCATTCCTCGTCTCAAGTCCGGTGTCGTCCTCCTGTCATTCCGTCCTCCCAACCCAGCCAAGACCAACCTCCTCACGAACGGTGCCGCAAAGGACGAACACCGCTTGATGGCCCTCACAAGCGAGCACCAGCTCGTCGAATTCGACGCCGTCGAAGGCAAACTGTCCGACTGGTCCCGGAGAAACCCGAAGGCCTTCCTTCCCGCAGAGTTCCGTGGCGTCAAGGACCGCGCCATGGGCTGCGTCTGGGACCTGTCGGCCGCCCGCGAACGCCTCTGGCTCTACGGCTCCTCCTGGCTATGGATGTTCGACCTGAACCAAGACTTCCCCTCTCCCGAAGAACTCGACGCCTCCGCAGACAACCACGAAGACCTCAACGCCTCCACACACTCCAAGAAGGCCAACCAAAAGCGCAAGCGCGACCCCTTCGATGAGGACGACAACGGCCGCAAAAAGCCCAACAGCGGTGCCGGTGACCGCATATCCCTCGCGCAATCCGACATCTTCTTCGGCGCCAAGATGCGCAAGATCGTCGGCCCCGACGAATCCCAAGCCGAATGGATCTCCCTCGACAAGGAACGTCCTCGGCCCGCCAACGGCGGCAACGACGACGACGAAGCCTACGACTACGACGAAGCATACACCGCCACCAACGACGTCGCTCTCGCCCGCCTCCGTCGAGAAAGACAATTCATCGAAACCAGCACCCCCCTGAAACGCGTCTCCATCGGTGGCAAACAGGATAAACTCCTCTCCCTGACCCCCGGTCCTGACTTCGACACCCCCTCCCAGAAACAACTCGTCCACACCGGCGATCAGAAATCCCAATCCCATCCCCCCCACCGTCGCTGGTGGCACACCTACAAGTACCGTGATATCCTGGGTATTGTTCCTCTCGGCTCGGACCCGGACGCCGACCCCGAGAATCACTTCCTTGAGGTCGCCGTCGTCGAACGCCCCATGTGGGATGTCGATTTGCCGGGTCGGTATGTTCGGGACTACGCCTAGCCAATGGATTTCGTTTTCCGTTTACTAGGTTAATATATCCGGTTTATTTGTCCGTCTGTGTTTCTCATCAAATAGTCGACTTTCCTCTGTACAGAACGTCGTCTCCTTCTTCACCTACCCCATATCCCTTCCCCTTTTCCTAGAATTATTTCTTCTTTTGTCCCATCTTAGGATATTCTTGGCGAGCATGATAGGTTCTTGAATTAGATAAAAGTTGTTTTGGATTGCCCGCTTTTCTTTAATTGAATGAATGGGTAGATGGGTAGTTTTCTCCCTCTCTCTGCCCCTCATAACCAGCCGTGTATTCTGTATTTTGTTCTGTTATTGTAGATGTAGATACGTCGATGAGGGAAGTTCTCCCGGGAGGTATGTGGTGGGTATGATACGCAGTATTGTTACTGGTGGTTGTGTTTTTTTATGTCTAGTTTCTATTTCAGGGTGGTGGGTATAGGGTGTGGGATTAGTACCAACTGTCGATAGGATGGGCGGTCGTTCTAGTGATACAGATGGAAGGTTCCATTGGAATGTGTGTATGAGATGATTAGCTAAACAAACGCCAAGGTCCCTGTGAATATCTACCAGAACTATCGTAAATCAACCATGGTCCATGCAGCATGAGTGAAGAAAGCGAAGCAACCCAGAACCTGCTGATCTGCGTTCAGAAGACAGCATACATATCGTGACGCATCAGTCTTGTTTCGATCCCGAAGAGGACAGGTGACTCCAAAGTACAGAAATGATAGAATAAACCGAAGAAAAGGAAAACTGCAACTCCCAGACTTCCCCGTTAGCTCGTAGTCGTGACTCCTCTTAATGCGATGGAAATATGCGGCCGCTGTATAAGGCCAGAGAGCGGCAAGCCGCTGTAGGAAATGTCTAAGGCATCCGATGTGGACGCGTCTCGGAGCAGATTTATCAGGATGTCGGTGGGTTCTGGGTGACCTGGCGGATCCCGGTCTGCCAAGTCTGCAAGGTGAGATTCGGTCGGAAGAACCAGCACGCGGCGCTGCAATGGAAATTCCGGAGCTGGCACCTGAGAGATGCATGTATCGACGGGAAGCTGTAGCGCAGCATCCGTTCTGGCGGTGACGATGTGCGGTCGACCAGTTCATAGAGGCCGCACTGTCGAGTACGGAGATGGACGTTGGACGCCAACCACCTTGGCGGGCTCAGGGCCATCGCCTTGGTGGTGACATAAGACGGACGACGATTACTTGGCATGTCATCACCAAGACCTAATAGCTTTGTGCCGAGACAGGTGCAGGCTGCGGCCGTTAGTACAGAACAGAAAAAAGAATCGCAGCCAAAGGTACAGGCGTCTCGGCATCGTTACACAAGGACTTGTGCCGTGACTTGGCGAGGAAAGATGGCTAAGCAAGGGACAACTTACAGGACTGCTGAGCATGCTGTTCCGCTTGTTCCGGCCCTTCTTAATGTGGTTCTTCAAAGCGGTGGAGTCCAGTGGTTTCAACAGCTCGAAACTACACAGCAATTCACCCGAAACCGACATGATAGCACCCCAGTTATCAAATTCGCCGCAGTACTGAAGCAGAAACAGTTAGCAAGGACGGATTAGGCGACAGTTACGTCAGACACTTACGTTGGGGGCAGAAAAGACGGTGACGAGAACTCGATCCTGGTAGAACTCATAGCCATCCTCGACAACCATGTGCGCTCGACAGACCAGGTCGAAATCATGCCGCTGCAAAAAGTCCATGATCACCTTCTTGCCGAAACAGTAACTCACACCGCGCTCGTTGGGCTCCCAATCCTCCTCCATGTCCGCAGGATCACTCCACAGGAGGTCGTTCAGCAAACCGTAGTCCGGCACGTCGGTCGGGCGTGCAATTCCTCGAATGTCATCCATATGCGAGAGGCTAGGAGACAACCCTCCGTGAACACAGAAAATCTTGCCAGCCACGATCGCGGCGATCGGGAGACAGTTGAAGGTATCAATGAACGTCTTCCAGATCTTGATGTTGCAACGCCGTTTACATTCATCATAAAACCCATAAACACGGGTTACGTTGGCACACTCGTGGTTGCCACGTAGAAGGAAGAAGTTCTCGGGATATTTCAGCTTATAGCACATCAGGAGAAGAATCGTCTCCAAGCTCTGCTTGCCACGGTCCACATAGTCACCCAAGAAGAGATAGTTGGACGCAGGAGGGAACCCGCACATCTCAAAGAGCCGGATGAGATCCGTATATTGGCCGTGAACATCTCCGACGATCTTGACCGGGGCTGACAGCTCCAACAGAGCCGGCTGAGAGAGAAACAGCTCCCGGGCAGCGGTACAGATGGCAGTGATCTCCGCGTTTTTCAAGCAAACGGTCTTGGTGACTTTGGTCGAGTAGCCGGCATCGAGAAGTCGTGAGATCATGTCGTCCAAGTCGATGGATTTCAGAGCACCCATTCCCATTCCCGGTGAGCCAGACGTCTCGATCGGAGCATTCATGATAAAGTCCAGAATAGGGTTCAGCTGATTCTCCCGTTTGATGAGAATGGACTCTCCCACCGCCTGTGAGGATGGGCCTACGGGAGCAACACCAGTAGGAGGAGCATCAGACACGAGATCAACCTCGCCACTCTGCTGCATCGCGCTCACATCTTGATGTCCGCGCTTCAAGCTGCTCGACAAGGATGGGGACGGGGGAGGCTCGGGGGCATCGGATTTCGATGCAGTGTCATCAGCAATAGGAGACTGAGTACTCAGGTTGGTGGAGCTGCGTCTACTGGCTGCCGATTTGATCGATCCGGCATCCGACCTGTCCGTCTGGCTTTCCGTCTGGGACAGCGCGGACGTCGATGCGCGAGGACTGTCACTGCTACGGATCTTGGAGCGGATCGAGCCTCGAATGGAGCGCAGCGATTCTTTGGTATCGGAGCGGGAGAAAGATGGATACGACTGCAGAGAGTCGCCCGGGCTAGAGTTGCCCTTGGAATGCGACTGACCCATTACTGCAGGGTGAAATATCTGCCAAGCTCGATCGTGGACGTTGATCGGAGCGGTTGAGGTTCAAGGTGTGCACACCAAGCCCCGTGTTGTGCTGGAATGCTGAACAGTGTCTTGGCTGCTGCCTAGCCCCCGGGGGGTTGGTCAAGTTATAAAGGAGACCGATCTTCCACAGGGTGGTCCTCGAAGGCGAACGCTGGCGGCGACGACAACAACACAACGGAGCAAGAATCGGGACGGGTTACAACGAAGATCAAGACGACGCGGGATCCAGTCCCCGGGTGATGTGAAGATTAAGAAAGCGTTTGACCGATCGGTGATGTCGACGAGTTATCGGAAGGAATGGATGGACATCGAACGGAGGGATGAGAGCTTCACCACGAAAGCCGCCGATAGCTAGGTGCTCGGAAGGGGAAGCTCCGATTCGCCGAAGAGAGCTCCTACGACGTGCGGGTTAGACGAGATGGAGCAGGCAGCGAGAGACAGAGCACGGGAAGCACGAATCCAAAGCAGAGGCAACAGATGTTAGAGTAGGGATGGCATGTGGAGGGGGCAACGGTGAAGGGAGCGACTTTGGACGGAGAATTTGGGTCGAGTTCGGGGTGTGGGAGGGGAATAATAATAGAGTGTGGAATGGATGCGTCATTATGGGGGTGCGAGGAATGGAGATGAAACCAGCCCCGACAGAAAGGGATTCAAACACTCACCCTTCTAGAGACGCAGACGAGATGGACACCACCGCAGTCGATCAAGATGCGGCGATGACGAGGGGGTATGTGAATAAAAAAAACGAAAATCGATGAGGAAAAGGTGATGGATGAGGAAGAACGAACACAAGAGGCCGAATGTCGCCTCAAACCCCAGGCTGTCGTTTTTTGGTCTCGATTCCTGCAGCCACGGGCGGTGGCAGGCCCGGAGGATCGTCGGTCCGGTAGAAGCTTTGGCTGCCTAGGTGCCTAGCAAGCCTGAGGACAAAACAGAGCTGCCTAGAATCGGTCGCTTTCTTTGACTACGGAGTATCGTGCTGAAAGTTTATTCTATCCCCTTGTCCGAAACCTGTCTGGTGCGTCTCATTTATATATCGCCAGGGCGATGGAGCATAGGTCGTCACATCGACAACAACCGGATTCCCCCTCCCAGCCGATGACCTAGCCACATCTCAGCCCCTCGTGACGGGTATACATATAGTTCAAGTTGACACCGCGTAGCAACCCCGACGACACGTTCTCGTCCCCTCCATTTCCCCCCTCATTCGTCTTGGCTTCGTTCTCTTCATGGCATCATAGGTTCCTTGCGCTTCAACGCATGCATCAGGATTTCAATTTGGCCTGGAAAGCCGGACGCACCACTTATCTTCGGATGATCACCGACTGTCAGCCTCTCAGACGCTCCGACCAGTCCCGACCTCTCCAGAGGGGCTTGGTCGATCCACTTCATAATTGGCTGGACCGAGATGCATGTAGTCATTGACTTTATGGGCTGTGTCCATTCGCTCGCTTTGCTGCCAAACCCCTCCCACCTAAGGAAGATTATCAGGCGGTAGGATAATGTGCTATGCGAGATACTCTTAGTTCAGTGTTGAAACGCAACCACAGTCAGCAGCAGGTCCAAACTCTACCCACTGCAGGAACACCGCCATTTCGAGTCCCAACCCCAGCTCCGCCTGGTCACGACCATGGCTGCTGCTGCCAAGCCCATCTACTGCGCCAAGCACCAACGACTTATGTCCGATCTTTTCTCCTAACCACGTTGTGGTGGGCGGGCTTGGATGATAGGGCTTGGCCTGCACCGCAGTCTAGCTGATGCAGGCAAAGAATTCCAACGATGGGATGTGTGATGAGATTACTGCGCAGTTATATGCAGACTCGGCGCTAGGTGCATTTGTCCATACCGCCCTATCCCTCTGACCGCCCATCAACTTCTATGGGGGTGGCCGTTCAATTTGGCAACCGATTCATGCCATGGAGTACTGCCATTCTTTTCTATTTCTTGAGAGGGTCCCGCGCGCGACTCGACGAAGGCTCTTCCAACTCGATTTTGGTAATATGCTGACCGGGAACGACCACAAGACCGATAAATCGACTGGTCATATTCACTTTGACGTTCGAGGCATCCACTGCGCTACCAGCGGCTGAATCATTCGTACCCGTGGCCGCATCTCGAACGGTAGCTGGCGAAGGGAAGCGGTATTCGTAGGTGCTGGCAAGGATGATATTTCGTGCCTAATGCGGCCAAACAAGTCAGCAGGCGCTAAAAGATATGCCTCGTATTCTGGGACTTCCTATTCCTCCGATCTATCCAACAGGAAGACTGCAACGGGAACACCACCTACCGCATCCGTACACTTGAAGGTGCCCACGAAAATGCGCGTGTCTGTCGCGTGCACTCGTAGAGTCCGACCGATCAACGAGTCCAGGTATTGAACGGCTTTATTTTCGTCCATTGTCGCGTTATTTTCTTCCAATCGGTGGCCGTGAGGCAGCCACACCTTCACTGGAAGCGGGGGTGGAATGGACCACTAGAAGAAAGAAACCTGGCGGTCTAGACTCGTCTGCGTTGTCTAGGGCGAGGCGGGAAATCAATCGCGGGCGAGACTAGGGAGTATATTATACCCAGCTAAAGTTAATAGCCTAGTTGGACTGGACGCGATCCGGTTGGTTGTGTGGTTGTCTTGGGGATGATGGTCGGAGTGCGACAAAGAGATCCGCTGGAGTCCTGAGACCTCAGGCATTCGTCGCATGTGACATTCCGTGGATGGTCACAACTGCACTTAAATTGTACATTTCCTCGCTGCCTAAAATATGGCTGAATTAATTCTAAATTGTAGCGTGGTGATTTACTCATATAATAATTTGGTCTTTATATTAGACATACTGCCAGATTTTGATCTCAATCTGCATTGAAATTATATACTTCGGGGTCGTACGCAACTGAATTCGACTGTAGGAGCTTGGCATTTGTATAATCAAAGCAGTTGAGTCGGCCAAGTCGACGAATGGGTTCAAACAAAGAAATCGAATGCAAGGAGGGTCTTAATATGAGATAAAGAGAGCTATATTAACAGTACCACTAGGTTGCCAATATGGCCAGCACGTTGGCCAGGTGAAAAATATCAAAAGTCAAGGTATCATCGCTAAAAAGAAACCGCTGGTGTGGGATGCTAGTTGAAGATCCCATTCATGATCATGCCTTGATTAAGGTATCATGCCCACCCAAACCCTGTGATCGACGGCTGGAGGTCTTCCACTATATCATTGCTGACTGAGTCTATATCCATATCGCTCCTTGTGCGCTGTGAAGATGGGCTGGTCGTACTCCAGCCGACCGAAGTAGCTGGCGACGACAGATTTATTTGAGGCTGCCAGGATGTCGGCTTCCCTTGTGCCGTATTATTCATTTGTCGGTCCGGCAAGTTCGAATGTTTTTGGGCGAGCGAGGTCTGAGAGGGTCGGAAGAACTTGTGTAATGTCTGCTGGCGAGGGTCGACAATGTCGGGGGACGGTACAGCCTCTGGCTCGATTCCCTCATCATCCGTGGCAGGGACGGGGGGGTGATGTTGTTGTTGAGCTGTAAACAGCCAGCGAAGGGTGTTTTCTAATCTCTGTGAGCCAAGATCGACTGGCGGTGCAAGATCCCGTCTTATGGGCGCTTACCATATACCACTTCGGCATCCGGGCGATCGTTTCTGAAGCGCTTTCGTGTGCGACTGTGCAGGTGTTTGGGGGTCTCATCCAGCATGAATGATTGCCTTGCAAGAATTGGAGTAGGACTAGGCGATGCAAGGCCGGAAACGGAGGCTTTGCGTTTGAGGGACATGGTGCTGGTGCTAGCAGGATCTGAGTCCGGGTCGCGTGCGAGGGTGAAGTGTTTTTGTGGTGGACAAACGCAGAGGGTATACAGTGCGGAGGTACTCCGTAGTAGAAGGGCAATGCGAAGAATTGGTGTAACAGGACAATGTCTATATAATTAATCGGGAGACTGAACTGTAGGTTGATATATACGCAGTAGGCTGTTGGCTTGGGTGGTTGGTAAAGATACCGGCGCGTCAAAAGACCGCGTCGCAATACACCAAACATGCGCTATTCCGGATATGGATAGATTAGTTGTGGTCGTGAGCCCGACGGCATCTACTCCAATTCCATCGGTAGGAAATCCCAGAACCTTGGGTCTAGTTCAGTATTATCTGATTATCGGATGCGTCAGAAACACGATGATACCGTAGAGATGTATACTTCGATTTATCTCCCAACCTCTTTCCAACGTCGGCTATGCCACCGGCGATGAACCAAGGTCAGACCAGCAAGCCAGAGTTCCATCTCGTATCGCCATCTTTCAGTTGATCGAGTTCTACGGTAGGTGCTTCTCTGATTGTCGGGGGACCGTCCGGGTCTCCCGTGACAGGAAAGCAAGCCACTGCGATGACGAAGTGAGTCCCGCCTTCCCCGCTTCGGGCTTATCGAGGCGGCCACCTGTCGATCCGCAACCTTTAGCATATCCCAGTCCAACCATACCCATAATCTTATCATCATTGCCATTGCCATCATCATCTCATCACCATAATTTAATCAAGTCAAGGAAGACAGTCAACTAAGGCGCACAATGCAGCGGGCTCGCGAGGCGACCCATGCTGGGACGTGGTACTCCGACATGAGGGACCAAGTGAGATACCAGATCGATTACTGGCTCGCTGAGGTAGCGGATGAAGACAGCCTCCGCTCAGTTCCCATGCCAATACGGGGGGCCCGAACGATCATAGCCCCGTATGTACTCGTCAGAAACTGCATGGGTGAACTTGACTCTGATCTATTTCAGGCACGCCGGCTATGCGTACTCCGGGCGATGTGCCGCTTATGCCTATAAAGCCTGGGATTTGAAGGGCATGTGAGTAATGGTCCTTCAGCTCTGCGGCCGCCATCTTCTAAAGCAAGTTTTGGATAGTGAACGGATTTTTGTGCTCGGTCCAGCACATCATCAATTCTACAGGACGCTTGCCCTCCCCGGATTCTCCGCGTATCATACCCCGCTCGCCGATGAGCCTCTCCCGCTCGATACCGAGCTCATTGAGGAGTTTAAAAACAGCGAAATTGAGATCGGGGATCGACTTCGAAGATTCGACACGATGACTCCTGGTGATGACGAAGACGAACACAGTATCGAACTGCACCTGCCCTTCATCCACCGTCGCTTACAACTCGAATACCCTGGCAAGCCCCCGTCTGAATATCCGCCGCTGGTCCCAATCGTGGTGGGCGCTGTTGATGAGGAGACGGAGGAGGGGTTTGGAGCCTTTCTTGCTCCGTACCTTGCTAACCCGAGCAATGCTTTTGTCATCAGCTCCGATTTCTGCCACTGGGGGTCCCGTTTTCGTTACACGTACTACGCGAGCACCGCGCCCAGTCCTGGGCCTATAATCCCTGTTTCTGACGATCTTCCTTGGCCTGGTCTTGAGGAAGACGAGACGACTCGCTTGATCGAGAGATGTCAAGCCGGCCACGCGTTGCAGCCCTCGGATACCCTGCTCACCAACCCACCCATTTATGCTAGTATCTCAGCCCTTGACCTTGGTGCCATGGCCGCCATCTCCACGGGGAGCCATGGGCAGTTCTCGAAATTCATCAAGGATACCAATAATACCGTGTGTGGTCGCCATCCCATCGGCGTGGCAATGGCTGGGATTGACAAGTCTGGGCTGTTGGCAAAGGGGCTGGGTCGATTTCATTTTATTCGGTATGACCGCAGCTCGAATGTGCGTCAGTTCAGGGGTGGGAACGATACATCTGTGAGCTACGCATCTGCCTATGCCGTGATGTGATGGATCCCGTCCGCTGTAGAGGTATCCTGGGAAGTACCCGCCTATTACTATCTGTATTGACATGTCACTCGTGACTACATGCCCTTAAGGCTCTCTCGTTTCGTGTAGGAATGACGCAAGTGTTTCCTTCCCCGCCTTTGCCTCCGCGTGCATTCTGGAAGGTAGCATAGAGGTAGTACTGAGGCCCGATCCACGAGGTTGGACATGACGGGCATGAAGACATTGCTTCGGTTGGCCGAGGCTGGAGGAGGCTTGTCACATGGGCACTGATGGAAGCAAAGAAGGAGAAGTGTTACACCGCCACGACGGGATGGACTCTGGGTAGTCGGGCTCCCCGGGGCAATGCCCGGAAGGAGACGAGCGAACAGCCTCCGGTCTCCAGGATGAAGAAGCGTACGGCCGGCATGCTGCAGGACGCCCGTTTGCGATGCGACTGCATATGTTCCGATCGTCTGGTGATGGGATCGCGTGGCTAGCCTGGCAGCCTGACGGAAGGTTACCCCGCAGGCTGAAGAAGTTCTGCTGGGAAGGTCAGAAAAAGCAAGTCGAGATGCAGTGTTCAGTAGGTTGCATTGGGCTGGGTCTTACGCCGTTGAGACGGAGCCCGTCCCAGGCGATCCTGCCTTGGCTGTGTGCTCGTCGGATCAGACACGGCCAATGGATGGTCATGAGCTTTAAATTAAAGTCCCTCCGGCTCGTCGATATCGTGGCCAATCCGGGGCTTGTATCCCCCGGCCGTTGCTTTGTCTCCTGAGCCGTGCGGTCTGGCTCGGATACTTCCGTCGCTCCACCCAGTGGACTGGCCGGTACGGTGTCCGCTGCAGGGCCCCGATGGCTTGCCGGAGAGGGACGGTGGTTGTTTGATTGTCATCCGAAACGATGATTCTGTTGTTCGATTCGCTCGCGCCTGGTCACCGCAGACAGTCGGTTGACTGCTGTCCCGTGGTGGTGTCCAGGTCGGGCATCGCCGTGCTCTGGGGAAGGACGATAGATCGACTCCCTTGTCCGGCGTGTAAACTCTACGTAGTCAGAACCGGATGTCGACAAATTGCAGGACGAGGAGGCTTGCCAATGGTGAAGGTTTGCCAGAGGTCGTCACACCGGCCGGAGACGGGTGTGGTTTTGACCCCATGATGAGGGTTTTATTCGCCGGAAACGACGGTGAGCGAGGATAAAAGGATGTCGAGCCCGGTGAATGGCGAGATCAACAGCAGCAAAGACGGCAGCTTGCGATTGTCCGCTCGATTCTTTCCGCTGGTTGGACTGGACACTGAAGGAGGATTTGCGATTTGGGGATAGTTCCGTTCCGGCGTAGACAAACTCCTTTGTTGCTACGACAAAGGCCTGATACCAGCAGCATTATATTACGGCTCGGTTCTCATGGTCAGTCAACCTGCTCTTCATCACTGCACTTGACGTGCTTGTTCTTTTTTTCATTCCTTCCTTTCTTCCGCTTCTTCATTCCCTCATTGATCTTTGAAGATGAAGCTGTTTCAATTCCTGATAGCCCTAACTGGGCTTGCCCTGGTGAGCTGTGCTCCCAGGGGCCAGAATGATACCGTTACGAACTCCACGATCGAGTCCACTGATCGTCTGGTGTTTTGTCATTTCATGGTAAGTTATCGATCGACATCTTCTAAGAGATGCTAACCGCCTAGATCGGCATCACCAGCAACCGTCAGAGCGCGGCCGACTACGACGACGACATGAGACGGGCCAAGGCCCTCGGCATTGATGCTTTTGCCCTCAACATCGGCGTGGATCCGTATACTGATACCCAGCTCAACTTTGCCTACGAGTCCGCTGCCCGGAATGACATGAAAGTGTTCATTTCGTTCGACTTTAACTGGTACAATACCGGACAGGCCTATACTGTGGGTCAGAAGATCCGACAGTATGGAAGTCTGCCCGCCCAGCTCAAGGTCGACGGCAAGGTGTTTGCGTCGTCTTTTGCCGGTGATGGTCTGGACATCAACCAGATGCAGTCGGCGGCGGGTACGGAGGTGTACTTTGCCCCCAACTTCCACCCGGGACAAGGCAACTTTAATCAGATCCAGGGCGCGCTGAACTGGATGGCCTGGGATAATAATGGCGACAACAAGGCTCCTAGTGGGGGACGCAACGTGACGGTTGCTGAGGGTGACAAATCCTATGTCAATGCTCTGGGTGGAAAGGCTTACGTTGCTCGTATGTCCCCCTTTCTTCTTCATTTTGATGGACAATTACTGATAGTAATAGCTGCATCCGGATGGTTCTTCACCCACTTTGGTGGCGAGGTATCGTACAGTAAGAACTGGGTGTTCCCCTCGGATCTACTGTGGTACAACCGCTGGTTCGAGATTCTGAATCTGGGTCCTCGATTCGTGGAGATTGTCACCTGGAATGATTACGGCGAGTCGCATTACATTGGGCCTCTGTCATCTCCGCACACTGACGACGGTGCCTCCAAATGGGTCATGGACATGTATGCCTCCCCCCCCCCCCCCTTTCCCCCCCCCCCCCCCCTTTCACCCTGACTAACCGTATAGGCCTCACGACGGCTGGCTCCAAATGTCGAAACCATTCATCGCCGCATACAAAAACAACGACAAGTCCGTCGACAAATACATCACCGAAGAAAAACTCATCTACTGGTACCGCCCAACCCCGAAGAACATCAACTGCGACAGCACCGACTCCACGATGGACGGCAACCCCAACAACTCCAGCGGGAACTTCTTCCGCGGCCGTCCGAACGGATGGGAAACCATGGAAGACTCGGTCTTCGTGGTCTCATTGCTGAAATCCCCCGGCTCCATCCAGGTAGCATCCGGCTCGAACAGTCAAAAGTTCGACGCGCCGGCGGGGGCGAGTTCCTTCACGGTACCTATGGGCGTGGGACAGCAGAAGTTTGCGCTCGTGCGGGATGGCAAGACGGTGCTCAGCGACACTAGCTTGAAGAATATTGTCAATACGTGCATCTGCGGATTGTATAACTTTAATGCGTATGTGGGGACGGTGCCCCCACCGTCGACGGTGGATAAGCTGGGGCCGGCTGGGTTGGCGGCGTTGCAGCAGGGTTTGCGCGTGGCTTGTCCGACGAATACGTTGGGGATGAATGTCGCTGTGGAGAGTGCGACTCCGGCTCCGAGTGCTAGTGCTAGTCCTAGTTCTTTTGCTGCATGAGCTATCGCAGTGCCTATCTCGTGTATGATCGTGTCATTATTCTTGGAGGAATTGCTGGCTGGAACGGACTTTCATTCATGTGATTAGTTAGGACAGACATATGACAACGCCGGACGTATGCATTATCTATTTTTCTGTAAACACAGCATAGAACCCATCCCAAACCACTCCCTAAACGTCCTACCCTATCCCTAAGATACCAGCTCTAAGCACATTTAATGCTGTTGCTGTTGCTGCTGTTGTGATGGTAGTCGTGGATGAGGATTATGTTAGAGAAGGTGACGGTGTAGATATAGAGATCTGAGGTATACATAGTTAGGGTTATAGTGGAGTGGGTATATACCAAAGAGATATAGATAAAAGGAGTGCAGCTTAGATAGATACAGCATTATAATGACAATATTATCATATATACCACGTAAGCAAATACATAATACCCCGTACTCCGCATGTAGAAAGTACCAAGATTACCTCGGCAGATACCAGATAAGCCCAACGGATGCCTGATGACTTGGCGGCGTCCTGAATTACTCCGGCTTATCAGCCCGCCTATCCTATCTGATCTGGATTTAACCATCCCTGACCAGGATTCAGCATCCATCTCACCGACTTTTACATTTATTTATCTGGTCTCGCTGCCACAGGATGATCCGCGTCGGTAGAACGGTCCCCCGTTGATATCTGTGCCTCGAAATGGCTATGTCCGGATAATTGGTGTCGCGCTTATTGTCGGTTCTCAGCTGACTCGCGTGATCGATTCATTCCTCTATTTGAATCGGTTGATACCGACATTATGGGTTGTTGATTGTCTGCTGTATGAATCTGAATATTGGAACATGGCACGCATCAAACAGGGTGTGTTTTCCTGGGAGGATGTATTGGCGCAGCGATACCAGAGTACGTTACCACCATCCATCCATCCATACTACGATACTAACCACTGGTAAAGACAACAAACCCCCCACCCTCCCCAGACGTCGCTACAGCATCCAAACCCAACGAACCGACACCCGTACCCTATGGACCCCCCAACCCCAAAGCACCCTCCTGACGAAACTCTCGCCCGAACTCCGCCTCATGATCTGGGAACTCCTCCTCGGCGGAATGCGCATTCATATCGTGCAGCGCGCGAATCGCCAGATGGGACACGTGGTGTGTCCGCAGACCGGCGCATGCGATGTCTGTCGGGGAGGATTGCCGGGGATGAAAGAGGTGGATGGGGGGAGGTTGTTGGCGTTGGCGAGGACGTGTAAACAGATGTATCCCCCTCCCTGCCCGGTGGCTTATCGCTATACAGACTATGTTATAAATGCTAATGGTGATATGGCAGCTACACCGAATCCATCACCCTCCTCTACACCCTCAACACCTTCGAATTCAGCAATACCTGGTCCCTCACGTACCTGCGGCCCACCATCCCGTCGGACTTCTGGGACGCCATCCGCGCCGTTGAACTCCGGTGGGCTTTTCCCGGCCATTGGCTGCCCTGCAAGGACCCCGTCAAGACCGTATATTTCTCTGCAGGCCGACAGCAGTGGGTTGAAACGTGTCGGGCGGTGACCTCCATGCAGGGGTTGCAGTCATTTACGTTACAGCTCAGCGGGAGTTGGTTCTGTGAGCCGGTGGAGAAGATCCCGGTGTTTTTGGAACCGTTACGCGAGTTGCAGTTGCGGCGGGGGTGGAAGTTGCAGTTGCCCAGACAGCCGTATTATGTCAAGGAGATTAGGAATATTGATGGGGGGTTGAGGAAGAGGGGGATTGAGTGTGCGGTTAGGGTGATGTAGGACTTCATACGGAGTATGTGGGTTGGGGTTGATATAGTAGGCGTAGTATGTAATGGGCTGGGTGTTGTCAGTCTTAATGATGATGATGATATATATTGTATCTAATTGCCAAGTCAACTCCACCGATGGGTGACAGAAGCTTCTGCAAGCCACTTTCAACATATATTCACTGCCTAGATCCAACATATCCACTTCTAGATACTATCGTCTTTACCAATACCCTACCATCCCTACCATAATCACAAGTACAACCATAACCATAACAAAGCCATAACGATAACCACAACCCTCCTCACTCACTCACTAAATTAACAAAACAACCATCCCACCTAAAAAGTTCGAAACAAACATCATCATCATCATCATCACTAATCCCTGATGACACCACCCCAACCCACCCCACCACATCACAATCAAACATAATCCAACACAAACGCCACCACATTCCCCCCTCCCCTCCCTAGAGCCCAAGAACCAGTCGCCACAACCTGTCACTCGTCACTTTTTTTTCCTCCCTTTCCCAGCGCCACTAGAGACGCTTTTCCTAAAGCTTTGATCCTCTGTCGATCGTGATATAACACAGAGGAGAAAACCTCCCGTGGATCATGATGATGTGACGTTAACCGAGGAATGTCAGTACCTGAACTAGCGAAGTGTACCTGCATCCACTACAGCCTCTGGGCATTCTTCGGATGGACCGTGCTTGAATCTGCTGCATGAGATATTCCTGTCTCCCTACGGAATAGCATTCGACATGGAGGTGCTGCTTAAGGATGGGATGTTCCTGGGGTGGGTAGGTACTACATAGTATACATGAGATGGGATGGGATACTTGGGAAGTATCTCTCTATCTCTTAGTCGGTGGGTACTGTGTACGGTGGACTGTGTATGCCTCGTCTCGGTGGATGATGCAAGGAAAGGGATAGAGTAAATTCCTGACATTTGATGAGAGGGAGAGAGGAGGGGGGGTGTCGCTCCATTCGACAAGGCACTCCGTACTCGGGATTCATGGTATAGATGCTCACGACTTGACTCTCGTGGCAATTACATAGGAAGTGAAAGGATGATGAAAGGACTCGATTTTGTTCTATTTTAGTCCTCTATTGAACTTTATGAAGGGAAAAGTATCGGATAAGAATAGTATGCCTCAGGGTGAGGGTAGGTACGTAGAGAGGATCTACTCTCAGCTAGCCATGGGGTGGTGGCTGGTGGCTGCGTATGGAATGTGGTACATTCTTCATTCTCAATTGATGATGTGGGTGGGGTGTGAATCAACGATTCTACTGTATGAGTATGGATTATTGTATGAAATGAACTGAGTTGCGATCTGACTATGTGATTATCGCGGACTGGATATAATGTGGTGATGGGTAGGTTGTTGCTTGTAATGATGCTAAAGGTATAGACATACTGTTGGGAGTAGGCAGAGGTACAGAGTCCTCGACCCGTAGGAATTCCTGAAATAATGGCTAATAGTTTATAGGAATGATACCATACACCGACCCAAGAATGCTCGCTTGCGATCCCGCGGACATCCTCCACTGACCATCCACCAAGCATGCTCTCCGAGGAATTCACATTCCACCCACAACACCACCATCCCACTCATATACCATCCACCAGCTCATCCCGGGCATACCCAACACGGCAATTTGTTATGGTTCCTTCGCTATGGATCAACCCTCAGCAATGAGATCGCCCTTCATAAAGACAAATCCTGCTCTACCGGCCGCCCTGCCCCCCCAAATTCTTCTTCCTTCCCAGCCCCCTTTACGCAGTGCTACATGCTCCGGTAGTGCGTGTCTGTCCTACCTCCCCAATTCACAACCATGCGGCAGCGCAGCTCCCCTAGAGGCTTCGGGGCCATCCGACGCGATCCTCAAATAGCGCAAGCGTCCGCGGCTCCGTACGCTTCTTATGGCGCGTCCTCCGGCTATAGCAGTGGCCAGTGGAACGGTGGTTATTCGGCTGGTTCTTACGGTCAGCAAGCATCGGGATCAGGTATGTCGGCGGGAGCAGGTGCCGCCGGGACAGCTGGCACAGCTGGCACCGGACAGAGTGCCTGGAGCGCTGGCACGGCCAGTGGTGCGTATGGCGCGCAAGGCAGTGCAGCTCAAGCGGGCACCGCTGCAGCCGGAAGTGCGGCCCCAGTAGCAGCCGATGGAACGGCCGCGCAGCCCAGCGCCGAAGCCGCACCAGCAGCACCAGCGGCAGCAGCAAACTCAGGGTCGACATGGTCTGAAGCAGCAGCTGGGACACCGCAACAGAGTCAAGCAGTGTGGAATCAATGGGCCGCGCCGTCACCGCAGCCGTGGGCAGCCACCGACACCTGGGAGACATCAGCCCTTCCCACCCCGACCACCTGGGCGACCATGGCATCATCATCATCATCATCATCATCATCATCATCATCCACCAGCAGTATATCCTCGAGTACGACCACCGCTGCCAGTACCACCACCGCTGCCTCGTCTGCGGCAACAGACGCCCCAGAGGGTACGCCGACCTCCACCAAGCTCGGCATTGGTCTCGGGGTGTCCCTGGCAGTCCTGGCCATTTTGGGCCTGTTCCTCTGGTCCCTGCACAGTAAGAAGCGTGCGGTGCAGAGAGCCATTGCGGAACACAACCGAAAATCCGAAAAGCACCGGCCGGAACCAACCTCACGGCGACCCTCAGTGAAGAGATACGCGTCGAGTCTCTACAACGGCAGTGTCTCCGCCATGGGTGCCGTCCCCAGTGCGGCCCGGTCCGTCACATCTCGTCTTCCCCATCCCAGCATCCCGACCATCTCCAAGCCCGACTACACCCCGATTAAGGACTTTACCAACAAGGTCTATGCCAACAGCCGCAATTCGCTACGAACCGCAACGAACATCGTCAAAGCCACCTGGCGGCGATCGCGCGTGCACGTGCCCCGTCCCGCGTCGCAGAACATGCAAGACCCCAACGGGGCCCTGCGTGATGGCTTCCGGCAGATCCACCAGTCGTACTTGGAGCTGCCCCGGCCCAACGACAAGATCCACCCGGCCTTACGCGGACTCCATTCCTCCACCGAGACGTTAGTCGGTCCGGACATGGGCCGACTCAAGGAAGTATCCGTCTCCAACACGCCCCCCAAGGTCGACACGGGCAGGATCCCCGAGGCCAAGGTTGCGACGTTGGATACGGTTTCCCGAGGGACATCAACCAGCGACAGCACGCCGACGGTCTCTCGCAGCCCGACCATTGAGATTCCGACCATCGAACTACCTACCTCACCGGGTTCACCCCCGATCTCCCTCGCTCGTGTCTACCGCGTCGATATAGCATTCCGGCCGGTGAGCCCGGAACACATCGAGCTCAAGGAAGGCCAAACGGCCATTCTGCACCTAGTCTACGAAGACGGATGGGTATGTCTCCACCATCGCATGATATGATCGTTGCTAACTCAGTCAGGCACTCGTCACTCTGCTTGAAACCAACAAAGAAGGCCTCGTCCCACGAGCGTGCTTCTCCGCACAGCCCGTGCGCAACCAAGCCCAATACCTGGGCAACAACATCAACATCTCCACCGAGTGCATTCCGCGGTGCGCCACGCCCGCGACACCATCCGAATCCGGCACGGACGGCGACCTGGGCCGGTTCTACTCGCAATGCGCGACTCCCGACCTCGGGCCCATCGACCCCGAGATCCCGCAAAGTGTGCGGTTGAAATCGCTGCCCTCCCTGGCCAGCCTCTTCAAATCGGCGCCCAGCTTCAAGAGTGTGGTCTGATTGCATTAGTTCTCTTCTTGTGAATATTGCCTTGTGCAGGTCGGGTGTATATAGTCTTATGTAATGTTTATGGGCCAGATACCTGCTAGGATACTACTACTTTTACTATTCTGATGGCTTTCTTTTGTCTACAATATACTGGATTATCCAACCTCCCTAGCCTTATAGTCTTGCCTCTATCAATCGTGTTGTAGGCGAGGCTCCCCGTCCAACAGCCTATATGGCCACGTTCGTATCCTCACCTGGTATAACCCGCTTCATGATCATATCGGATACAGTTAAACATCATCTTTGGAGCAAGCGTCAGATTATTATACATGGCTTTATTTAAGATCATATTGTGTTCAGTTACCGCTTGTTCGTGGTCTACCTCTCTTCGACCTTGTCTTCGTTAATAATTAGTATTCTACTGAAGACTTATGTACGTGGCTATATGTCATATACCCCTCACATCGATATGTATCCTCACACCAACCACTCAAAATATATTCTCGACTTCCGTGGTATGACTGAATACCATAGATCTCTGATGCCTACAGTAGTCTTTGCTTGAACACAGGGAAGTTATCTCGAGTATCTCCCTTTGTTCTTTTTCCGTTCTGGCTTGCCTCACCTGGATCTTCGAGAACAGGATGCCTGGTCTGGAATCGGGTGGATGTCCTACATGCACAGATTGAGGGGCAGTCTCCTTCCTTCGTGGCATTTCGTCCTCTTCTGTGTCTAAACATATCACCTTGATTCATACGACCTCCTTGACAACGTATAATATAACAATGAGCGTTCTTGATATGCTGGCATTGAGCTCATCACGGAGGTTCAGAAATAAGCATCTAGCTCACTCACATCTACAATGGTATCCCGTAAGATAAATATCTGTTGATAGCAATAATGCCTATTCAAAGATGACAAAAACAAGAGATGAATCGCTTGCACTTCTCCTCGGCATCGTTCTGAGGACTCTGTCGGACTCAACCATCATCACAGCACAGCACAACACAACACAACACAACACAACACAGTAACACCACTCTTCCACACTCATCCAAAATGTCCGACACAAAGGTACCCAATCCACCCCCTACTTTGAGTCCGTTGATTGTGGTGCAGGAGGCTCTGGAGCAGTAATGGGGTTACCTCCTCCCGATTTCATCGAGTATGTCATTGTACAGAGGTAGCGATTATCTACAGTACAGGACTCGGATACTGGAATAGAATCGCTGTAAATCATCAGCAGAAATAAGATGTTAATAAATCATACTAAGAAAGATATCTACCCCAACATCTCCATCAACTCCATCTCCAACTCCAAGCCCAGCCCCACATCATCCACCCAAGCCACGTCACATGACACCACCACCCCACGAACCACAACTGCCCGCCCGCTGCCCACCGCCCGTGTTCCGGGCTTTTTCCTTGCAGATCTCGATTTCGATTTTATTGAGATCGGTCTATATTTAGATGCGGACCACTCCATACTTACCCTCACTCTATACTACTACTACGGAGTACTACTTACGACCAACTTTGTTCTTATATATGGATAGATTTCTATCCCAATGAATGAACGATTGAATGGATGAATATGCTATCATCTGAAGAGGATAATTCCTAGTCAGGGGTAAGTATGATAGGTATGTATGTATGGTATGAACTAAACTAGACTAGGAGGGGGTGGTAATTACCGAAACCGAGATACGGGATAGATACTAGATTCCATCCCTGTCTCACTTTTATCTGACACCACACCACACCACACCACACCGCACCCGGACGCGCCGCCATTCCAGCCCACAATTATCGACGGAGGGTACCTAGTCAGGGACCAGAATCAGGTACGGTACGGTACCTCAACGAGGATTAGATAGGTAGTCGGGTAAATAGCCCCCATCCATCCGTACTGCGTACCTAATCTATCGGATGATACTAGATAGATATCTAGTAGGGATCTTGTCGGTTTTCCATTCAATTGTTTATCATCCACTTTACATCCACTTATACATTCATTCTCTTCCCTCTCCTCCGTATTTCATAGTCAAATACGGAGTACATCCCCTATACATAGTAACTATTCCTATCCAATCCTAGGATTAGCCCAATAAAATTCCCCCGATCCTTCCAACATCTCACTCTACACTCCATTCGATTCCTAAACCCGTTCATTTGACCTCCGCATCAAGTGTGTGTCAACTTGAACTTAACCAACCCTTTCATAAATCATAAATCATAAGAATTTAAAATAAAATAAAATAAAATTCGAAGGACCGTCTTACATGGTCTATCTACTTCTCACCCATGGTTCTATTGACTATGGTGGGGTAAGCCGTAAATACTCAAGTGGGTAAGGGTAAGGGGCTGGACTGGACCCTGAATTTTGACTTTCTCACTCCGTACGTACCCTCAGGTTTTGGGTTTCGTCGGTCTGGATTGCGAAAAATTGTACGGAGTCGATACCCTGGGCCTGGATCGCATCGCATCTCATCTCGTCTCCAGCTTAATATGGATTTGGCATTAGGTTTGGGTTGGGTTGAATTAGGGGTAGATGGGTACATATTATTTATCTTGGTAGTGAGATTGAGAGGTTAGGTAGGTATCTACTAATATGTATTAGGGTATGCTTGTGTTGCTTCCGGAAGTCCGGAGGTTTCTACGATCTACGAGTATCCGTATTTTCACTTATATGTCCCATGTCCATGGGTATACTGGTATCAAATTGATAAGATGCATGATACGGAGAAATACTAGTATCTTACTGTATGTTCGACTGATCGCCAGGACTCAGACAATAAAATAGGCCGTCAATGGCTTGGCCAACCTCTTGGCATGAACTAACACGGATTATAGGAAATTAATATGGTGTGAGAAGTGAAATGAAAACAATGCTCAAGGCTAACCCAAATGCCTTCACGCCCCAACCTGGCCTGTCCCAAGGTATCCAACCTGAAAATGCATCATAAGAAATGGAATAATGAAAGAATATGTCGGAGACAAAGAAATTGAGTGAATGTGTGGTCAATGACCAATAGTGGTGACACTGCATACTGCAGCATCAGCACAGAGCTGCTAGCGCCGAGCAACAGCAGCAGCAGCAGCAGCTCTGAACGACTCGATTCCGTCCGAATCGGACCGGCAGATCATTAATCCGTTTGGAACGCTCCCTAAGATAATATAGCGAGTCATGCGTGCCGTGGAATCTGATAACAGGCGGCCATTCGTATCTCGTGTCATGAGTCGTACATCGAGATGGTCCAGCCAGTTATCGTCGTGAAGGTCGTTGGGATCGATGCGGACCGACCGGGGGTTCCGCAAGGAGAAAGAGGGGAGGCGGCAATACACGTTTCATTACCGGCCGTCCTGCGATCCGTCGGGGCCAGAATGTCCGCTCCGCTGCCGGGTGTCGAGCCACTCCATGGCGGCATCCTGTCGGGAGACGGGCACCTTTTGGTCCTCAGGGCGTCCTTGTGGAGTCTCCCGGGGGAAGAGGTTGTTCAGTTCCGCAGCAAGAGCCGATGCCGTGTACGCGCGTAGTTCCCGTTCTTCCCGTTCGTCCTCCTTCATCAAGCGTCGTTGATCCGTCTTCGATAGGTTCTCTCGACGCTTCTTCCGGATCTCGTGAATCACCCACACGAGCACCTCCTCAGGAGCACGGTTACGGGCCTTGCCGTGCCGCGTCGGGCTGCGAACATAGCGTCGGGTGACATCCGTGGCACCGTCGATCGAAAAAGCAACGCAGTATGAGATCTGTCGGCCCCAACCTTCATCTCTGTCAGTACATGTCATATCATTTGGAGGGATGAACATACCCTCAGTGTAAAGGCGAGGCTGATCCCAGGCTTCCTCACACGCATCCACGTGCACCCAGCGCCGCTGGTGCTCGGAATATACTTCCGTCCAGACGTGGTCCTCGGCATTCCAGACCCAGCGGACCCGACCACCCAGTGCGCGGCAGAACATGCTGAAGCAGTTGGCCCATTCACCGGCACGACCCCGTCGGGTCTGCAGCAACTGCCACACATCCGAGTAACGGGGGAATCTTTCATAGGCGCCGCAACCAGCCTGGGAGCATCGGTACAGTTCAACGCGAGTGGCACCGCGGGCCGTCTCGTCAGGCGATGGCGGAGTCATTCCTTGGGCGATCGTAGGCATGAAGCATCGAGAACATTGGGGGTTGTTGACGAAATTGAAAAAGGACCGTTTGAACCATCTGCAGCGACACGTTAGTACATCACACCAGACAATTGGTATCAACGCACCTGAGCAGCGCCCGGATGACACAGTCTTGATAACCCCATTCCGGCTTCCCCCCGACACTCGCTGCTTGGGCCTGCATGATCTGACTTTCGTCTTCGGCCTCCGAGTACAGCCGGTCCAGCGGGATGTGGGAAAGGGCTTCATCGAGAAGACCAGGATTTTCGTATTTGGTAGGAGTGACGGAAAGAACGTGGAGGAGGTTGCGGAATTTTAGAGAAGCCGGATCTTGTGGGGGGGCGGGGACGATGGGAAGACTGCGAAGTAGGGGGGATTGAGATGACGGTTGCGGTGGCATTTGAGGGGGGTATGCAGCGGTCGGGGGCGGCGGCGGTGGTGCTCGCGAGGGATGGGGCGGGTAGAGGCCAGGGGACATGGCTGCGGGCGCAGGTGATTGTGTGCGGGATTGGCCTCGAGCCTGTTCTTGCAGTTGGTTGAATCTTTTGTTGCGCATCAGTTGCTCGAAGGCGTTGGTGAGTTCGGAGGCATCGAAGTTCTCAGGGTTCATGGCCTGACCCTGGTGTCGACCGTCCGCCATGGTGGTAAGGGGGGTTGTGAACGACGCCAGCGAGGGAAAGTGTAATAATGTCCAAATTGATCGGATTGGCGATGAGTTGAACCCCCAGATCAACTAATGATGTCTCGATACCAGACAGACACGGTCGAGTCGGGTGAGATGAAAGGGACCAGGTGGTAGGAGGTGGAAGGTCAGGTCGGCCGGATGTAATGATGGTCGCACAGCCCAGCCAGGCGGTCGCCACGCTTGGCGCTGGTCAACGTAACCGCCACGACTACGGAGAGAGAAGGGCGAGCAAGAAAGGAGATCCTGAAGCCAGATGGAAAAGGCTACAGGTAATATAAGTGGGAAGAAGGGAAATAATTATGGCGAGACTAAACGACCGAAAGGGTATAGGAGGGGGGAGGCAGCAGGGGAGGGTGGAAGAAAGGGAACGGAAGGGAAGGAAGAAAGAGAGAGGAGAAGAGAGGAAGAGAGAGCGCGGTTAGCAGAGGTCGATACCTACGAGAGGTAGTCGTAGTGCTGAGAGGAGAGGAGGAAGAGAAGAAGAGAGAGAGAGCAAGAGAGAGAGCGAGAGCGAGTCGCTCGGAACGGCGCTGATACGTACTAGTACCCGTCACACATGATTTTTCTGGCCATTGGCCTTTCTCTCCACGCCCGCAGCGAGGGCGAAGCGTCGTCAGCCTTGAGCTCTTCGCCCCAATCAGGGCCCCGCGCCAGCACCGCAAGCCGCGTGTGTCCCGCCCCGAAACAGTTAACTGAACCATGGCCAAGACCCTCTCGCTGCCAGTCCGCTGCTGCCAGTCCCTTTCTCTCGTGTCGCAGAAGCCGGGGGTTTTGGCAATACCAGTTACCAACTGCTCTGCACTGGGTGCAGTCTCCTCCGATCTTTTCCCCAATAATTGACCCCAACTTCCCGCGAGGATATTTCTTCTTCGTCAAAGTGCAGCACCACACTCCGGACAAAGTTCATCGCGCTGGGCGCGGCTCCACTTGATGCGATTCACAGCCATCGTGACCTCGAAGGCTCCAACGGTGGCTCTCTATCCTACTCGATACGATAGTACGGAGGAGATACTATCTAGTCCTCTCCTCCACCCTAGTCCCTACCGGGGAATCTGCTGATGAATCCCTCAAAAGCTTGGCCATGTCCGCGTGGATGACCTCGCGATCTGACTGGAACAGACTTTCCCTCAACCCATCCACTGTGTACGGCCTACGCAAGCCTGGCACAAACTTCACTGTCATCCCCCAGATTCATCATCCTCTCGCTCGTGACTCAGTGAGGTCGCCCGCTATACAGAAGATTGGCGGCCCCGATCGGGTAACTCTCGAGCGCAATCTTCCGCGCCGGGCCCGCCGCCATGGGGATCTCGTTCGACGTCAGCCTGTGTCTTACGCGGCTCTCTGACCAACCGACTAAAAATGTCACCATCGTACACTACCATGCGCAACGACGTGCTCCGTGCACGCCGTGCCCACTCGAATAGTCAACACTAGGCACACAATCAACAGATTTTTAAGGAGCTATTCCACCACAGCGACAAATCCAGAGCTCTTCAGGGTCAACCGGCCAGGAATCTACCCAAAGGGGAATTTGGCAGAGCGGCTTGGCCCGTAGCCTTACGAGTATTGACCCATTGCCAGATTTTTCCTCACGTCCATTCCCCTCAGCTGACGAATCACGGATGAAATCACAACCCGATTGGGATGCCGAGTCTGCGGATGAAAGGATCGGACAAATAAGAAGAGTTGGATAGTCATGTAAGGCTAGGGACTGGGACTATTGCCAGCTAATTACGGAGTCCTTGGAAGCTGTTGCAGTTGCCAGCACCGAACTATATGCTGGCGAAGGATCCTGAGGGTCACTTTAATAAGTGAATCCTCCTATGAGAAGGCATTCGAACCCTGGCCGGAACAGACTTCTGCCGTCAAGTGACCGTGATGATCATGATGATCTGAGGTTGAACTTGAATCATCCTGGTAAGCCAACCTCGTACGGAGTAAGTCCACCTTGATTAGGGTTCCGACTGCGTGAAGAACACTGTCCATGCTGCCATTGAGAGGTGGGTGATCAACAGCGATCAAGGCCAATCGGTCGTACCCATAAGCCACTTCTGTACATATAAGACGACCTATCCAGCGCCTATCTTCTTAGCATTGAAAGCACACGCGGCATCTGCACCCTTGATGAATGTGCATCCCCACTCTGACAGTTCTCATGTACCACAAACCACCAGTTCATTTCGATCGCCATTTCCGCTCCCCAAACGGGAACCCCTGGGCATATCATCATGATGCACATCACTCACGGTTCCAGACATGGCCGCTGGCCGGGGTGACACCTGAAAGGTAGTTCTCCGACCGGCGTACATCCCGACCAGAGTACGGAGTATCAGACAGACTTCAGGCAAAAGAGCAACCCGGGGCCCGACGGCACCACGCGCCCCGACTCAATGCGGAAAAGAACCAACGGAGTTAAAACCAGTCGGCGTTACAGGATTACGGAATCCTTCCTAAACGGGACGCTGAGTGGCGGAGACGCGCAAGCGTCCGTCTTGGCATTATACAAGATCTGGCTAGAGGAGCTTCCAGACCCATGGCGCTAAACCGGTTTCTGATCGTGTCCAAGGTGTCAACAGGCAACACTGCCCTAGACCCTGGCCAGGGGGCTTGGCATGGATACCTCATCCGGTGGCTGCCCTTCTGCCCTTTTTTGTGCCCTTTCTTGAGTGGCCCTTTGTGTCGTTTTCATTCCATCGGGGTCGAGACCCTGGACGGCTGGCGATTGCAGATCATCCTAGATTTGAGAACGAGAACTAGTTCTACCTCGTCTATACTGTTGCAGCTGCGACTTTGATTATATCCATGGAAGACTTCGCTCTAGAAGCTGGCTGACGGACAGTGCTAATATTAGCAACCACCAAGTAACAAGGGGCATAGTCTCCTCCGCCGTGAAATTGCACCCAGAAATCAGTCGGGTTCGATTACGCAGCGCGCTTCCCCTGCTGATGACTAAGCGCGGATTACGGAATGCAGTTGAACCCTGAATCAACACGTGCGCGCGTCTTCCCGATTGGTGTGAAGTAAGGTGTTGGTGGGTCATTACGAGTCATACCAATTCAGTACATCACTGCGAGCAGTGGTTCAGAGTACGGATACTGTAGACAGATGATATTCTATCTGATAGATAGATAGCTCGCAGCTGTAGCCAATCAGTTCAATCAATTGCATATCCAAGCTGATACTATAGTAGTCATATCCCATTCACTCTTCGGAACTATACTCCATCTCTATAGTACTCAGTATGTACCGTATACAGCAGAGAAATAGCGCACATGTCACAATGAAGTCATGAATCCTCCTACCTACATAACATCCACACAATACATACATACTACATACTACATACGACATACAACATACATATTTCACATCCATCCATCATCACATCATTACTCCGTATCCAGTATACACATACTGCAGGGATGGTAGGTAAATCGATGATGCAACCTGAGACAAATACGTACCTATGTACGAAGTATTCCTTGCGTGATGACAAACCAACATACCACATACCAGGGACAGGCTAGAAGCGGCCATTTTACACAACTACCTATCCTAGATAGATGATAATAGAAATGTATGTTTGCGAGATTTGTTTGTGGGTCTAGATTATTGTCCACTGTACACAGTATGTAATCGTGCATGTGATCGTTTATCTTATGGAATATGTTATGTTATGTTGATGGGGATGTGGAGTATGTATGATGGAATATACATACCTTTATGATCTTCATCGTTGAATAGGAGTAGAGTTGGATTTTGTATGATGACGTGTTAGAATAATAACACTTCCAGGTACCATGTTTCAGTTCCATGACCCGTTGGGTCCGGTACTTGGGTATCTACGAAGTAGAAAGTAGATACCTAGATTAGGCAGCGTGTTTCAGGTATTGGACTCTGGTTGAGGTATTTAGTCTACGTGACATGGAAGTGCATGTGGAGTTATGGTTTGGATTAATTTTTTCTGCTTTAGTTGGGTGGAGAGCTTAGATTTGGTTTGAATTGGGTTTAGATTTAGTTTGTGCCATGTGTAACCGGTCGATTTGGTTCACCTTCCATTGGGTTGGGTCAGATTTGGCTTCTTCTAGGGTGTTCTTCTTTTCGTTCCTTTTACTATGTACGGAGCATGCAAAGTGGTTGTGGTGGTCTGTAAGCTGTGCATTCTTATGTACGAATACGTACTATGTATCTATTAAATCGCTATGCCCAAATTTCGCCATGCTCGTTCGCCGAAGAAAGAAAAAAGGAACAAATCAGGAACACTTGGACAGTTCAGCAACAAATGATTTGCCCCAGAAAGCACTGCTCATCATTAGTATGTCAAATGTATACGTCAAATCCGCGTCAGCTTACCTCGTATACTTGGAGATGTACTTGTACAGCTTTTCGAATTTTTGCGCCCGGAGATCGTCATCCATCGACACGGCCTCGTGGTATGCGCTGGCAAGCTCTTCCGTGTTCCAAGGATTCACCACGATACTGCCGTTGAGACTCTGCGCCGCTCCCGCAAATTCGGACAGAATTAGAACCCCCTTGCGTTTCTGCTGGGTGGCAACGTATTCAAACGACACAAGGTTCATCCCGTCTCGAGTCGACGACACCACACACGCGTCCGACGCAGCATACAGCGCAATGAGCTCATCGAAGCTCACCGATTTGTGCATGAAGTGGATGGGCATGTAGTCGACCGTGCCTGTTCAAGTCAGTAACCATAAGGAAGCATCATCGAGGACACTGACCGAATTTGCCGTTGATTCTGCCGACCAGCTCGTTTACCACAGCCCTCAGGTTCTGATACTCTTCCACATCCTGACGGCTGGGAACAGCTACCTGCACCAGCACAACCTTGCCTACCCATTCGGGATGCTGGGACAGGAAGACCTCCAAAGCATGTAGCTTCTGGGGAATACCCTTGATGTAGTCAAGGCGATCCACGCTGACCATCAACTTGGTTCCCTGGAACTTGTTCTCCAGACTTGCGATGCGGTTCTGCACCTTGGGGCTCTTCAAACCTTCAGTGAACTTGTCCGGGTCGATGCCGATGGGAAAAGCTCCAACAGCGACAGAACGGTCCTTGAACTTCACACTGCTCGGGGTTGTGACCAATCCACTGCCAGCGTGTTAGCTTGTCGCTTGTATCAGCCAAGCAAGACATACAGAATATGCGAGCAACAGCTCAGGAAATGACGTGCATAGTCATAGGTATGAAATCCAATCAAGTCACATTGCAGCACGCCACGCAGCAGCTGACTCCGCACCGGCAGGATCCTATAGATCTCACTGCTCGGGAAGGGCGTATGCAAGAAGAACCCGATGCGGATGTTGTTCTTGCCCAACGCACTCAGTTCCTCACGGAGATTTTCCGGAAGAAGCATGAGGTGGTAATCGTGGACCCAGATCAAGTCCCCGTCCCGGGCCTCATGGGCGATGGTCTTAGCGAACAGCCGGTTGGCCTCCCGATAAGCATCCCAGGCGGCTTCGTCGAACACGATCTCACCGGGATGGTAGTGCAGGAGTGGCCACAAAATCGAGTCTGATAGCTCACATTAGCCACGAACCTTGACCTGTCGGGCCCTGCCAGGTGGCATCCACAGGTGATAGATGCGGATGCACATCCGCTGCAGGCCGGAGGGGTGAAGAGTGACGATACATACTTGAGAAACCATTGTAATGACGATCGGCCAACTTGTCATCCATAAACACCGGGGTCGCGTTGAACTCGTCCTGCAGGCGCTGTTTGACACCGTCGATCTCATCCTCGGGCACTTCCAGTCCGGGCCAACCATACCACTGGAAGGTGGTGGTCTTTGATAGTCCGCTCAGTCCAGTCACCAAGCCGCCCGAGGACATGGAAAACTCATATTTTCCACCCCCGGAACGTCGAATGGTGATGGGCAGACGATTCGACACGATCAACAGACGGGACTCGCCCTCGGAAGAACCGTTGGTAGCCATGAGGGGGGAAAGCAATGAAGGAATCAGTGTAAAGGGAACAGCCCCGCTTTGAGAACGGATGGATCGAATGGAAGGAGAAGCGAGGAGATGAGTCAATTGAGGGGGAGTGATCGGAGGGAGGGAGATAATATAATGGCGGTAGTCGGGAGGAAAAGGGGGAAGAGACAGGGAGAGGGGCAGGTGCAGCGGCAGGGCGTCAGTTGGGGGTTGGTGAAGGTGAATGTTCAGAGTTGATGATGGAAGTGAAGTCCAGTTCTTGTCCAGGGTGGTAATTTTGGTTTCCCCGTGGTATCTATGTTGTATGTATGTAATGCTCGTGTTGACCACATCGTCACTTTTCTTCAGTTGCCCCTCTTTTCTGCTCTGCCTCAATTCTTCCGATCTCCCTCATTCACCCGTGCCTGGGCTGCGCTTTCGGGATCAACCTTGACCAACCCCCGATTCCATGTGCTTCGGTCCCCCATCTCATTGTCTGGTTGCCAGGCCTGAGGACCGTAAACAAGGCGGGCGCGACCCAACAGCAGACGGGCGGTCGAATTGTCGAGAACCATCGCCAAACGCTATCTTAGTGCCGGTGGAGGGGCTGCGGATCCCACGGGAACCACCGCGTCATTGCTCTCATTGGCTTCCCGGGTATAGACTGCAAGGCTATAGCATCTGCCAGGCAAGTTTTTTTTTCTTTCTTTGGCTTCATCTCTGCCATGCACCGGGCTTGTGATCTGAGCTCGCAATGCCGGCGCATCTTGTGCCCAAGCCGCCCGCCCCCCCAAGGGAACCTGCCCGAACCCCTCCTTCGGCGCGTTGCCCCTCACCCCGAAAAGCCCAGAATGTTCCTCTGCTTTTCGCATGTGCTCATTGTCCGCCCAATCACCAACGTCATCACTCACTGCTTTTGTCTCTGGCTGGTTCGGGTGTCTAACAGCCCCCCGGGATTTTCAGGGCCGTCACTCTCCTCCTCCCGTGTGACTTAAGACATAGCTCCTGCCATCGATATCAATCCCACCCCCCAAACCATCCCTTGGTCCGAATCCCCCCCCGGGTCATTCAGTCAGGCCATTGCGAAACACGGAGCAAGCCATTCCATACTTCAGCCCTACTTTTTCCTCAAGCACCCCCCTCCGTTCCTTGTGCCCCAAGTCCACAAGCCATCAAGCCATCAAGTCAACTAGTCAACTAGTCAATTACTAGCCCCGGACATATCAAAGACAAGGTCTTGTCGGACCCTTCACATCAATGACGGTCTTCATTGCCTCCCTGTACGTTGGTTTGCCCCTCTGACACACAATCGGTTGTCACTCACACGGGTTAGCTTTCTTCCCTATACGATCGACTTCCAAGCCACCGAGTTGCGACATGCTCGGCGCAAGTCATCCACCTCTTCGTCTCGTGGAGAGGGTCGCATCGTAGGACGGCTGGCAGACACCAACCGGAAGTACCATGCCAAAAGCATCAGTCTGTCACTCACGCCTGGCGCGACGACAGATGATGAAAGGATCTTCAAGCCCTATGTCTCCCGTTCGGCGGGTGAGATCCCGGCTGCAGATGATCCTAATGGCCCGGGCCCCAGTGAACCTCGTACCATCTCCTGGGGCCAGAGCCGAAAGTTCAACCAGCCGCGCGCCAAGACCTCTCTGCATCCTGAGCCATCTATCCTGAGCCGTCCTGAGCCGGGGGATCAGGTCGACAACCCGCCGTTTCTGGATGGCCCACTAGACGTCTTGAGTTCCGAAGAGGAACACGGAAGTCCACGCGCCTTGCTCTCTGAATTTGACTGGGTTGTCAAGGCAGCAGAGCAGGGCAACGGTGGCCTGCGGAACGCCATCAATGCGGCCGAAGAAGAGGGCATCTTGGCGGATAAGATGTGGGTAGGCACACTGGGTATGCCTACAGACCCTCTGAAAGAGGCCACTCGCACCAGTATCTTCGAGACGCTCGAGGAAGATTTCGAGTCGCTTACCGTGTTCGTTCGCGACAGCGAGTTCGAAGGCCATTATTCTCACTTCTGCCGTGCGGTCCTCTGGCCGGCTTTCCACTACCAGATGCAGGAAAGCCCGCGACACACAGAGTACGATGACTACTCCTGGAAGCAGTACGTGAAGGTCAACGAGGCATTCGCCGATACCATTGCTGCCAACTGGCGCCCTGGTGACAGCATCTGGGTGCACGACTATCACCTTCTGCTGCTCCCGGGTTTGCTCCGGGAGAGACTGCCAAAGGCAGAAATTGGCTTCTTCATGCACACTGCGTTCCCTTCTTCCGAAGTGTTCCGGTGTCTCAATGCTCGAGATGCACTGCTCAATGGGCTTCTCGGAGCGGATCTGATCGGCTTCCAGACTGAAGAATATTGCTACCATTTCCTTCAATCATGCATTCGTCTGCTAAGCCTGGAGGTATCTGTTGATGGTGTGCAACTCGATCGACGATTTGTCCATGTGAAAAATATGCCCATTGGTGTCGACGTCACCTCCCTGGATAGGCTGCGCAGAACCACCGAAGTGAAGGATTGGATCACAAATATCACCTCCCGATACAATGGGAAGCACCTGATTGTCGCTCGCGACAGGCTGGATGCCCCTGGTGGTATTAAGCAGAAGCTTTTGGCTTACGAATTGTTCCTGAAGAGGTACCCTAAGTGGAGGGAGAAGGTATGTTTGTCAGTACGCATACATAACCCAACGCGTACTAACGGGTCCAGGTTGTCCTTGTACAAGTCGCTTCGGCTTCTGAGCTGCCTGAACTGGAGGCCCAAGTTTCCAAGATCGCCATGCGGATAAACTCTGTATACTCGACCTTGACTCACCAGCCACTGGTTCTTCTCCGACAAGACATCAGTTACTCTCAGTTCTTGGCCCTGATGAGCGTCGCGGAAATCTTCATGGTCACCAGTCTCAGGGAAGGCATGAACCTTAGTAGCCACGACTACATCCACTGCCAAGATGGGATACTGGCACCACAGCGTCACGGCTCTCTCATCTTGAGCGAGTTTACAGGCAGCGCTTCCCTGTTCAGTGGGCACGAACTTCTGATTAACCCTTGGGACTATAAAGAGGTTGCCGATGCGATTAACAAGGCGCTGGAGATGACGCCGGAGCAAAAGGAGCGCAATTGGGAGTTCTTGCTCGAACAGCAAACCCCTTACACGGCAATCGCCTGGTTCAACTCATTCCAGACTGCACTGACCAATGCTCACAGCACGCAACTATCCCGCGAACTCGACCAGGTGTCGCCTCTTTCGGTCAACGTTGTGAAAGAGGCATATGACACTTCGAGCTCACGACTCTTTTTCTTGGAAGATGAAGGGATCATTGCGTCCACGAGTGGAACGTCCACGGACCTCGTCGCTCTGCTCGAGCGTCTGCTGGCGGACCCCGAAAACATGATTTACGTGACAAGCAGCAAAAGCCCGGAGCAGCTCGACTCAATCTTGGAAGAACTCTCGACCAGGGTGGGAGTCATCGCCGAAAACGGGTGCTTCAAACGCGAGATTGGCTCGTCCACCTGGAAGACCCTAGTAGACATGGACCAAGCCAAGGACTGGCGGAACGGGATTCGCAAGGTGATTCAATATTACCATGAACGGACGGAAGGGAGTCAGATGGAGGAGTGCCGCTGTCTCATGAACTTCTGGTACAACGAGGCGCACGACCCGGAGATCGCCGCGCGCATGGCCTCGGGCCTAGCCGACCAAATCAACGGCACACGGGGAAGCGAAGCCATCCGCGTGGTCCTCAGCGAGGGCGCGGTGAGTGTCGAGCCTCTGGACGTGTCCAAAGCCAAAGCCGCCGAGTCCGTCCTGCAGCAGTTACCCCGCACGCCGGACTTCGTGTTTGTTGCGGGTGGTGCGCGCGGCGACGAAGCCCTTTTCCGCTGGGCTAACCGCCTGCATGCTGACCAGATGATCCCCAGCGTGACCACCCTCACCGTGGGCACTCACGCCACGGAGGCCAAAGCTGTTCCCCCGGGTGACATGAGCATGGCCGATATCGTAGACGCTTTCACATCTCGGCCGATGCCCGATGAGATCTCCAATGGCCACCCCAACGGATACACCAATGGCTACACCAATGGACACACTAACGGGGACGTTGCCGTGGAAAATGGCGTTAATGGAGAAAGCCATGCTTGAATACCCCCTCCTCCCTTATTCCTCCCTTATTTTTCGGAACCTCACTGACCCTCTACCCATTCTTACTTCATTCCTTCTCGGGTGAACATGTAGCATCCTCTTGACCTTCGTTTCTTCTCCTGTCACCCTATAGCTTCTCTTCTATTCTTCTCTTCACCACTTTTCTCTTCTCTCATGTCTATTTACCTCTTTCCTATGATATGACGTGTCACGGCGAATGATGAGGGTAATGCGTCCATCGAGAGGATCCAACTCGAGACGCGACAAATATACATCCTTAATTTGTCATCATTAATTACTACCTACAGTAGTTTCCTGCGTGCAATGAATGATACCGTAGCACTAGCAACCACTACACCGGACCCACACATCAACACGAAGCCACCAGATCTGATTGATCTATTCCAAAACCAAACCCCTATTGCATGCTACTACAGCCGTAGCAAAGTAATTATACCCCACCGTGACAAATCAAAAGTCAGAGAAAAAAAAGTAATGAGAAAGGGCCCTTGCGTGCATGCAACGCAGCAAGAGAAAAATAAATACATACAGATGAACATCCGAGCCGGTGTGGAATCAGGAGAACGGGAAATGATAGATCGGGATGAAAGGTTACAATGCGCCAGAAGAAGGGAGATGCATGCATGACCGGAATGTTGAAACTCTACCGGGATTCCCGCACGAAAGGACCCGAGACCCATAAGCAGCAAAGGAAAGGAAAAAAGAGACGTAAATCATAGCAAGGGAATAATATTCGTAGCAGCCAGATCATCCGAGCCCGCGTTTGGCATTACACGGTTAAAAGAGAAGGGAAGGGGATGAGGAGAACAAGATATAAGTTACACGGAGGCGACGAGATAAGGAACGTGGTGGATTTAACCGCCCACGTCCGCATTCGGTGGTTCATCTCGCAAGGTAGCAGACGCACTGGTACCGGCTGATATCAGTGTCGGTGCAACCCGTCTCTTTTTCGGTTGTTGTGTTTGGGGAGCGGCGCTCTGGTCCTTGTCGTTGTCCTTCTCGGACTCACCGGGGCGTTTGCCTAGAACACTATTGCTGACATAGCTTGTCCCACTTTGGGAGGCGGCAGACATGGGGGTCTGCGGCGGGGTAGTGAGCGGAAGAGTCGGAGGCTGGGCTGAATGCGTCGCCGTGACCAGCGGCACAGATCCGAGCGTGGGCGTCGGGTTATTGATGAGTTTTGCTCCAGAGCCGGACTGTGTCGTAACCGAAGAGACAGAGTTCGATCGTGCAGGGCTTGCGGGAGGTGCCTGAGTCAGATTGGCTTGGGCTGCCGGGCTTTGCTTCGTTGTGACCGGCGTAGGGAGCGAAGTGCTATTGGTGGAAGGGACGGCAGCGCCGGTCTGTTGAGCCGCTGATGCCGGAGCAACATATGGTTGGCCCAATTCCCCCGGAGCAAACGCAAGGGTGGAACAGAACCCGTCCGACGAACTCATCATCAGGGTCAGTCCGTCGTCGGACCTAGTCATCCTTAGTACACCGGAAATCAATTCCAATCCTGGGGCGAGGCTTACCATGTCAGGTCGGTAAATGTGGCAAAGTGCAGGTTGCTCACGACGCAGATCGGAGTCTGTTGTTGGGTATCGTACACCATGACCCCATCCTGAGTAGCCACCGCATACACAATCCGGTAGGGCAACGTGAATACGGGTGCAGGACTCTGACTCACAGCTCGCTCGGTGGCCTTGGGAGCTGAGTGGTTCTTTCCAGAATCACTGGGGGCAGGCGTCGACGTCGGGGGCTCCATGGAAGCATTGTCCCCCGGGGCGCTCACTACCGGCTCGGGAAGAGAAGAGAAAGACTCATCGGTAGAGGAAGTATCTAAGGTGATGTGCTTGGCAGGCTGGGGAGCCTGTCGGAGAGTGTAAAACACGGGCGAGCATTTGACTGCCACCGAGGGCTTCTTGTGCCCGGGGAGATGTGAAATGGGAGGTTTGTTGAACCCCGCACGAGTGTATATGTAGACGGTGTTCGTGATCTCATCCGTGGTCTTGGTCGGATCCGTGGCAGAGACATGCGAGGTTTTGTATTGACCTGCGGGCGTGAATAGCAAGCTACCATCGGGGGCAAAGGTCAACCTCCGGAAGAATGATGTGAACGTCTCATTGGCATATAGATTGGCATTCTTTACGCCGAGTCCGCCCAGGAGACCCGGGGAGGGTACTTCCAGTGGCTTGACTGCGGGCAAGGGCAGAGACGGGGCGGGAGAAGCAGATCGACGGATCGACGGTGAGGAGCCAAAGGACGAGCGACGGCTGTGCGACACCGGCGGAGGGTCCATGGGCAGATTCGAGGTCATCGGTGTACCCGGAGTGGAAGGGGCAGGAGACACGATCGCAGCAGCAGAGCTCGGCGCCGTGGGTTGGGAGCGAATAGAAGGATCAGGTGGAGCTGGGCTACTGGAGGCGATGCGTTTGGCAGGAAGATCCATCTTGAGGAATTTCCCGTGGGAGGTAAGGGTGAATTGTCCGTCCTTCGTTTTTAAGCTGTAGATGTGGACCGAGCGATCTGACGACTGCGTCGCCACAAACTCGTTGAGAGGGTCCCAGGCGACACCCTGGACATAATGGGAGTGCTCTGCGATCTGGCGCACCATTTGCCCTAGATTTCGACCGTCAGTCTAGTCCTCCAGGCATCCCGAATGCCGCTCACCTGTTTGAGCATTATAGATCCGAGCAATATTGTCCATGCTCCCGGTAATGATAAACACGCCATCCGGTGACCAAGCAAGGTCATAGATCTCTGCACCAGACGACCGACACATGTGCTTCACGCGCCATGTTTCTTTGTCGTCCGAACGATCTTCTCCCAGCCCCGACTGTGTTTGCAATTCCGATGGGACCCAAAGTAGGACGTTGCCGTCATCTCCGGCAGATGCCAGCATCTCGCCTAGAGCGGTCGGAAACACGCGTCGTCAGAAAAGACCTTGTTGGGAAAACGGGTCGGTTGGAATCTACCTTTTGGACTGAAACGGACCACATTGACGGCTTGGGTGTGTTTTACCAGGGTGCTGAGGTAGGTCACCTTTCGTTCTTCGCCAGTTGTCTCCACTTTCCATAGCTATGGTTGTCTGTCAGAAAGGCCGCGGGGAGGGTAAAGTGCAGAGGTCAGGGTGGTGAGGGGGTCGTACTCGGACGTTGTTATCACTAGGGAGGAGAACCATTAGCACCAGACCCAGGAAGACAGCAACACAAGACCACGGAGAGGAAATCGTACTTTCCGGCCGTGGCCAGACGACCTTTGCCATTGGGGTCAAAATGGACCGAGTAAATGGGGGCATTGTCGTTGTGCCATGAGATAAGCAACGGGGTGGCCTTCATGATGAGCACGGCAGCTCAATGAGGGCCCCTGGAAATTGACGGTGAGGGCCACAATCCTGCGTGCGCGCAAAGAAGATCTCGAGGGACTCTAGCTCAGGGTTGAAGAGGTGGGTTATATCGCCACCGCTGGGAGGGAAGAAAGCGTGGAATGATCGGAGGAGAGAGCCGTTCGTAGGCAAGGTTAAAATGGAAACCAGCTGCGATTGCTGGGAGCAACGAGAATCAATCGATCAGTCAATGAATCAATCAGGTGCCGGGGAGGACAAGCACCAGTCGAGAGAGGGATGGCTTCCGGCAGGAGGCAGAGGAAAGGGATAGTCCGGTGGGAGGAAGTATGGCCAGGCGGGGGGAGTCCGTGGTTGTCAGTGAGGGAATGGGGGAAAGAGGCAGAGAGGTCGTAGTGGTGATGTCGATGCTTCCCGTGTTGGTTTCGCTTCCTCGTGTCGCTCTGGCGTTCAACGCGCCCGGCGAATGACAGCCGCCCTGACCGTCAGCATGTTCCTCGAGATGCGCTCGATCAGCATTTCAACGGCCCCGATCGTTACAGTCGCGATCCTTTTTCTTCCCCAGACCCTGGGCATGCCATCCGGTCGGTCCTCGACGCGACTATACCATTCTACGCCGCTAAAAGGGCTAATCGATAGGGCACGCATGCCAGCGCTGGTACCTGAAGCTTCTGTCGCTTTCTTGCATTTACTTTTAGGGTTCTTCACCTGCTTTCCCTTGCATTCCTATTGGAAGAAAAAGCACATTGGAATCCGTGGTCCTGCATGTCCATGCGTAACAACGTCGATTGTCGCAGACTCGCTTTCAAATCAAAACTCCTACGGAAAGGAAAGGGTGACAAATGGGGTAATCATACACAAGAGAAGGGAAGATCCAGTCCATGACGGAAGCACCGCGCATATGCTCTATGTAACCCAGCGGCCAATCGTCTCGCCGAACCAGCTGACGGCTTTGTCGCGTCGCTTGTTCCGTGCGTCCTCCTGGGATTTCATGAAAGGCGATGCCTCTTGCACGTACAACTTCTGTTGCTCCAACTGCGCATTGTGTGCTCGGATCTCCAGTTCTCGTTCGTGTGGAGTAAGCTGTGCCAGCGGTTTTGATGGCTTGAACCCTGCCGGGATTTTCTCTCCTCCAGGAATCTCCAGGGTCCCTGGTTTACTAACGGGCTTTTGCTGTGGCTCGGCCTGAGGGTTGAAAAGAGAGGTGAGCGGCGGGGGTTCCAGCCCGGCTTTCTGGGCCTCGTCGACTCGTTGTTCGTAGTCCAGCATCTCATGGTAGAGTTTATCGGCGTGCATCTGAATCCGTTCTTCCTTTTCGCCGTCCCACTCGAAGGATGAAGCGTATCCTAAGGCCTGGAGGAATTTCTGAACGACCGTCAGCATATACCGACCGGCAAAAACTCGGCTGTCGCAAAAAGAGCCGATTCAGCTGCGTCTGCACTTACAGCCTGGGTGGTAAAACAGCGAGAGAACTTAGCGTTTTCCTCAGAGCACAGCGTCACACGGGCCTGCAGTCGTTTCTGCCAGGTGCCGGTCTGGAAGCAGTATGTCAAATCTTCATGCTCCAGAGCGCAATTCTCCATCGCAGCCCGGTGCACGGTATCACCGCGCTGTTTGTACTTCTCAATCACTCGCTCTGCCGTCTTTTGCTCCGATGCTTCCTTTTCCTGGGGGGGCTTGTAGGTCTTCCAGAGGTGCGCGTAACGGCCATCGGGGAATAGAGAAGCGGAGGGAACGGCGGGTTCGGAAGGTTCAGCGTTGGATGCCTTGGGTTGTGAGGATTGTGCTTGTGGAGCGTCTGTCTTCGAGGGACCCTGCGATGGGACTGAAGTCGTTGGGACGTATTTCTTGGGAGCTTCATGCTCGAGGTATTCTCGCAAGTCGGGATCAAGCTTTTTGACGGGGTCGTCGTTGGAGTTGCCCCAGAACCAACCCATGATGCTAGTGCAATGGGTAACTCTGGATAAATCTGGAGGGCAATTGAGACAATTGAAATGTAGGAAGAAAGAGCGCCCGATTGGCAAGAAATCGAGCGATCTATGGAGGAGGGCTGGACAATGCGGAGAACGAGAAGCGTTTGCCCGAGCGCCAAACCGCATTGGTCCACGTGAGGGACAGTAAAAGGACGGTCGAGGCTGGATTCGAACCAGTGACCTCAACCTTCGTCTGATGTGAGGACGAAGTATAAGTCAGGAAGCGAACCATAGACACAGATGTATACGGAGTACCGAGCAAGAGAAAGACTATGGTACTAGTTAAACGTTGGTAGATATTTGTAGGCTGTTGACTTCTACAGCAATATCTTGTCTTTGACAGCTGTGGCCTCATCGTACGGAGTACCAGAGCATCTAATGGGATCTATATCTCTGAGCTGAATCACACTAGGAGAGACACTAAGGTGCATTTTCTGTTCTAGATGAAGGATATACTTGCTCTCTACCAAATAGTGATATTGATCTGAATCGCAAGATCTTCCTACTATGTACACAGTAGATAGTACTATGAAATAGAAGTAGGTAAACACTAAACAGACCGCGGCGAAACCAGCAGGCGGTGGTCACGGGCACCCACCCGGCGGGAGCATCGCCATTGGCCATCGGCGCGGGCGGCATCCATCCATCATCACAGCGCCTCCTCCATCATCCGCATTACTGGCCAACTCTTTCTCAATCATCTTCTCTCGCGCGTGTTTTGGCGCGTTGAGCTCGGCAGGGGCGCCGCTTCTCAGCCATGGCTTCCAGTACGTTGTCGTTTTGCTCCCGTAATGCCTCCAATGCTAATGGTTATACAATCTTTCAGATCGAGAGGAGCGGCAGCAGATGCGGCAGCGCGGAGCAGCGTACGCGCATCCCCGTGCCCCGCGACAACAACCAGAGTCAAATTGCTAATGCTGTGATTGCTTGTTAGGTTACGCAAGACTAAGGCGATAGACTTCGGGTTCTCATTTGGCTTGTCCGGTGCGCCTGACGATTCGTCTCAATCCGCGTCGCGACCCGCCGATGTTGGTATTTCTCTCGGACCTCCTGCACCACCCACAGCTACAAGTGCTGCGACGGCGACAAGGGAGCCTGAGATCACGCAGCCATCCATCGCCTCACCAGATAGAAAGCCGTCGTCCTCACAAGAGGGGCCCGTTCGTCGAACACCAGGAAGCGCGCGCAACAAGCTTCCCCCACGCCCGTCACCTTTTGACATACCTACGGAAGAGCCGCCAGAAGTCGGACCGAGTCGCAAGATAAGGAAACTTGGTGCGTGGATATGAAAACAGGAGTGGACCGGACTGCTAACTGAGCCAGATCATCCTAGGAGGACATCGACGATATTACTTGGCGCGCGGGATGAAGTGAGCTCACAACCACTCCGGAATGGCGTCGTGCCAAGCGCAACGGCTCAATTGCCTGAGGAGTCAACGGTCACACCTGTCCTGAATGGTAGCGCTACATACGAGGCACAACCGCAAGAGTTACCTTCAACAACTACACTTCTGCCCGAGAATACTGCACCAGTACAGGCGAACGAGCCAGCAGAGCCTCTAGCGACTGAAAATACAACAACGCCGCCGAGGGTTCAACCAGAACGTCAAGCGAAATCAAGTCCTCCATCAAGTCAGAAATCAAGGGGCAAACGCAAGAGAAGGACATCGCGGGATAGCGAAACTTCTTCACATGGTTCTCCGCAGAATGCCGTGAGTCCCAAGGCGACGGAGGTGGAGGACGACCAATTATCAGAGCCAATGGACATATCACCGGATGGAAAATCAGATGCCACAAGGTCACCGACTGCTGCGTCTGATGCTCCTGAGCGTCGAGATGGCACTGCACAGGACGTTGCTGAGCCTCAAGAGACCCCTGAACTTCAGGTGACTACTGAGGTGCAAATAGCCAGTGAAGAGCAGACTACAGCACAGGAAATCAACACCCAACCGCAGGTTGTTAGTGAGCCTGAAGTTCCCACAGAACCTCAAATCTCCCCTGAACCCCAGGCTGCTCTTGATCTCCAAGAGACGACTGCACCGCAAACTACTGAAGAACCTACTGAGCCGCAAGAGGCGACCGAATCTCATGATGTTGCTGAGCCCCAAAGGCCCACCGAGGTCACGCAAGCAGCCGATCTCGTCACGACAGCGCAAAGGAAATCTTTAACACCCCCGCGGGTCAAGCGAACGAGGGGCCAACGTGCGACATCCGCCCAACCGCCCTCAACGATTGCCAAGCAATCTAGAGTGGCGAGAGCTGGTTCAGCAGAAAGTGCCCCAGCTCAGGTCCGAGAAAGCAAGAGGCTCCGCAGAGGGGGGAAGAGTCAGGAGCCTACGGCAGGCATCCCTACGATAGAAGAAGAGCCAGGTGATGAACCTGGCGAGGTGGAGGTTCCCTCTGAGCCGAGGGATGATATCGCGAGTCGCAAAGGGACTCGCCAGTCACGGTTGCCGAGACCTACGGTGGCAGAGAAGAAATCGACACGCGCTGGACGCCCCGGAAGAAAGGCAACACGGTCCAAAGATGTCCAGATGGAAACATCTCCGCCCGAAGAAGAGGTGCAGCCTGAGCCTGAGCCTGAGCCAGTAGTGGAACCTGAACCGGAACCGGAACCGGAACCAGTACCGGAGTCAGAAGCAGAACCGGAGCCCGAACCTATACCGGAGCCCGAACCTGAGTCGCAGGCGGAATTTCCAGCCGAGCCTGAACCATCTAGGCCTGCCAAGCGTGGTCGTGGCAGGAAACCGCTAGCAAAGAAGAAAGACGATACGCAGGTTGCGAATGAGGAACCTACAACACAAGCCGAGCCCATTGACGAGGCACCGCCTACGGGAGAAGCACAGGCTGCTGAGGAAGCACAGCCTATCGAGGAAGCACCCAAGAAACGCAAGCCCAGACAACCTCGCGGGGAAACAGTTCCAGTAACTGTCCATCGGTTTGTGAACGTCGCAGCACTTGGGGACGCCCCAGAGCTGGAGGGATCATCCGACGAGGAAGAACCAGCCGACGAAGCCGCGACGAAACAAAAGAGCAAGCTTATGAGCCGTGGTGGCGTCAACGCCGCAGACGTGCTCAGCCAAATCTGCCGCGAGACCCTAGAAAAGACCCTCACGACACTCAAAAACGGGATCGCGAACGAAGGCAACGCCGCCCGGCGTGCGGAATGGAATCGCAAGAAGAAGGCCGTGGAGGCCTACGGCACAGAACTCGAGGGCCGTCTCTTCGAATTGAGCGAGATGCTCGACAGTAATTTTGCGCTTGGACGCCAAGTCAAGAAATCGAAACGGGAGATGATGGATCTACGGAGTCGACTCTACCAAGTGCGGAAGGAGAGAGAAGCTGTAGCATTGCAAATGGATGCCGTACGGAGGAAACACACCGAGGAGGAGAACGCCAAAATGGTATGCCCCAGGACCATCCAAGCACTCAGCATGCTAACCACCCATTAGGCCCGGTCCACCATCAACAATTCCCTCCACAGTCTGGACCTCGCCCTCGAGCGCACCAACCGTCCTGTCGACGAATCCACGTCCGAGAACCCCGACACCTCCACCGTCGGGCTGGAGTTCCTCCTCCGCAATGTTGCTGAGAACGTGAGCTCTGTCGCCCCGGGAGCTCAAGGCGGTCTGCTCCATCAGATCCGGTCGTTCAACGCGCAGCTCGAAGCTACAGCACGGCGACTCGAGAGTTGACCTAACCTTGATTCCTTCACTTGTTCGTTCTGTCATTCTACTTGCTTTCGAATGATACCCAGCGGCATTGTCGTCTAAGGAGTGAGGTTTGCTGGAGGTTGGATAATGGATATGCATTTATTGCTCTGACTACTCCCTATTGGATATATTTGAGCAGCTACTGAGTAGCATTAAGCAACACCCAAGCCTACCCAACTACGTAGGAGCACAATATACCCATAAACAGTACGAAGCAGTACGCAGTGGTAGACTGCATAGTACTCCGTACATATGCCCATCACCAAAAACGAACCCCCCCAAAACAACCGAAGATCCCTCCAACCCCATCCCAAACCCTCCAAATCCCCCTCCAACACCACCTTACTAATTCCCCCCTCAGCTCTAATTCGCCAAGCAGAAAAATAGAAAACTCAATCCCCCCTCCCCCTCCCCCTCCCCCTCCCCCTCCAACTAGATACCTTCCTCCAACACTCCAACCCCATCCCTCCACAGCCCATTCATTAGTAACCAGTGAACCACCACTGAACCTCGTAGAAAATTCTCTATCTTGCCGATTTGTCAGCGTCGCACGCGCCACCAGCACATCCCGTGCTTAGTCAGTCACCCCCAATCTCACCGCAGAATCTAATCGATGATGTAATGGCACCTAGCTTATTGTTTATGGCGTGCTTTGCTTATTGCTTACGCTCAGTGAATGTGGCATTCAATGCTACTAAAGAATTAACCTAGATCTGACAGATGTATCATTCATAGTGCGGAATGTAGTACCATGTACGGAGTAGAAGTATGAGGCAATTGCCGCGGACCCATAAAAAGCATGATTGATTGGAAATCAACCATGTGGATCGGATCCAGTTTTTCAAGGGGTATTGATTATTGATCTGGTTGCGAATTGCTATTTGCTAAATACTATGTTGGAGATGGGGGTGTGGCGTGAGGTGGATGGGAATGGGGATATAAATATGGGTTTGGGACTGCATTTGGTATCATTCAACAACTAACTAGGCATCGTTCATTGTCTAGACTACTACTATTTCTTTGCCTAGTACTATCCTCCATTCTGGATTTTTGATTCTATACTATACCCTTCTCGTTCCCGATTCAAGCAGATTTTACAACCACCACAATGACCAAATTGTTCGCTCCTCTTCAAGTCGGACGCATGTCCCTAGCCCATCGTCTCGCCATGGCGCCCATGACTCGATTCCGCGCCGACGACGACCACGTCCCTCTCCCCATGATGACCGAACACTACGAACAACGCGCCGCTGTCCCAGGTACCCTTCTCATCACGGAAGCGACTCTCATTTCGCCCCGTGCGGGTTCCTACCGCAACGTGCCGGGCATCTGGAGCGAGGCGCAGATCGCTCAATGGCGGAAGCTGACGGACGCGGTGCACAAGAAGGGCTCGTACATCTATATGCAGCTGTGGGCTCTGGGTCGGGTGACAGATCCGGTTGCTCTGAAGGAGGAAGGAGATTATGATGTTGTCTCGAGCAGTGCGGTTCCGTTCGGGCAGGGTCCTGTGCCGAGGGAATTGAGCGAGAAGGAGATCCGCGAGTACATTGCCGATTATGCGCAGGCGGCGAAGAATGCTATTGCGGCTGGGTTTGATGGGGTTGAGATTCACGGTGCTAATGGGTATCTGATTGATCAGTTCAATCAGGATACGGTGAATAAGCGCACGGATGCCTGGGGTGGAAGTGTTGAGAACCGGTCCCGGTTTGCGGTGGAGGTGGTTCGTGCCGTGGTCGAGGCTATTGGTGCGGATCGCACCGGTATCCGGTTCAGTCCGTATAGCACGTTCCAGGGTATGAAGATGGCGGATCCCAAGCCGCAGTTTACGGATCTGGCGAAGAAGATGGCCCCGTTTAAGCTGGCGTTTGTGCATCTTGTGGAGGCGCGCATTGCTGGTAATACGGAGGGTGCGGAGTCGGATGAGGAGACCCTGGAGTTCTTCACCAAGGCGTATGGCAATGCTGGACCTCTGGTGGTTGCTGGTGGTTTCAAGCCTGATTCGGCCAAGGAGGCGGTCGATGTGCAGTACAAGGATCTTGATGTTGTTGTTGGCATCGGTCGTCCTTGGACTTCGAACCCCGAGCTGCCTTTCAAGATTCAGCACAACATCCCTCTTCGTCCGTACCAGAGAGAGGTCTTTTACGTGCCTAAGGATCCCAAGGGTTACGTCGACTATGAGTTCAGCGAGGAGTTCAAGGCTGTGAAGGTTGCTGCTTGATCATGAGATTGGTTTGTTTCTTCTAGAGGGGGCATTTGATGGCGTTCATTGCATTGCATAGCATAGAATTGGTGTTAATTTGATACATTGATAGATGACCCCGTTCTCTAATGCTTGTACTGAGATTTGTTAGAATTGGCAAAGCAACTGCTGGTTTCCACTTACTCTAAACTCTGGATTTGCCTTGTCTGTAAGATCCAGAAACTCGGGAGTCTTCATGCTGCATCCCCTGGCACTGCTCGTCTCGTCGCCGATTCTCCCAGATGTAGTAGCATTTCAGAGCTACGGTGAAGACAATCGCAACAGACACAGTCGCGACGATGGCGATCTTCGCTGGCATATACTCCGGTTCGTCCTTGGTGCGGAATGACAGCGGGCCTAGAATATTGCCGAGACAGAACGACATCAGAACGATCGCATTCATGGTCACCTTCTTAGTATGACCGGCAATGTTGGCCCCTGCAATAGAGTACAGCAAGGGCAGGGCGGACCCGACACAGTTGGTCAGGTAGCTCCCGGCCAACTTGGCGCCTTTATTGTTACTCGGAGCGAAGGCCATGAGGCAGCCTCCAAGCAGACCGCAACACAGGATGCCGATGGTGCAGAAACACCGCTGGTCGAACCGACCCGCCAAGTATGTGCCGAGCAAGATGCTTATCACGCTGACCACGCCTCCTGGGATTGTAAGCAGCTCGGTCTCTTTGGTGGTAAACCCGAAGTTTTTGATGATCAAGGCGGAGAAGCTGCTGATGGCGGCATTGCTGATGCTGCTCGAGGCCACAATTACAGCAATCAGGTAGGCTTGCGGGTCTTTGAAAACCTCGGAGAATTGTCCCCATTTGAAGTGCTTGTTTTCGATGCCTGTTCGGTTCTCGCGAAGACGCTCAATTGCCATTATTTTCTCTTCATGGCTTAGCCGCGAAGTCATGGGATTATCTGGAAAGACCAGAAAGACTGTGATTCCGACTGCGATTGTGATGAGCCCAAAGATCAAGAACATGATTTGCCAAGAATAGAACTCGTCCGCTGTATAGAAGAGCAGACCGTATGCGACGAGGGCACCGACTATGGTCGCGGTGCCTGTGCCCAAGTACCAGAAGCCCATGCGCTTAGGTTGTTCTTCACGGATTAGTTGACGTAATTAATCTGGATATGCTGCATACCGTCTCTCTTGTACCACATGGAGGTTATCAAAATCAGCCTGTTCTCGTTAGAAGGGCTCTAATGAGGTTGACGGTGTCTTACGCAGGTGCTACGGCACTTTCAAAGCATCCTAGGAGAACCCGAAGCACGACGAGCCCGGGGAAATTCTTTGCAACGCAGTTTAGGGTGGTCAGAAGACCCCAGAGGGTCACTTTTCTGTCAGCATGTCCCTACAGGATGACTGGGTCATTTACCATTTAATCCAAGATACTTTGCAGTTGGCAACCGCTGCATCAGGTATCCTGTTGGAAGTTCAAAGAAGAGGTAGGACACATAAAAGGCTAGAGCCAGGTTTGAGAATTGATCTGTTCGCATGCCAGTATCCTCCAGGAGGCCCATGACCGATGCATAGTTGACTGCACTGCTGTTAGCTTCTGGTTATGGCAAGCTGTACCTACTGACTTAGGATCTTATCTTGGTACTGTAGGAAGTAAATCGCCCACATTAATGGTACGATCATTCGATCGATCTTTCGAACCAGCCTTTTCTCGTCTACATCGGAGAACGTGGCTACACCTTCGGTGCGAAGGTATTCCAGCGCCGCATCTGCTTGGAGAGGAGATACATGTCCATTGTCTTTGGATTCAATGTCAACTGTATGTGTGGTGAATTGTTTGTCACTATGATCTAACGTAGAACTCATGGTTTTGAACGTAACAACTAGAATGGCTGTAAGCGATTCAGACTGTGTCTAACAGAAGGAGTGCACCGAGAGGTCCTCCCGGCTTTTTATAACATCCACGAGCTTCAAGCGACTGAGATGGCTATCATGTTGATAGCAATGACATGGCTGTCCTGCAGCACCTTCGTCTGTATATCGCATGCATGATACAATGGCAAGTGCCAGAGATACTGGGCTCAGCCGATCGATATCAATGCATGCCCCCCATGTTTGACAGCTGGCGCTCGAAGCACCTTCTTGTTCGAGTTAGACAAGATTCAAGGAGATTGATAAAGCTGATAAAGACCTGGATGACAGCTCTATCAGGATGATCACTCCCAAAGCAGAAGGTCGGAAGCTGCTTATCAACCCCGCACGACACGGAGCTGACAAGATAATGACAGGCACGTTATCAGTCTTTTGCTTGGTATGTCTGGCTGTCCTTGCCGTGAATCTGGACTGGCCAGCAGCCATTCACTATTCAACGACGGTGTGGTGTTATCCATCTGGGAGCAGAGGTCAACCAACAGCATTTGCGGAGCGAGATCGTGGCCATGTTATCTTCAGTCTATCTTTCGCAGTCAGTATGCAGACATACTTGCTCGAACACTGTTTGAATAGAAGTACTTTTCAGGTATCCCAATGGTTTAATCTCCTTGGATGAGGGTCAGTTGTCAGTTCTCGCTTGAGCAATGTGATCGCGTCCAGTATTGCCATGACAGTGGTAGTGACAGTAGCCCTGCAGAAACGCTGAACCACCATTTGTTTCCTCCTTGAAAGGTGGTTTCCGTTGAAGCTGCAAGGCAGAGAGATGAAAATTGCTGGGAGCATCCTGGATGGTTTTGTTTGGTTTGGCTTGTTTTCTCTGTTTGCCTGCACGTGCTCCAGCAGGAAAAGCAACAAGACGTCGATGATGATGAGTCTCCTTACTACACAATTTCCAGTCCTCCAGTCTATCATTCTGTCCAGATCTACATTATCTCAAGCCTATCAAAACATTTGTCAAACACAGTCCACATGCTACCAAGTCGGTGAACTCAGCACAGTTCGTATCTCAAATTCTCAACGATCCGCCATCTTACTATCGAAAAGTATAGCCGCAGAATCCACTCAATTCCCCCTCGACCTTCGATAGTTATCGACGCCATTCCTTCGGTAGCGCCGTCTTCGCCGCGAAGAGCCGGGATGATGCAGACCGCTTCTTCTGTATGTAGATCTCCCCACATCAACAAATCATCACCGATCCAACCATCCTCCCACCAAAGATCGTCACAAACACCGGGTCGGGATTGAGTTGGACGAACTATCACTACTGTTAGTTTGCCATCTGGTTGGCATGTGGTGATGGAGCTAGCATAACCGAAGGCGCGTGGTGAGAGACGGAGATCGAAGACAGTGGGTAACTCTAACGCATCTAGCTATCTATTGACTAGTCCGTGAAGGTTACTTGCTGCATTCGAGTTGCTGCATGAACTATGGGCCGTGAATACTGGTGCTAAATCCAGTTTTCTTCATGTGGACTGCGAAGATTTCTCACAAGTGGACCGACTCAACTTGAACCCAGTCCCGTCCAGCCATACCCAGTTACCAACCACTTCGCTTCCACCTCAACATCAATGCCATTGTCTGTGAGGTGTACTCCACTTATGCAACCCAAAATTGGGTGTGAGGAAATAGAGAAGGCGGAAGCGAGAAACCACACCCAAGCATTGCATCATAACTGAAGTCGAGCGGGACCTAAACCTACCATAGTAGGATCAAAAATACGGCAAGTGTACCAGAAGCACTGCCGGGACTTCTGGAATCCCCCTCCAACCATTCACATCGCCTCCCCGACATCGCATCTCCGCACGCGGGGGCCAAGCCAGAGAAAGCACCTGGAAAGGCAAGAAGGAGATCAAAGAACTGGAAGATCCCTCAGCGCGCCAGTGGACCCTGAAAATTAATCCTCTCCAACTGTGGCGCATGGCTTCTTGGAACTGGAAGCCCCAGATCCCACCTCGTAAGATTTTGGTCTGTTCTCCGCTCCGCCGAGCCGAGGATACCAACATCAACGCGTCTCGTCATTTGTCGCCCTCCAACCAGATGATATCCCCTTGGCCACGTCTTTACCAAGGCCGCGGGGAACGGGAAATCCCCAGACCCAAGCCAGACACCGAAACAGCCCCATCCCTGACCCAAATTCCCGGGTTTCGGTACCAGATGCGTGGAAGTGGAACCGACCAGACAATGAACCCAAGCGGTCCGGACGCATGGAACAGGTATGCCTCTTATCGAATTCATAGCAGCATCTCCGCGACAATCCGGAACTAGTAAAATTAGGATGCCAGCAACGTTAGAGCATCGTGTCAGCTATCAGATCCCAATTCCCCTCTTCCGATCAGCCGTCGATCCCCCTCACCTCATCATCCCGTGACCTGTTGCATTCTGCGTACCCCAACTTCGATCAACGGCCGCTCATGCCATGCCAATAGTTCAGATCCTTTGCAAGACGGCTTGATCGCCGACAGGGTTATACCTACTATGTAGTAAGAGTGACCGTACCAGTGACACTGACACTCTACAATGTCCCAATAAGGCTACCCCGATCCCCCACCCCAGCCCATACACACCACCCAATAAATCAACCACAGTGTAGAAACTGTAGATATCACATGTCCAAGCAAAACAAACGAAGACTTTCCCAAATTTCAAATTTGGAACCGTGACGTGGTCCTACTTACATACCTACATACCTATGCATACCTCCTCAATCTGTACCCGTACTCCGTACTCATACCCAACCACCACAGTCACAATGACCACAAGCTAAGCTAGCTATGCACCTCCCCACGTGGAGTACATACACACTACACACTACACACTATGCACGTGTACATGTACATGTACATGTACAGGTACATATTCCCTCCCCCTAAGATATGTGTATGTCATGTACCGTGCGGAGAAAAGGTACATACAGGATGGAACACAGCTCCGGATAAATGCGTAGCTTACCTACCTACCTAGCTTACCTAGCTTACCCCTCACTCTGACACCAAATCCTTCATGAGGGGAAGGAACGTGCATGAGGATTCCGTACGGAGTCGGAGTGTGGTACGGAGTAGGAGTAGGAGTAGGAGGCGGAGTAGGAGTACTTCATGTAGTAAATTAATCACACTTTGACATTCATCCCTATAGGGAAAATAATCATGGGTTACGGAGTACTCTAGTATGGTATATTGAACAACAAACAACAAACAACAAACAACAAACAAACAAAGGAAAAGAAAAAAAGAAAAAACAACATTCAATAGATCGAAAATCCTCCAGAATTTACTTCCCCTACACACACAAACAATAATGTTGATAAATCGTGGAATTACATCATGTGTCTATCGCACAATCCCAAAAGAAAAGAAAAGTTACTTTCGCTTAACTTCAGGTGGGAATTATCTAAGCGATGAGACAGGACAAGAATTCCGTTGAGATGGGTGGATGGATGGATCGACGTGATCTGCCGATTTTATCACTATTTCCTACTTGATTGTATGGGGACCGTGGATTAGTTATAACGATGTTCTTTGTATAGAGGGTAGAATAATGTGTGATGGACAGGGTAGGATTTGGAGAGATCGCAGAGCAGGTAACGATCGGATGTTATTATCTAGATAAAATATGGTAGATGAAGGAGGAGGGAAATGCAAGCTAAGCTATGCTGCACACGTGTTGGTCTCTGGATGTGAAGAATGCTGTGGCCTACTGTGCGAGTGCGAGTGACTTGTTGGCTGACCTCCGAGCTAGACATTCACGGCAAGGTGGGTATTACCTAATATTAAGGGTTTGGTAGCCACGGACAAATTAGATTGGCTGCCAGAGGGTCTGGAATGGAGGCACCTTAATTAATAGGGCTTGACGTGGTAGCCCTCTGGCCTGAGACAATTAGATTGCTTCTCTGGCCATTTTCTGCCCAAGGTACGTGTGCCGCTGAGAATGTGTTTAATAATAAGGGAGAATGATAACTAATGGCTAGAGTCGGGACGGAGTACGGAGTCGGGTATGGCCTTATGGCGAGAAGCACGGGCAGAGGCAACCAAGCTAAGACTCACCTATCCACTTGCTAATAGCCTATCAAAAATCCATCGTGCTAGAGAGGATGGAGGGCTCCATCCAGACTAGAGAGAATGTGTGCCGGCCCGGGCTCCGTGTTCTGTGAGGTAGTGGCAATACACCCACACCAATCACACCTCACCATCACTCAGCATGATAGACATCTCACGAGTCGCTACACCTCGTGTTAGTCTCAATAACTAGTCTGACCCGCTGCCCAAGCTGTGGTGGACGAACTGCGACCGAGCTTTTGCTTCTTCGCTTGCCCACTCATCACCATCCGGATACTATAGGTGGATAATTGATTGTTGGGACTGGGAGACTGGAGGGCCGACTTAGTCTGGGCTAAGTCACTTCTTGGCTGCAGTAGTAGTGACGGCCGGCCACGATCTAGAGCGGAGCCCAAGCACGCGCTCCAGAGAGTGGTGCTGGAGCCTACTGTAGCCGGACGGAGCTGGCCTCGTAACCTGCAGCGACCTGCATGGCCCGGTTTAGCCCAAGGCACACCCTGCATAGCGTGGCCGGCAGTAAGAAAGCGGCCCCTGACCAGGAACAAGCTCCCGTGAGACATTCAGAGGGATGGCAATGGAACCTGAGCAGAGTCAGCTCGTCAGTTGCCGGAGAAACCACTTCAAAGCCCTATGAAGTTAGGAAGGCTGCAGGTCGAGTCGTGGGGTGCATCGTACCTGGCATTTTGCTAGCTGTGCCCTCGTTGGAAGAGAAATTTTACGGCCTTGGTGCCGAACCGAACTCCGCGCCAACCAGCTGCCGAGGTACAGCAAACCAAGCGATAGTGCAACTAGTGGCTGGAGAGCAGGACTTTGGATGTACGGAGTCTGCTGGGATGGTAGAACATCCGGCCGGATGATCAGAGCGGATTTGCCCTGACAGCTGACACTGCTTCCAAGGGACCGACTATTGAATGTTTAAATTGCAATCTGAGCGAAATCTCGACTAGTTCAACGGACATTCGCTCAGGGATTACCCTCCTGTCAGTGTCAAGCTGTCAAGGGAGGATTTTTTTAATGAGGATAAGCAGTGGGAGATGGGTCCCGGGCCAGCCTGAGCTTGTTCGTACGCCATCAACGAGGCTGTGGACGGGAAAAGGGGGATGCCCGTGGCCGATGGACTCGATGGAGGCCGACACGAACAGGTTAGAAAATCGGCGACGCGGCAGAACGGTCGCCAAGAGACCCCAAGTGGGGACGTCCCTTTGGCCGCGCCAAAAGTCTCGAAACAGACCGAGAACGGAGACTATGTATCCCCCAAACTCTACAATCGCCTCAGCATCATGGGCCCGCGGATCCAACTCTTCCTGTCGGGTGTCATCCGCCACCGCACACGGGGAATCTGCCCATCTGGAGCCGATGGAGAGACCCATGTCTCCGTCGGTGGTCTAGGACTCTAGCAGTCCGGTCGTTCGATGACTATGTAGATAGCTGCTCTTGGTCGATGTTGATCCTATGGATGGCGGCAAGATGCTTTTTCTCTGCTCGGGCGGCTGACTGCTGCCGCATGCGCCGCTGCCTCCAGTCATGGCGATCCGTCGTTAAGTATGTTGTCGTATTCTCCGGCTGCACCATCAGGAACATTGGGAATGAAGGGAGCCAACGGGGCCAGCGGCATATCAACTGCCCCTGCAGAGTCCCCTGGAAGGAAGCGCAAAGGAAGATTAAGCATATTGAGAACCCACCAGCCGCGTCTGCTGTATCAGACTGCGCACATTAAGGCTCTCTGATGGGCAGAACCCTTCGGTTTCGAGACTCGGAGAGCTTCAGATTTCGGCGCCGGTTCATCCTGGCATCCACCGGGTAGAGCGAGAGCTGGATCATGCAGTGATTGCTCAGCGCAGGTACGGTCGCAGTCGGCCAGCTAGTCCTGGGTAGGCTCAGCCCGGAGCCGTAGCACTTATCAGAGTGATGCTAAGGGCCCGCAGTCACCGCACCTGCCAGCGCTCCACCAGCAGCTACAGTGCTCCAATGAGCCACGTACACTAATAATTAGCCTGTATGGGACGGGGTCCTGGTGCTAGACTGCTAGAGATGGCACCTCCTTGCAGCATCATGTGTGCGTTGGGTTACCTGGCCATGTTAAATCGGACGGAAAAGGGAAGGGAACAGTTCGGATCAATTTCTCAACAAACTGGAGACACCGTCACCGTCGTAACTGTAGGCGATGGATGAAAAATGAGCACCTCTGGGGGTGACATCCATGGAGTATACGCAGTCGTAGTGACAGCACCGCGGAAGGTCCGGCTGAATAAGAGCGCTTGTAATTACCGACCCAGTGGGAACATCCGCTGCATTCGAGATCGATTAGCAGATATACTACAGAGTAGATGGATACCGCTTCAGACACTGTCCATCGGACAGGCAGACAGGGATGCAACGTTGATTCTTGCATTGCATCTGACAGAGCCCCATCTGCGATCGAGATACAAGTGATGCGTGCCAGCCAGGGATCATGGAGCACTTCCATCGGCAGCGGCGATGGTATGGCAAGACCTGGGATGGACGAGTCCAACTGAGACGGAGAGGTCGAGATACTACCCAGTCGGAGCTAGTGCTGGTATGATTACCGTATCATACGCCCGGCCAACGAACCAATGGTCTCACAGCAACCGGAGGAGGCGTCCCCGATTGGCTGTTTCCCCAGACCTCGGGCGCCTTCGAACCCCACTTGCCCTTGCTTTCCCCGGGCTTGGAAAGTCAATCGGGTTTAGGCGGTACTTGGGAGAGACACGAAGAGACACGAAGGATTTGCCATCTGAGCAGTTTGTGTGCACTGGCGCAGCCCTTGCTGGACGAATGGAAGCCAACTCCTTTCATCCTGGATCTTGGTCCCTATGGGGCGTGTCTTTCCTTCGGTTAACCTAGGTAATTAGGTACGCCCTGCTGCGAAGCCCTTCTCCTCCCCCGCTTTCCCATGGTTGCGGAAAGTCTAAAAGCCTGATGCCTCCAATGGGATGTGGATGGCTCGATGGAGAGTGAATACCGCAAGATGATGGAGGATCGTCGCCTCTGGTGGTGAACAGCGTCCAAGTTCTCGCCAGCCGACCCATTTTGCTAGTCTGCTTCTAGAGTCAATTAGGGACATTCAGACGGGAGTGGCCCGTCAGGTGGATTCCTGCACATCGTTTTAAAACCCAGCACTAAATTCGCCCGCTCCACCGCTGCTCGTCGCCGACAAAAAGTATGATAAAGTAATAATAATCATGGCACCGTAATAATAATAATAACAGCCCAAATTAATCCCAGAATTAAAAAAAAAAAAAAAATCATTTTTTTCAGATCATCTCCAACCAACGGATCAAATCGAAAAATAATAAAATAAAATCAAATAAAAAAAAAATGCCACTTACCAATCACTAACAGCCAGGCTAAACTCAACTAACGGTCCTTCCTCCCAAATCCGGTAGATTGCTGGCTCCCCTGCAACCTTCACTCGTCCGGGTTGGGTCTCATCCCAATGTCCGTTAATCCCAGAGACACAGACACGTCCCGGCCCTCTCCTCTTCTTATTTGACCTCTCCTTCCCCTCTTCCTCCTCATCTCTCACCTTCTCCTCATTGCTTCTATTTATTCCTCTTACATCTTGCACGGTCCCCGTCGTCGAGATTCTCCTTGCTGATCCGCCCAGCAGTGCTGTGTGCATCGTCGTTTCTTTTCCTTTTGCCCTCCGTGGTTTCATATATATTCCATCTCCTCCATCCTCCAGCTAGCTGGACTGCCTTGGAATCTTAAGAAGCATCATAATCGATTATTTTTGATCGGATAATCTGTCTCCGGTAGTCATTATGTCGGCCGAACATCCTATTGAGAAGGACATGGCTCCTGAGGTCGAGTCCAACGGCACGGCTCCCATCACCCATGAGATGTCCGCAGAGGACACTGCCAGAGCCGCTGCGCGCTTTGGTTACGGTCCCATGGCTCAAGTCAACACCGCTGAGGCCAACCTCCGTCCCTTCGGAGGTGAGTTCCAGCCCGGTCTGTACAAGTCGGTCGAGCAGCGCAAGTTCGCCAACCCGGCGCCTCTGGGTCTCTGCGCTTTCGCCCTCACCACCTTCCTCCTGAGTTTGATCAACATGGGTACTCGTGGTATCACTGCGAACAACATCGTCGTGAGTTTGGCTTTCGGATACGGTGGTCTCGTTCAGTTGCTTGCTGGCATGTGGTATGTATCCCATTGTCTTCATTATTATGGTGTATTCTAACCCGTCGCAGGGAAATGGCTGTCGGAAACACCTTCGGTGCCACTGCTCTGTCCTCCTACGGCGGTTTCTGGATCTCTTTCGCCATCGTCTTGACCCCCGGTGGGTTCGAGATTGTCGATTCGATCGAGGCGGCTGGTGGTGAGAGCATGTTCAACAACTCGATGGGACTGTACCTCATGGTAAGCTTTCATGGATACTGCAAGTAGTCGCACCGCGCTAACTGTCTTCCGCAGGGCTGGTTCATCTTCACCACCATCTTGTTGCTGTGCACCCTGAGATCCACGGTCGCCTTCTTCCTGCTCTTCTTCTTCCTGGACCTGACCTTCTTGCTGCTTGGCATTGGCTACCTGCGTCCTGACGCTGCCGGCGCCCCCAACCCTTCCATCATCAAGGCGGGTGGATTCTTCGGTCTCCTGGCTGCCTTTGCCGCCTGGTACAATGCCTTGGCTGGTATTGCCGACAGCAGCAACAGCTTCTTCATCATGCCTGTTGCTCACTTCCCCTGGTCTCCCACTGCCCGCAGCCGTGCCAAGACCCCGCGCGAGACTGTCTAAGCGACATGATCGTCGCTTGTATGGGAGGATCCTCTCGAAAAGAGTAATACACCTGCGCTTGTTATGTTTCAGATACCCATTCTTGTAAGGCCATTGCTGCGCGGGGAATGGTCCAGGTTATAGACCATGTGGGGGCTTGTCAAGTTTGGCAGGCCCATAGCAGGTCAACGGTCCAGCAGTGTTTGTTTTTTTGTATTTCTCGTTGGAAGAATAATATCAAGACCTGGTAATGATGGGGCTGTCCGTTGTCGAGCACAATGGATGGGGGCGTTTCGTCACTTTGGATGTTAAGTTTTGTTAATGAAAGGATTGACCTGGAATGAAGAAATGATTTGACGTCAGCTTCTGCAGACACATGACCTACCTGATAATCATCGTAGCACTCCCTGCAGCATCCGACCAGCCTTGATCCAAGACCACGTTCCGTCAGCCATTCTTAAATGCTGCAGTGCAGCAACTGAACAAAGAGAAAGGCGATGAACTATACCCGCAAACAGTCAAGTGTCAAGTGTCACCAGGCCAGTAGCAAGCACGTTGGCAGTCACCCACTGAACAGAACAAAGAAAGACTCCCGTCTTCAGCCCGAGCCTCAACTCAGCCCGAAGTGAGTTTGCACGAGTTGACTCCAAACCACTCTATACTTCAGTTAAGTCAGTCAAACCAGTCAAGTCAACTGAAAGTTAGTTAGTAGTATAGCACAAGTCCTTAGACGCTTATGAAAGATGAGCAATCCCACATCCAGACGGATATGAGCAGACAAAATATCCAACAAGTCAGCCAGCCAGATAGCTAGCCAGTCAGTAACTCAACCCACAAACCCCAGCGCGGAAAGAAAGGGAAGTGAGAAAGAAGAGTATTTATTTATCAGTAGGCTCGATCCTTAGTTTCACCGGGAAAAAAACCGCGCGGCGGAGATTCGGTCTTCGGGCGGGATTCGGACGGACTTTATTCGGGAATTAACGTGACAGGATTGATTGCTCGGTCTCGGTCTCGATCTCGGGGCTTGGTATCGGGCTTGGGTGGACTTGGAGAGCAATTAGGGACCGATTCTCGCCGAAGGATTCTGGTGTGGGCTTTCCGGTTGGTTGGATTTTGTTTCGTTGTTTTCTTTTTCAAGGGGTTGCTTGTTTGGGATGGTGTCTTTCATTGGAGCGGACTTGGTTGGGTTCGACGGAGGTTCTGGGCTGGGCTCGGGGTGAGGGATTTTTTCGCTTGTTTGGGGAGAGGGGAGTTCCGGGTGGTGTGATTGTAGGTGTCTGGTTTGTTGGTTGCTGTGGTATTTGTTTGATCAAGACAGTTGTCTCATCATCTAAAGGATGCCAAGTGCTAGCCATCGTCATATACCGTGTCTCATTAATATATCATACATGCCACATGTAACATGCGAGTCCTATATATGAGTTATATCGGGTCTATATACATTCCTGTGGTGCTCGCAACCGAGGCTCGACCTCATTCCATAAGTCTTGCAACGCGGTCAGGTACTTCCGGTCCACGTAGAAAAAGCCCATCAGCAGGGCCCGAAGTCCCTGCCAGGAGTGGATGCTCCCGTCTTCTCGGAGTACCGAGACGAGCTCGTTCACGAAGAATGTATGCTCCGGGAGCTGCGGCGAACTGCACGCCCCGATGACCAGAATCCAGATCAGCACGTCCTGGCACAGCTGGAAGTATCCGGCACCCATGGTGTTCTCCAGCGCCAAGCGAAGCGCCGTAACGGGTCGGGGAAACACCGGCGCGATTTGAGGGTAGAAGCCCCAGATGACGGTGTTGTGGAACACCAGGCATGCCAGCCGGACGCAGCCTTCGATGGTGGCTTCGACCTTGCTTTCGCCTGTCGCCGTGTACCGGTCGTCGTGGAGAGTGTATTCGACGTAGAGGACCTCCGTGTTGAAGTAATCCTCCGTGTCGTCGTCAAATTCTTGATATTGTGTAGTGCTCTTGATCCATTCGCTGTACCAGGTGAGTTCAGCCAGGTCATATATCGTCTTGGACATGGCATCCCCAAAGATGCCGGGTATCTCTATTAGTTGTATCAAACGGGAAGCTAAAAGTGTAAGGTCTTCATTAGGTGGGATAAGCGTGAATTGCGGACGGGTGTAGCGAATGAATGGGAAGATGGGCTTGGTGCCGGCCATGCACGCCACACGGATGTCAGTCCTAGTCGAGTCAGTACGGGCCCACTGACTCCACAGCATTGGGGTGAGCTGACCATGAAATTTGGAATCGAACGTCGGGTGGTACATCGGCGAATGTCTTTCTCATGCCGACCATCTGGCGCAGGCCGGCCAGATGGATCTTGAGATAGTCGGCGTTTCCGGACGCAATCTAACCAATTAGCCAAGCCCATGCACAGGTTCCGGGATGCTCACCTCAATGGTCAAGAGAATAGACACAGCGGCAATCAGCTGGTCACTGGAAGCCTTGATCGGATCCGACAAACCCTCATTGACCAGTTTGATTGTTTCACCGCGGTGGTGGAACGTGTCCAGGAGTAGCACACTCGAACGCCGCTTGTTGGGGTCCGTTAGTGGAAGCTCGCCGGCTGCCAAGGCGGCATTCGACGCTGCAACGCATATACAAGCGTGCAATGATACCGGGTCCTGTTGAACCAAGGCCGTCCAATGATCCCGCAACTTCGGCCCGTATCGGCGCTGCAACGGATACGCCTGCTGCGTCAGGTCAAAGACTGCAATGGATGTTAGACCCGTGCCTTCTAGAACAGTTGCAAGCCAACCTACAATGCTGAAGATGTCGACACATCCGATCTGACATCACCGTATGCGTTGAAATGAACGGATCAACGGCCCCTCCCAAATAATTCCATGGTGCTGCAGACTGCACAGGCGCGAGCGCATTATTCGCTGATGCTTCAACGCTGTAGTCGTCCACAGTCCCCGAGACAGCCGGATAATTGATCTCATCCTTGACCACCAGCGCACGCTGCGGCGCTTCTTTCTGTTGCTGTTCGGGCGAGGAGGAAGCGGAAGAGGAAGAGGAATCAGAGACAATCCGCGTGCCGAAGGAGGATGATTCGGTGACGCTTGGCTTTTGAATTGATCCAGCGGAAGCGGCCGAAGAAGCTGCATCTGTCGTGGACGAACTGGAGGCCGTTGTTTCCACCGGCTGAAAAGCAAGGTGCTTCCAGGTTTTGCTTTTGTAGCGCTTGGTATTCTCTAGCCTCTTCTTGCGGTTATGCTCGGACATGACATGAGAACGGATGCGCTTCAGAGTCTCCTCCCTTGTACCTTCGGACACGGACTGCGGATCGGTATGGACCCAAAACAGGGTGGACTTCCCCGCAGATGCATTGTTGGTCTTCCGCGGTTTGCGGGGTTTTGTGACACCATTCCTGTTTACATCCTGCCGGGTAGTCTCGGTGGCCAAGGGTTGCGCGTTGGTATGGACGGGGGGCGGTATCGATGGGGGCGGCGGCGGCGGGACAGGCCCGTACGCAAAGGATTGACTGGAGGTCGAAATCGGATAATTGTAAGGACGATGGGGATGATATGTAGTATTATTAATAGTAACCGGATGGACGGTAGTAGTGGTGGGAGCAGGCCAAGCAGCTGGTTTGGTCAGCACCGGCAAGACATGCTCATGGTCGGTGGCCAGAGAGCGCGCCGTTGGCTGATAGTGGTGGGAATTTTTAGCGTCCATCGCACGCGCGAGTCTAATTGTATTATTCACAGATCCAGCTGGTGATCTTCATCGATGTTCATCGTTCTAGAAGGGGCGAATATGGAACAATGACCGTCAGGGCTGAGGTGGGAATTGACTGAGAGGGAGAGAGGATTCCGGGGGAAGACCGGGGAACGAGGGAAAAGCTGAATGGTCAGCGCACTGCCCTTATCAGGAAAAGCCCATCTCTCGGAGGGGCCTGAGAGGGGAAAATAAAGGACCGGAAGGAAGGGAAGCAATCCAGATAATAAGAAACTAGAAACGAGAGGGATTGGGGGGGGGGGATGCAACTGTGACGGGGGGAGGAGGCGGCGGCCGTTGATTGATTGATTGAATGAGTGGGAGGGAACGCCGCCGGAGAGAGAGAGGGGCTGTAAAGTCGGGGAGGGGACGGGCAAGGCAGTCCCTTTGGGTAAGACCAATGGAGTCCTAGGAAAAAGGAAAAGAAAAAAAGGTCGAGGAGGTTTAATTTCTGTGCCTTGTTTTCCCTTTTTTCCCCGTTTCTTTCCCCTTATTTTTTTCTCCGTTCTAAATTTCTGTTGTCTGGACGCGTAGCCAATGATCGGTTTGTTTGGTGACCAACGATACCGGACCAGCTGCAGGCACAGATACGCAAACCAACCACCGCCAACGATTCAACCTCCAATCCCATGAGTCAAGATCTTGCCTGTCCACCGCTAGTGTTGTGAAAGACGGCGACCACAATCCTCCTCTTTCATCATAACGACCAACAGAACAATGGAACCAGGAGACACGAGGTCCAGATCTCGGATGTTGCAGCAGCCGGTGTCCGGGTGGAGCAACAACTTAAAAATCTCGATACGAATGTGATATCCGGAGTATGAGTAATACCTCGCATTACGAGGGCCAGCCGCAATTCTTTCACATGCTTGTATAGTGATTTGGAACCGCTTGAGATTCAGCAACACGGAGAAGCGCGATGCAATCCTCTGACCGATACTACCGTGCCTCTCCAGACCCTTCAAATGCCTCCCGGCACAACCTCCCAGTCCGCCCCGTACTTCAGTTCTCTGGCACATACAGAAAACCGCGTTAGTCGGAAGTTAAAATCCAGCCCCAAGACCGCCAGGAGACATCCGAAAACCATAACAGGCTCCACACTTCCGATCGGACCTGATCGGACAAATATTCCCTCCTGGGCCGTCTGGAGGTCTCCTTGCGCGGCCGAATATGATGTGTCCCTCAACATACACGACCAGGCATCGTCTCTTTGTGGATTCAGACCACGAGAGGTATATTAGTATGCCTTTATAAGCGATCCCACGAATAACATTGCCAACTATTCCTGATAAGTAGTACGTCATATTAAGACATCCAGGCTAACACTTTTTCCGGTCATCCCAACAAGCAGACGCACCGTCCGTCGGGGAGGAACTAAAATCGAGCCAAGACGGTTTGATCCACCGCCATTACTGCGATTGACCGCAACGGTTGGGCACGTCAATCTATGATGTCCGTCCCCTGTGCGACATAAGAGAGTTTGTTAATTGATTGTCTGGGATTTGTTATTCATTGTCTCCGGCTGAGTTTATTTGGTTCCCTACATCTTTCTTGGTGTTTCACCGTGACTTGGCTCACAGCTCTCCAGCCAGTGTCTCTACTAAGTACAAAGGTATCCTGGTATACAGGCTCTCGGGCTAAAACCACGCACACACCTGCACCTTGCCTGCTACCTTTCTTGCAGAGATCGCCATCTGCAGGGATAGTTGCTCTGCTCCCGTGACGGGAGTTATGCACACGAGTCAGTCGATATGCACATACCAGGTTGCACAGAGTTACATCGGGGGGAGCCTAAACTTGACCGCAACATGGACGGTGGTTACGTACAAATCGGTCATCCTGCATGCCTCGACGGAGTAGGCTCACGGCTGTTACCCTCACTATTTGCTAGTATACTCCATCGCCACGACCAGACCGTCTAGGAGTCCAGATCCGGTCTCAAGTCCGCACACTAGGACACGACCAGGATTGAATTCTCATTTCTTAGACGGATGTACCGGTCAGCCTATCCAAAACTCTAGTACTCGGCTACAAAGTGCCTCGATATTCCGAGGTCACTACATTCGATAAGTAATCCGCGACTGAAATTTACGAGAACTCGGAATTATGCACGCGACCAAACTGGAGGGCCCTGAGTCTGACGGCTGTCATATCCGTTGTGGGCTACCAGGACCAATCGCTTGATAGGTTAGGTTGAATGGCACGGATATACAGAGTACCTAGCCCGTAGGTGCGTACCGAGGAAACAAGCGCAGTAGATAATAAGTAACCGCTATTGCTAACACTAACCAGCGCCCGGTGCCCGGTGGCTAGATACCATCCACTCAACGGAGTATCCTACGCCGCTACGGCAAACATGCATCTCGATACTCCGTACATAGATAAATAGTCCACCGGCAAGCAGATACACATCCAGAAGTGGATACGAAAGCCCAGTGGACCCAGATACCTCACTAGCCCAACCACCATCACCACCTCTCCAGTTCAACCACAGGACAGAGACCAAACCCTCGTATCCATATACGACATACGTATACGCAACCAAACCCCCCAGAAGAAACAATAAACTCTCTAAATATAACCACCTAATACCCATAAACTCTATCTATCCACAACCAACACTGAAACAAATCCAAACCCATCATCGCCAAACCTCCCCATCACTTAATCTATCTCAAACCATTTAATAATCCCCATCGGCACGAACCGATCAGTCTCCATCCACCATCCACGCCCTAACGCCTAGCTCAACCAAACAGATCGCAAATCCGGTGTTGGGAACGATGGATAGTGGCTTTGAACGGAGCCCCGAGGTTCGATACTTGGCCCGGCATACCGGGATGAAAAGTTCCGTGCGTATGGATGGGTCGGAGATGGGGGTCGAATAGATTACTATTTTTTGACTACTCAATATTGAGGGGGCTAGATACCACTTGCTTTTACTGTCTAGTGGGGAGGTACGGAGTAGGTATGCACCGAGTATCTCGGACGTGATTCCCAGTTTTGATTTGTGATTGTGAGTTGAGAAGCCGAAAGTTGGTTGGTCGTGGGTTCAGGGTTGTTTGTTGGATTTGGGCGCGAGTCGCGAGGGATGGGGATGTGGGTTTTCCGATCCCTTGCCGATGACGGCGGTCATGCGGTCTGGCCGGTCCATCTTTATGGCTACACAGTATCTACTATCTACTGGAGACGTTTTACCGGCTCGGAGTGCTGTCAATCTGCTACAATTCTTGCTAGATGCTTGCCCGTCCCCCGGTCACTAAACATTGCCTGCTATCGCTACATGGTCAACGGTCGGACCCGCGCTGCGAGCCCGCCGTTATGCATTCAATAACACAATAAACCAAATGCAAGTCGATGATAAAAATGAATATTAAGGAGAAAATAGGTAGGTCTAACAGAATACCCCGTGCGGCTGCAGCTTGCAGCGTTGGGAAGTCAAAGCCTCCGCAACGTTATGATAGTCCCGGTCGCGGGAATATCGGCACCGTGTCCAGTTGCTCCAAGCCTCCCATCGTACCTTGCTGGCCACTGGCATGCCACCCTTGGCCTGTCTGCTGGTTCACAAAGGCACTCTGGCGGAACGGATTTGTGCTCCCTGTAGGATTCGGTCGGAGCGGTGCTGCTGCAGGAGGTTGCAACCCCTGCGACGGCTGCGGGGGAACAGAGGAGGCTCGAGCAAAAGGATTGGTTCCTGTTCGCTGTGCTTGGAGCGGCGCCGGCTGTTGCGGCGCTGGCGGCTGCACCTGCGTCTGCGGGAAGGCTGGGGGAACACCGGCATCGAACTGTGGGTTGGCCGTTGATAGGCGTCGTGCGAATGGATTCGTGTTTTGGCGGTTGATGGGGGCGGCAGGCGGGGCCGAACCGGTCGGCGTGCTCATTAGCATCGACTGTCTGAAGGGGTTGGTGGACTGAGGTTGCAACTGCTGCTGGGCCATTGGCATCGGTTGCTGTTGTTGTGGGAATGCGCTAACATCATGTTGTGGGATGGGAGCCAGGTTGGTTTGGAACCCATACGTCTGGGGCTGCGCCGAATAACCGCCAAATCCGGCCCCCGTGTGGTTAGGCTGAAGGGGTTGGGGGGCTTGTTGTTGCTGTCCAAACTGTTGGTTGTTGGGCGGCGCAAGCTGCGTCCCAAAAGCCGCTTGCTGATCGAACCCGATCGCTTGGGGCTGCTGGAAACCCGTTTGTTGCGCGTAAAAAGCTGGCTGCTGCGGGGGAAAGCCTGTTTGCTGGAACTGCATCGCCTGTGGTTGTTGCTGCAGTTGTGCCTGTTGGAACGGGTTGGACTGGGCCATTGGCTGCTGGTTCTGTTCAATCGAATCAAAGAAGTCGATAAGATCTGGTGCGGCGGACTTTTGTGGATTTGGCTGCGTCTGAGGTCGAGCGAGCGTAGGATTCGAGTTGCCGACAACCCGTTCCCCTGTCGCATTCTTGGGCACAGGTGTAGGAGCTCCGCCACTCTTTCCTTGCTTTCGTGCCAGATACTCTCGCCGGCGGAGGTTGAAGTCCGGATCGTTGAGGTCGTCCTCCAGGAGCCGCGTCAGATCTGTAGAAGCATGCTTGAGCTTGGGGATTTCCAAGCGCGTTGCAGACTGGAAATGCCTAGCAACTCCCAGAAACTTAACAACTTCTTCCGTTTGAGCGGTGAATGTCTTGTATATTTCCAAGGCGCGTTCGCTGTCGGGTCGTGACATTTCGAAGTAATGCTCTGTCCGCAATTTGATAAGTACATGCCGCAGCTTGTATAGGCAGGACCCCTACCTAAAACGTTTATTGTTCCTTCGTTCATGACTGAATAGAGGGTCAAAAGATCCAAGGTCAGTAGGCGAAACGCGGTTAAGGATATTTCGTTCTCGACGTCGTCAGTGAGAAGCTAGTGTAGGTCAGCCACGGCTGCCGTGAAGTAAAAGAAGAGAATGACGCACGTCACACTTGAGTAGCGCGTGAATCTGGTGTTGGACAATTTCTGTCTCCCTCAACAGACCCTTCTCCACCGTCAATCTTCTCATCCGACCTTGCCCGCTCCGTACATAGTCGGTCTTTGTGTCCTCAAACGCTCTTGCGCGAGCGATGAGATAGTCAGAATATCTCCGAATATTGTGGCCCTGTGACTGCACTATACATCCAGCCGTCAGCGGTCACTCTCAATGCGTCTAGGGAGCGTCTCCCACCTTCTGAAAATCCGCTGATCGCAAGTCTCCTTGGGTTCTCCGCCATGTACTGTAAGGTGGCATCCAACTGCCCCTCCCTTATCATCAGGTGGACAACAATTAGCGCTTTGAAAACAATCGTCCATGTTGAGTCGCGAAGTCGAAGCTGCAGGGTTCGAAAGATCTCTGCCACACCTGCCTCGCCTGTATGGGTCGCAACAAGAATGTGTTCGATATATTTGGATTTGGGGGCGGCGAGCTAGTATGAGATCCGCACCGTCAGCATCTGCGCAAGCCCCTGAAAAGCCGAGTAGCTTTGTACCAACCTTGATCTTGGTGGCTCCCTTCACCGACTTCTCAAAGTTGTGAGACATGATCAAGAATGGTCGTCGTCCGCCACAACAATTGGTCGGGAACAGAATCAGGGGAGTGGCCGCGGACGGGATTCAAAATGGAGGGGTTGAAACGATACCCGGATCGATTGAGGATGAGAGAGGAGAATAACTATAGTCGTGTTCTGATTGCTCTGACCATGCCAATGCCAAGAATAATCATGATGCGTCAAGTTGCCATGTCGCGAACTTGATTGATTCTTACGCAGGCTGTCAATAGTGGAGTGGGACGGGTCGAAGTGCCGACTTCTAGGGAGGGGAGCCGGAACGTTCGGTATTGACAGGGACGATCTGCCAGCGATTTCCCTGGAGAGAGGGGGCAAAGGTCAAGGATTGAATCGGGCACCCGAACAGGAGGGGAGACCGATGAATAATGAGTTGAGGAGAGAGCTTCAGGCCGTCGGGATGTTGGACTTCCAAGCGGCGTTCGCAGTGGAGCGCCTTGTGTTGCACCCTAGGCTAGGAACCGCCTAGTGCGGTTTGGGTCGGCACGATGATGTTATCCGATGAACTACATTGTTTAGTCCTCCCCAGGAGAACCATACCTGCAATGTGCATCCCACGGTTGACAGTGGATGAAGGAAAGTCTGGTTTATTTTTCATCTGGATATTGCAAATCCTGGTCCAGCATCCTGATTATTCTCAAGGTAGCTCAATCACACATCATGATAATCTTAGTCGTTATATATTTGAGTTGTGTTTACTCCCCTTCCTCATAGTAACCAACTTACACATTGGACAAGATACTACAGAGCAACACACCATGCTGGAAGTATCACTTAACTCATGGGTTCATACATCTCCAGCAATATTACCGTGGCCCACATATGGGTATTAAACAAGGTATAGATTTCTTTCATCCATTTCCCTCTATCTCATGCTCACTGAAGGTATCAATGCTGTGGATCCTCATCTAGCTACCTCTGAAAAGCCCCATATTTCTTTCAATGAAGTTGAGAACACATGTCTTGCTCAAATGGGGCACTTGCTACTACCTACTGACCCCACTATCTCGACTTCCTGACTTTACTTCCTGATTCCACTGAAGCCTCACCTGGTCCAAAGATTCCTTGTCGAACTTCTCATTTGATACCATCTTCCTACTTATTCATCATATGATATCTAAATAGCCCCATGGAGTCCACCGTTGGCCTAAACTACAGAATCCCAGTCCCGAAGAACAGGTGGAACCGGGAACAGAGGATTTTCCTCTGTTGCCTCCACGAATTTTTCAAGAAAGACCAAGTGGCATTCAAAGATATATTTAACCATGCTTTTAGGTCCGATGTAAGGGAGTGTGGTCTAGTCAAGGGAATCTCCTGGAGCGCGCTGAGTTCTCAATGGGCGGAAATGGTGAGATATTCATACACGGAGTGGAAGGAGGTTCATCAAGCTTCATTCGACGGATCTAGGCGTTGGCGCCCTGTACTCTCACAAATAAGGAACACTGCAAGGTATCTTGGGATACACATAGTTCCAAAGTATACCGATGAGAATGATACGCCTAGCTCTCGGCAGACTCCATCGGCTATTGTTCAGGATGTGCAGGCAAGGTTTGAAGGAGTCATGGACCAACAACACCAGGAGCCATCAGAGCGTTCTAGCTCTACCCAAGACCAAGACATCAGCCTATGCAATGGTGGTGGTAAAGTATGCTTCTGGTGCGCGCAGGAAGAGACTGCCAATGTACGACTCACTCGAGACCTGGAATCAAATCATAAACTAACGAGTGCCCTAGGAAGGAAATGCACTGCATACTTCCTTAAGAACGAAGTCGAATGATGAGATGCCCCGATTTCTATACCGGTGGTCAAATATCGATAGCCAAGGTGTCAATTCAAAGAAATTGTTTCTTGCTGGTCTGTTTGCAGATGGCCGCGAACAATTCTCCCCCAAGGATATTTCAAAGGAGCAATTTTCAGAATACTTTCTAAGACATGCTCACATCGAGAAAACGCCATCTCCCTTTATATCAACCTTTATCTCGATGTTATCTCCGGTACATAGAGCACTTCGGAACAAGGAGGGCGCTATCATCTCGATCATTGATACTACAAAGCTTGATACCGCGTTGTACTCCGCGAAAGATATCTTCCGAAAGCATAACCTGCGCATCCGAGGCTATGATGGCAGGGGTGAGTACTTGGTATGGGGAAGGATTCCATCCGCTGCTATATTATGCGCCGTGAAGATCAGTACGGTACAAGAACTCGCACATGAGTTTACTGAGATTGGAAAATTTCTTCAGCTTAAAAAGATAGCAGCACACAAGTTTAACAGGAGAAAGCTGCATGGTGATTTAGCTAGAGGAGCTGGAAATCTTGACCGCGCCTCGGGTTTTGCGATAGGAAAGTTTCTCTTATCAATTGGGCTTCCCTTTGAGTATAGGAAAGATGTCAGTGAAGGCTTGTTTCGCTCCTGGAGATTAAAGAGAACAGGGACATGGGAGTCTTTTCATGAGGGGGTGGATGCTGGCTATGGCCGATCTCCTAGACCATCCCCTGCCAGTGTTCATGATGCCGAAGGTCCAGAGCCAGTCGATTATGACATTTCTGACGATGATTCAGTCACTGAATGTGGCTCAATATCTGATGACACATCTGATAGTGAATCCGAGGATATTGCTGCCAACACCCCTGGTGATCACGTTTCAGAACGAACCCCCTATTCGACTCCTCCCTGGTCCCTCCAACCAAGCATTAAACCGGATCGTGAGCGGATATCCGGAGAGCCGGAATACGATATGTTATCCGAGTCTGATTATGAACAACCAGCCGAGCCAATGGTCGACTGGCCTGAAGAGGACGCACAAGAGCTATTTCCCCGCAATACACTCGCCGCCGGCCCGGTCATCGAGATATTCGAACCGAACACTGGTAGATGGGTGCACGGGCAATCGGAGTCGGCAAAGAAATTGGACACAGCATACGAGGAGCAACCTATGCAACCGTCCTCCTCTCATATTACCAGGGAACTTCGTGCCATGTCTGTGATTGACAGCGACATGATGTTCGACATTGAGACTCGGCACTCCACTATGAGCATGTCTCGTGAGCTGTCGGAAGAACTCATGCCGCAGCATCAATTTGCGAGAGACCGAGAACGCCGAAGACTCTGGCTGCTCTAGGAGTAGACTTGCCTTTGTGCTCCCGAGGTGTCACAATTTAATTTGCTCCTGCAGCGACATGTTGTTATGACTTGAGCGATAAGACTATTCCGTGAGATAAGAAGCGGAGATTTGCAGGTGTGGGGAGAAGCTTATCCATGGGAGGTAGATAATGTAATAACGGCACATGTGTACACTGACTGTTTGACGGGCAAGTGGCATATGTACATAATATGGTTCAGTCTAGCCGAATCGAAGTTCACCTACTGACAATCCCAAAGGTTGTCGCTTAGTCGAGCATTCTGTCGACAGTAACTGATAGGAAAGAATACGACCAGACTAAGATCCAAGGCGCGGACAGTGACTTGATTTGCAAGGCCAACTTCGAAAACTAGCATGTTCCCCATGTTTTTCCCCCCCCGAGACCTTGTACAGTGAAGTCTATGTGGGAGAATCAAAATAATTTTTTCATTGGATATTCCTTCCACAAGGGTACCTGGGACATGAAATCGTGAAACAATCCCAACCCGTAAACTATTCCGTTTATATCCAGTCACGCCGCTGCCCTAGGTTTATCTTCCTCGCGAAAACACACCCTTCTTCATCGACACGCTTAGAACTTGGAGAAAGCCTTGACGGCCTTGCCGGTACGGGGAAGGACGCGGAGGACGTTGAAGCGGACCTGAAGCGGCTTGTTAGCATATCCGAGATATACCTATGCAATGCGTGCGGGGAAGTTATTCGGTAGCGCCTGGTGCTATCCATATCCTCCGCAAGTTGGAAGGTAGAGATTTGCCACCCAGCGGTACCGAGAACATCCCCAGGACGGTTCACATACAGTCTTGCTCAGAGGGCGGCACTGGCCGACGGTGACCCAGTCACCTTCCTCAACACGGAAAGCGGGAGAGACGTGGGCGGCAAGGTTCTTGTGTCTCTTCTCGTAACGGTTGTACTTGGGGACGTAGTGGAGGTATTCACGGCGGATGACGATGGTACGGTGCATCTTGGTGGAGACGACACGGCCGGTCAGGATACGGCCACGGATGGAAACCAGACCGGTGAAGGGGCACTTCTTGTCTGTTCGATATCAGTGATCTGTATTCCACCTCACTATGGACATCTCGACTGATCCTCCGGAGCCTGAAGAGATGAGAATATCCGAAATCCGCAATATGTCGAAATGAGTCTTCCAATCCGGACCCCCCCAAAAATCCCTTCTCTTGTCGCACTCCATCCCGATCATTTGCACCAAGTAGTTGCATCATATCGTAGACTCATGCTGGCGCCCCTAGTGCAACCACGCGGCGGATTCTCATCTCCAAAAGCCCTGAAAGATTCCCAGCCGGTCCCGCATGATCGGAAGTCGATAACCCCGCAAAAATTTCAACATAGGTCGTGCATACCGATGAAGCTGCCCTCAATGGCGGCCTTGGGGGTACGGAAACCCAGACCGACATCCTTGTACCATCTGCGGCCGGTGCCAACCTTCTTGCTCTTCGCCTGAGACTTGGGGTTGACGAAGATGTGAGGCTGCTTCTGGAACGCACGTTCCGACTGGACGGTCAACTCGGTCGCCATTGTTGCGAGAATTCAGTCCGACGAGGAAGCGAAGTCGAGCTGGGTGATAAATTCGTCGCGAAGGGTGGGTGTCGGGGGCCTGCGGTGGTCGACGTCGATGTTGGAGAAGATTTATTCGACGATGGCGGATATTCGTCCTGTGAGTGTGCGATGGGGGCGCTAGCCCGCTTTGGGACTCGGCTAGGGCTATCCGTTTTGGTTTGTTTACATCGCCCCGATCACATGAGCGGCGGCCGGGTGACGCGCCGAGCGGCGGGTCGAGGCCATCAACGAACTTGCCTTCTTGACCCATCATATTTTGATTGTTGTTGGTGCTGTTGTTGTTGTTGCTTGAACTTTGGGATCCTGGAGGACTTCTGCTCTTCACACACTCCACATCCTTCACGTCTATGTCCCCCCTATCTTAATAACCCATGGCGTCCCGCAGTGACTCCGCGGGGTCTTCCCGCCCGCGATCTCGTCGCTCCATCGCCCATGTCCCCCGATCGCAGTTAACCTCTGCCCTTGAAAAGGAGAATGCGACCACAAGCATCAGCTCATCGCAGCCCATAGGGGATCGCCCGAAGCTTGCGGGGAAAGACAAGAAGTCTCGCAGCAAGAGTCTGGGACCTGGTGGTCTAGATGCGCTCCAGGATTCAAATGGCAATCGACGCAAGGTAGCTCCCCACTCTGCCTTACGATATCCTTATCCGTCCTGCATACTAAGAAGTAACCCGTCGCGTTGAAGTCTACTGCTGCGTTCCCCCTCAAGTCGATCCTGAAACCCACAGTCCCCGTCTCTCCTGTGCGCAACATCCCCACGTTTGAGGAAACACGCAGACGGACGCCCGCTCGCGGACCACCCCACAATGACGGCACCGGTGAAGGTCGGGACCAGGGCAAAGAGGGCCTGCTAATCGACTTCGACACCCCGGCGCAACCTTCCGGCTCTAGTGGCGACGACCGCGCCAATCCTTTCGACAGCTTCAATGCCGAGTCAATTCGTGATGAGATGGCCGCCGTAAGAGAGCGTGAAGAGAAGGAACAACGGGAGCGAGAGCGAAAAATGATTCTCCAACAAAGAGAGGCGCGCCGGAAATCGATGGGTTTGTGGCTCCGGCCTTTTCGATTCTAGCATTATGCTGACCTACCGCGACAGCAAATCGCCGTGTATCATTTGCCCCCGAAGCAACATTGCATACATGGAATGTGGTGGAGATCCCCGACGACTCGACCTCTTCATCTACCTCCAACTCAACAAGACGTGCATCTTCCCTGGCGAACCAGGTGCCCCAGCATCAAGCTAGGCCGGCCGATCCTCCTTCCTCCCCCGACTTGGACGCAGAGTCGGACATCGGCTTCTCACCCGTTCAGTATCCGGATTTGGAGCAGCTTCAGAATCGCTCGATGTCTTCTCAGGAAATGTCTTCAAGTCCTTTCAGTGGGAGCTCGGCGGATGGCAGCGAAGATATTGGATTACAAGGCTCGCAGGAAGATCTTGACGATGACGATGACGACAACTCATCAACTTCTGGTTTCGACGGAGAGAGTACTGCAATGAGTATGGATGACATGTCCGTCCATTCTGCAGTAACCGCCCGATCAGATGGGTCTGAGACTAGCTCGAGTGCTCGGCTGAATGAAGCGCTACGGCAAGCAGCTCGGGAAGCAGGCACACGCGGCATTGAAGACGATGACGATGGTGATATGTCGATGGAGATTGCCGACCAGGAGATCACTGGTGCTTTTCAACCGTGGATCAAGAAGGGAGAACGCCAGAGTTTCGACTGGGAAGACATCAGTGCCCGACATGATCAAGAGAACGTTCAGCCCGGCCAACCAATTGCAGACGCGGCAAGCGACAACGAGGATGAGGACCTCAGCATGGAAGTTACCAATGCGATCGGACGCATTCTGCCCGGTCAACGAAGTCGTCGTCAGAGCGCAATCCGTCGCAAGTCTACTAGCGAGGAGACCATCTACGACGAACAAACAATGGAACTGACCAATGTTGTCGGAGGTATTGCGCAACCTATTTCTCCCGCAAAATCTATGGGAGCCGACAGCAACGCCGATGAAGACGAAGAGATGACAATGGAGTTCACGTCAGTCGTCGGTGGCGTTTTGAACAAGCCATTTACGGCCAACGATGCCGACGAGAAGGACCATGAGCAAGCAGAATCCTTTACCCCGATCACTAAGCCACGGGGGTTCTCTGAGTGGGAGAACGAGGAAGATAACATGGACGGTGGCATGGACATGGAGATTACTGGAGCTATTGGTGGTATACTTCCTCCGGCCGAAGAGCACACCGAACCTATGGATGAGGACCAAACAGTGGGTATGGAAGTCACGACTGCCGTGGGTAAGATCTTGTCGCCTCAGACAAAGCCCCAAACAGAGCTCCAGCCAGAATTCCAAGATATGGAGGAAGCCGAAGAAGCCATGGAAGCTGAACCCGATGCCGCTCGCTTGAATAGCTCGCCCTTGCAGGAGCCCGCTCGGCACTCACCTGCCAAATCACCGGCTTCTTTTCATGTCGCAGCTGTGGCTTCAGAAAGTGGGAGCCCCAGCCTGGCAAGTGTGAGATCCAGAAGGACAAGGCACAGCTTAAGCCATGCCGCCTCCAGCACACCAACCTCGCATACACCGGAACCTTCTCCGAACAAGGACCCCGTATCTCCTCCAAAGCAGTCAGCGCCGCAGGCCAGCGGTCTTTCACCTTCTGCAGCGACCCCGTCAAAAAGCACGGATCTCAAAAGTGCATCGCCCGAGAACCTCTCGCAGCCGGAGCCTCAAGAGTCCACGAGCAAAAGGAGATCCCCAAGGCGTAAAAGCCTTTTCGGAAACTCTGCAACTGGAGAATCTGCTCCGCTTTTTGTCCTGCAACCCCACGGGAAGAGGCGGTCCTCTGGTCTCGGGATCGATAGGGAAGGGCTTGGTTCACCCAAGGTGGCTGCTATGCTTGATAAACGTCGGTCAATCGGTGAAGAGGCGCCGCAATTCGTCCCGCAGGAGCAACCGAAACAGGGTGTGCGCTTCGAAGATCCTGTGAAGCTCCAGGAGGAGGTCGAGAGAGAACGAGAAGAGGAGGAGAACCGGGAGGATGGGCATATTCCGCCTCCCAATCTTGATCCCACGGCTAATCTGAAAGACATGATTTCAAGCCTTACGCCGAAAAAGAATAAGTTGCGCGGGAGAAAGAGCTTGCATGTTGGTGCCGCTCGCGGCGTCCTCGGTAAACGGCCCGTTGAGCTGGATATAGACGATGAAGACGTGGATAACACGCCTAAGCGCCTGAGGGGACGTGGGGATGTGAGTCCAGTGAAGAACATCAGGCTTCCTGCGCCACCGTCCAAGGATGAAACCGTTGGCCGTACAGCTCGCTCCCCTCTCAAACTCTTCAGTGGATCTCCATTGAAAATGAGCACTACTCCTATCCAGGAACCAAAAGTCAGCTCATTGGCAATTAGTCCGGCGAAAGCAAGGTTGGAGTCCTCAAAGTCACCCTCAGGCGTCGAATCAACGGAAGAACGGGAGGCTGTTGTTGAGGATTCTGGCCCAGAATTCGAACCCATACAGTTGCAGGACTTTCTAAACATGACCAACATTCACTTCATGGAGCTCACGACAACAAAGAGGCGACATACTACTGCGCCTGACAGTGCTACCAAACGAGCAATGAGGCTTTCGACCGAAAGTGAGGCTAAATCAAGCGCTTCTGACTTTGAAGCCTGTGTGACAGCTGGTTTCTGCACTGTGCCCATGCTCGAGCTATATCAGCATGTAAGCTTTTCCCTTTATGCCTATCTCTTATCGTTATTTTGCTGACGAAGTTTCAGTCTTGCCGGGAACTCAAATCTTATATCTCTGAAGGGAGACAGATCATTCGGTCCATTGAAACTGAAACCTTTGCCGACAACCCGCCGCTGTTCCGTGAATACATGACAGCCCCTCCTGATATCCGTTTGCTCATGGACAACCAATTCCGCAATGTTAAGACTCACGCCAGGCTTCTCAGCAAAGCCACGTGGTATGAGTGGCGCATGAAGCTTCTCGAGGGCCTGAAAGATGGACTTGACCGGCATGTGCAGGAAATGAAGGCGGACGGCGAGCTTCTGTCGAAGCATGAGACTCTTCTGGGCGGTGTCGTGCCCGCCCTCGTTGAGAAGCATTCTACCCTCGAGGGAGAAGCCACGACACTACAACAACTGGCAGACGATATGGAAAACTGTGACCAGGATGAGCTACGCAGTGCAAGGGAGAAGCTCGCCGGCGTAGAAGCAGAGATTGAAGAGAAGAAGAGGCGGCTCCTGGAGATGCAAGAAGAACTCAAAGGCAAAACAGACACGATCGAATCTGGTACAGAGCTTAAAGCAGAATACACAGCCCAGATCCAGGAAGCGGAAAGAGTCAAGGAAGAATGCCGTGGCTGGAGCGCCAAGGAGATCAGCGAGTTGAAAGACTCCGTCCGCAACATTGAGCGCCAGACTGGCTGGAGTATCATCTCAGCGAAGTCAGAGGAATCTCCCGCAGGCCCAACAGTGACCATGTCCTATCGCAACCAGCTCCAACTCACCTTCCATCCGGCCTCGTTCCAGAGCGATATTCAGACAACTTCTCCGGAGCTGAAATATGCCCCGACGAGCGGCACCAAGCGCGCTGCCCCGACCCCTCCACTCTCGCCAATCTCCCTCCTCGTCCTGAAATCCCTCCAAAACCACATCACAACCACCCAATCCTCCACCATCACCCCCAAACAGCTCCTCCGCTTCATCTCCCAAGCCTGGGACCTCACCCTCAAACTGGAAGAAGAGGCCCGCATGCTCGAATTCTGCGGCGTGACCAAGCTCAAACTCCTCGAAGTCGAAGACACCCCCTCCCTCCGGGCCCGATGCACCCTTCTCAGTCCCATCACCAAGCCCTCCACCGCAAGCCAAACCAAGCGCCGCATCGACGTCGACTTCGCCGTCAAGACCCGCATCCTGAACAATCCAGACGAACAGACCGGGAAAATCGGCATCCTGGACATCCAGACCGATGTACTCGCGAGCAAAGTCTATGGCTTCGGATCGGGTAACAAGGCCGGTATCTCTGAGACCGAGATGCGAAGCATCCTATCTACTGGCCTTGGAGAGAAGACGTCCGATCTTCAGCTGGGTGGTGGTGTTTGGAGTACGGCGGTTCGGAAACTTACCGGGGCGGTCTTTTAGTTGGTGGGTGGTCTTACCATACGGTTCACCACGTGATGCGACATGGGACTATTTCCCCAAATTCGTTCTGTAGTTATTTTAATTATCTATATGGGTGTGGTTGTGACTTGGCCGGGGCTGGACGGTGTTTCGGTTGGTTGGTTGGCTGGTCAGTGATGGGTTTCCGGAATGGGACGGGGTTTTATTTCGCAGGTCTATTTTACCTTCTGCGTTCGGTGTTTACAAACGGTATTTGTACAAATGGAATATCCTACGGTTCTCTCTTATTACAATAATCCAACCATCCCAAGTAATACACAGCACGAAATAGGTAGATTAGATATGTGTGAGGTCGTCAGTCATGCGGTATGTACAATTTCTTGCCCATAATTGCACATCAATCTGGCCGAATAACTCTTAATAAGGGTATTGTTTCAAGGCGCAAAGTTATACGGATTCGAATACGCCCCCCCGTTCATCCACATCCCATGATTTCCCTGCATGGTTTGTCCGGCGCCAGGCGCTTGAGTTATCCGGCTTCGAGGTTGATTTGGGTTCGGATTTGGATTCTGGGTCTGCGTTTGGGGCATAGGCCCGCCATATGTGAACTCCATCGGCGCGGAAGCCATCGGTGCTGGTTGGGTTGGAGGTGGGAAATGGGGCTGAGGTGGGAATTCGGTACCGGTTGCGCCGCCCAGCTGCTCTGGGAAGATGTAGCTTAGGTCTGGTCCAAAGAGGCTGCCTAGGGCCTGGGGCGTGATTTCCCAGTCTGCTGTTAGGGGGATTTGCCAGAGTTCGGGCTGGGAGAAATTGAAGCCATCGCTGTTGACTGTGATCGGGAAGAAGGTGCCTTGGGGGTTGTAGGGGGTTGTGGAGGTGATTGTGGGGTTGTAGGGTTGGGAGGTACCGGGGGCTGCTGGTGTGGGTTGAGACAGTGGCTGTGTGGGGATGGTGGTGGTGGTGGTGGTAGGGATGGGGAGTGTGGGTTCGGGTGTTGGGCTGGGACTGAGGTTGTCGGGGACGACGTAGCCGGAGGAGTTGACGGGGGGAAGACCTTCGAGGTTGGGGATGTCGATGTTCATGGAGTGGACTGAGGATGATGGCGGAGGGTTTGAATGAGACTTGGGAGGGGTGGTTGCGTGCGAGGGGTCGGGGGATGTGGAACGCGGGGGTTTGCCATCCGCCGTGGAGGTGCTGTTTGTGCGGGATGCGCTGTGGTGTTTTGCTTCCGGCTTCACGGCCCTTTGGGTTCGCTCGAGGACAGCCCGGGCTACGCGCTCGAAATTGGCGCACATTTTCGTCATGAATCGTGCGTAGTGACAAGGCCCGTCGCCTGGAATGAGTGTTGCGAAGAATGTCGCCGCCATATTAAGGGATTGTAGGTCGTCTTTGGCTTTTTCGTTGTGCGGTTCTCGTAAAATGCTCACGAAGATGTTCATCACTGCCAGGAAGATGTAGTAAAGTAGGGACCTGGGTGGTGTTAATGATGCCAACTGGGTCGAGACAAGGATCTTTTGGGTACACACCATATCCAGGCAATATCCCCCCATGGAAGGTTGTTCACCAGTCTCACTGTGTCTCGTGCGGCCTGGACACAAACCGCAGAAGAAGCTGACGCTTCTCGCAAGATTAGATCGTGATCCATCGGAGGAGCATCTCCTCTTGCGACGTAGTGCGCCGAAGCAAACTGAAGCATCAGAGGCAGACGATGGATCATGATCATGGTATTATAATAGACGAACTGGAGACCTGCGGACGCGAATCCGATTAGGAAGTCCTGACCGTTACCTCTCTGCTTGATTTGGAATTCGAGCGCATTGGCATGTTTCCATTCCTCAAGCTCCGCGTGTAATTCCCGGATGTTGTCGTATATCTCCTCCGGGGACTTATTTTCTAGAGCTTTGGCTGAATACAGCTTACTAAACACTCGACTCTTGATCACGGTGAGCTGGCAGAGCTGGCGGAAAAACGAGCCGTCGCGAGCTTTCACAAAGGCATCCCCATCGTTCTCTGCAGGAAAGTCGACGTCAAAGTCTTCGTAGTGTTGGGCCGGGGCGCTTCCTGATCGAACACATGAACTGTAAGGATCCCCAGGTTAGACTTTGCCTAGATAATGTCCAAAGGACGGGGGGCGGCTCCTGAAGTTTCGTTGCTTACCTTTGATCGAGAATATATGCGATCCAAAATACCCTCCTTCGCTGCTCTTGCTCCACTGGAGTGAGGTAAGGTCTTGGGATGTCGCGGTGTAGGCCCATCCGCTGGCAAATCCGCATGGCTGCCGTGATTATCGGCAACGCCGATTGAGTGCCCGAATTCCCACGAAGGAAGAAAGCCATGCCAAGAAGGGCTTGCACGCTAAGGAGGTCAGTCCGTCGCAGGGAGAGCTCTGCGAAGACAGACATTGCGTTCTTATAATAGAGCCACGCCCGTTCCCTATCCTTTTCGGACTTCTGGCAGTTGGAAAACCGGTACTCGTAAGCTAAAGAGAGGATGATATTGATGCTGGCCCACCGGGCAGCGTCATCGCAAGTTTGCTGGGTATACTGCCACTCCACGAGTTGCATGAACGTGGGCTCGTGGTAAAGCGGAAAAAGACGGTTTACCGTACGAAAATAATCCCGCAGTAGAGTAAAGACTTCAGCTCGCGGGGGCAGCGGCTTGAACACCTGTGAGGCAAACAGATCATGGAATACCTCCGGTCGCCAGGCATCCCAGGCATTGTCTCGACTGGAATCGGAAAACACGATGCTCAGAGGCTTCGCCTCGCCCGACTTGGTCTGGATCCACTCCAGCGCCTCCCGTGATAATATTGATAGAAAGGAGGACCGACCTGATCCAAGGTTAGCACGCGGGAGAAGTAATAGGCATGGGACTTGGAACGACCAGCGTACCATAGTACCTCGAGTCCTCTCGGCTATCCAGCTTGAACACGGGAGCATGGGTGTGAGAGCAGACTTGCGATGTAGAGCACCCGCCTTGAGGAACGCTAGACGAATTGCTCGGACCAACGGACTGACGGGCGTTTGCTGCATCAGATCTACTGCCCGCATCTCTCCCCGTTGACGCACGGTACTGTAGGTGATCAGAGTCCTTCGAGCCATCCGAGGCCAGTACCGCCGAGCTACGCCTACTGGAGACCTCGCGGGGACTATAATAGGGAGAGATCGATTCATCCTCGGAGTCACTTCCATCGCCGACCCCTCTATCTTCATCTTCATCGCTGGGCTCATCATCCAGACTCATCAGGTCATCGCTTAGAAGACCGGCAGCTTTGAGGATAGACTCTGTCCTTCGGATCCGATTTTCCAGAGTTCTTACATAGTGCGTCCTGGGTGTGATTTTAGCAACGTCCTCATGTTGGAAACAGTTGACACGTCTCATGGTAGATGGTTACCTTTTCAGATCTTCTCTTTTCTCTTTCCTCGTGGTGAATTTGCAGGTTGTGTTACGACGCAGACATTGTATGCATGTTGTATTGGAGCCTTCGACCTCGCATCTTATCTTTTTCTTATAACATGCTTCACATGCCTGCCACAGTAAGCTTTACTGATGTGCCTCCAAATACTGGGGAGGATGCCTTTACCAGTGGGTTGCGCCTGCGGATCCCTAGATCATGACCGTTGGAGGCTGCGCTCTTTTGTGGGATGGAAGGATTGTCTTGCACGCTCCAAGAGGGTATGAACCCGGCAGCTAGTTTTGAATTCTGCATGGCTTTGTATAAACCAAGCAGTTGGGTACTGTGACCATGAGTAAGGTAGGCCCATAGGGGGGGCTTAGTGGACCGGATGGAGACGGTGAGCAACCAGTCGTGTTATCGGTGATAAAAGGCACTAGAAGGCCCTGCCCAAGATGGATCGGGAAAACAAGGCTGGGGAGGCAAAAATGGACAGAAAACTAGGAGTCCAAGGCGCTCCAACAGCACCAGCAATATACAGCAAGTCTGAGGTTGGGAGCTGATGGCACGCGAATGACAGCGCTACACGCGATGGATCGAGTATGGGAGAGCCGGTCCCGCTTAGCGCTGGAGGGTCGAGCTGAGTGGCGTGCAGCTTATTTCCTCCGGAAGACAAAGGAAAGGGGGAACTCCCATGAAAAGCCCGACAAGACTCGCAAGATCGTTAGTAAATGTGAGCGACGAAGTGTCTGATGCCGTGCTCGAAATTCGCTCCCTTCTGCTGATATCCAGCACACACACGCAGATGACCAACGTTGGGCAAGAGTTTTCTTTTTTCCTTTGAGGGCCAACCGAGGGTCATCGCCAAGCTTATTAATGAGTCTCGAGCCTTTTGAGGCGCTCGGCGGTCGGCACTCGGTCGCTTCCGTATCCGTCGGGCACATAGGCGCCGGTGGCTCCATGGCTCGCTCAATCGTGTCTCCAGTTGGTTCCAGAAGCACTGAGGATTCTACCGACTCTTTGCGTTGTAGATATGCCCTTCTCCATCGCCCAACTCGATCGGTCGATTCCATTCCAGTAGTACCGTGGGATCCGGTCGTTGTAGATTTAAGCTTTTTGACCTGGGTCCATTCTCTAATCGCCAAATGCCATGATGGCTCTAAGATCGCCGTAGACATCCTCATCAGCTAGACTGATCGTACTTGTTTACTTGCAGACCTCACAGTTGCATGCCTCCCATCGGTTCTGGTACTCACATATATTGAGTATTGTCAGTTCCTTTCTTCCTTCTCTCTGATCGGCCGAGTATCATCTCGTTGGCCTGCTTGATGCCACTGAACACTTCAAGCTTGCCTCTACCAATACGCACTGCTCTGCAGGTCTGACAGGACTCAGCAAATCGTTGACCAACGGCTGCACTATAGGCAACGCAAGGTTCCTTCGTTACGGCATATAGCCTCAAAGGGCCCCATAGGTACTCGTTATTTGTGCCATCACATCGCTGAAGGTGCGAACGTCTCTATTGAATGCTTCGGAGGAACCCTTCACTTGGCCGCGTTCGCCATGTCGGCTCGATAGGTGCTGCTAGGTACAGACTTGATCTAGTGTTTTAAGGTCACAATTAGTCGATGCACACAAAGGGGAATCGAAGCAAGTGAGATTGGACTGGTAGCCTTACAATCTCAGGTGCAGAGTTCAGGTTGGACCGCGGCCAGTGTCGGATCAGATAAAGCCCGCCTCACGCTTTCATTGGGACTTTTTGTGAAGGAAAGCTTGATCTCCCCGCATTTTGTGGAAACCGCAGAGCGTTTTCCGACGAGCTGGAGTCGTCTAGTGTACCAGTAGGACGCCCGGGTCCTTTCGACGCGTCATCCTAGACGTGGAATGGCCGATGGCTGCATGCTTATCGGTTCAAGAAGTGACCCGGAACTTAGTGCAAGAGCCAATGCCGTGGTAGCAGATGATCAGCGTCCTCTTGTTTATTTAACCTCAAAGATGGTGTCTCTGCTGTCAATGCAATGCTCACCACATGAACTGTATCCTTGGCTACCAGGATATGCGATTCATGGCGTTAGCCGGAGCACCCCTGTCCCGGCAGGGAGCTCAGATATCAAAAGCAGATATACGAGAAAAACAAAGATGGAGAGGGGCGGCCGAAGGGGAGAAGGATTGTAACCCTCGTGCCGCTAAAGGGTCCACGTGTTGAGCAGCCGGGAATTCATTTCTTACCTGCCATCTGAGTATTCGGCAACATTCATCACTAAAGCCGGCCAGTATCCATGGACCTTGTCTCTTTCAAATTACTATTGCAGTACACTTACGGGCGATTACAGTTCCGTCAGTCTCGTCCATCCATGGCCTAGCTAAGTGAAAGTGGCTCTCTCCTGCATAGGGCCTATTGGGGTTAGCACATTACGCCTTCGCCAGGACTAGCTTTGCGTGGCATCAGACGCCAACGATGGCCCTAAGAGGCCTAGAAAGACCCAACGAACTCAGGATTCTGGATCATGCGGCCTAGAGCAGGATCTCATGTTGCTACGCCTCCTCTCTATAGACATTAGAGGGCGATAGGTGGGTAAGACTTGTTCCGAAAGGGAAAGAAGATCCGACTTTGATGCGCTTCATCAGCCTTGCCACTGGTCGAGTACAACCTTAGCTGGTACATGCTACGGAGTGCATAGGAGAAGCACTCTGTATGCACTACGAGCACTGATTACCAAGCAGAATGGGCACTCCGAGGCACGAAATCATGGTGGAGAACGAATGACAACGGCGCAAAAGATGTGGGTAGCTAGTCGGGTCAGACGCGGAAAAACCTACTTAGTTGTCGATGCGCTTGGAATCCTTTACGTACATCGCCCATGGTTGAGCTGTTGAGGTTCACTGTGGCGTCGGAAGAGGGTCCCCGGGAGAGGGCCATTCTCCATAGCGTAGAGACTGCTCCGTAGACCGTGTCCTATGGTTTTGAGAGGCTTATTGCGGCGCTGACACCAGGACGCAGTGGGTACTGAGGGAGGTATCGGAGGACTCCGTAGTTCAGGGACCATCGTTCTAGCCAGTTAACTCTCTGGCCTTGCGGCGCTCTGAGGAGAAACCATCGCAATTGGCGGCAGTAGTATGATCAAGATAATGCACATCGCGGGTATTGTGCAACATCTGCCGGTGCAAAGAAGGCACTTTGATGCGCTTAGTCAAATCGGGTCAGAACCCACGAGTACTTGTACGGGCCCAGGGGGAGACAGATCTCCTACGGCGTACGTCTGGGACTCGGGAGGAAGTACAGTCGATCGCTCAGATCATGACCGAGCGAATACGACCACCAGCACATGAGGTCATTTCCCGCCGTGGAGCGCGGGGAAGAAGTAGGTACTCTCCGGCCGAAGGAGAGAGTAGGAAAGGGGACCGAAACGCCAAGCATCCATACTATCCAGATTCCATCAAGGTTCCTTTCCGGAGTTAACGGCCAGGCTGTCCGCGTCATTTGACAACGCGTTTGGATGATTATGATTTGCTCCGGGGGGGAGTGGTGAAACGGGAACATTCCAGGGCTCGAACAAGGTGCTTTTTGCTAACAGTGGAGTTCCGAGTTCTGGCTCAGGAATCGTGGACTGGGCGTGAATATTAATATCTGGGAGGAGACGGGGCTCGAGAATTGGGATTGGCTCATCGCCAACCCCTGGTGGAAGCTAGACGGAAGACCATCGCACTAATCTGCGGCGGATGATGTAGTTGGACACCGTTGGAGATGGGAACGCGCTGTAATGTCCGTGTAACGGAGATGCTCCCCAGTCAATCCACTGGAGGGGGTGCCATAGTAAAGATCTGATACGAGACGGTATCCAGATTACTGACTCCCCTGTGCCGTGGCTCTTCCCCTTTTCAGCCGTTGATGGGCGGGAGGGACTCGGACGGCGTTCGCCTTTCGCTACCTTGTCTGGGCGATGATCGAGCAGGTTGACGTCCGCAGGTGTACCTGGTCTTCTCCGTGGCTCTCTGGAAGACTCATTTTTGAACCCCTTCTTTCCCCGATCTTTGTTTTGCTCCTCCCCCTCTCTCGTTCCCTTGATACTTTACCTCGCTGGAATCCCTCCCGCTCTCTTGTGCCTCTCCGCAGCTGCCCGCCTGGAAGCGGTGAAATTGTTTGGCCTCTTCCGAGGGTGAAACTAGCCAACCACAGCGCGCGATCACGACATTTCTCCATTCTATCAGATCATCCGCTAGCCTTGCCCGGGCATGAGACGATCACCACAACTGCGCAGTCCTTGGTGCTTATTCCCCGGCTTGACGCTCTGTTTTCTCATCTTTTCGTCCTGGTGATACATGGTCCGGTTGCTGGTCCTTTCCTTTCTGCAATCAACCTGAACTATCCCCCCCTCTCTTAATCTGGCCACACTTGGTCTCGATCCACACCTCGAGTCACTAGACAGTGGCCCTGCCCTTCCCCCCCGGTCGTCCATTGTCCATTGCTCGTGCTTCTGCGTACGTGGCTAGCCCGTCCCGGGCCATGCCATAGTGATGAAGTGAATGCAGAACAGATATCTTTGCTACAAGTCACCCAATCTGCACCCTGCGAAATTCCTCCCAATCTGTATTATTCCCGAACTTGCCTCCCCCCCTCCTTCCCTTGGCTGATCTGGGGGTTGACATTGGCTTGAGCCTGCTGTACCGGCGGTGGTCACCTAACTACTTCTGGATCTTGCTTTTCCGGGACGCAGCCACCAAGCAGTCTGGGGGCAACACCGGTTACGAAAAATAAAAATACCAAAAACGAACCTAATTTAGAGGGTGAGGACCGGATTCCCTCTAAATACCTCCTCCACAGCCAATATGTCAGATGAGCACCTCGCTCGTCAGACAGCCTCAAGCTTCGATAGGCTCGAAAACTTCAACTTTCTTCTCTCTCGACACGATCCTAACCTGGCGAAGAGTCGGCATTATTCCTTTGACGCAGATTCCACCGGCCTGGCGGCCTTTTCGAATCTGAACATGGAATACGACCAGACGGAAGGGATGGGCGGCCTCTCGGTCAGTTCCTATGATAGCATCGAGGACGAACGCAGCCCGATCGATGTGCGAGGATACCCGTATCATGGTAAGTCTAAGATTTATGACTCTCATCGCTGCATTGTTTGCGCAATTTTCGTGGTTTGTGGTTCGCTTTAATTTCACTAGCCCTACGGCATTGGATGGGTTGTCTTGCTTGAACTGCTGTGGAAGCGCATGTAACCGCAGCAGCTCGTTTCCTGTCGCTCGTGACAGGATTCTCTTGACCATGATCCTCCCTGCGTCTTTTAATTCTGGCTGCCTGGTGATGGCCTATACCGTGATTCTGTAACCCCTATACTTGGACCTCCCTGGGTCCCTGAATTGTCGGTTTCGCGGCCACGTCAAATTCCTTCGGCCTCTGGCCATATTAGCCCTCTTGATTCTGTTCGCGTGCTTTTCGCCCGTTTTTTCTGGCCTTTCCTCGATGTGTTGGTGGGTGTTCTTGTGCATGTTGGGTTGAGCGCTCTATTCGAGCACGCAATCCATCACACCAATGACAACGTCGGGAGCCCTGTCGTTAACGGACCCTTGTTCCGAGCTTACTCCCCTTGATCATCCAAGATCCCCTTCAAGAGTTCCATGATTCCCTTGCTTTTGTTTCTTGTCTTGAGGATTAACCCTTCCACTTGCCTTGTCTATACTACCTCCTGGCTTGGGACCTCACCACCCACGCTACCTATCTGTTGGGGACCAGTCTATTGACCACTTGATACCAGATCAAATGCTGTCCTACTCAGCTCATTCCATCTATCCACCTATCTCATATGGCCCCCCTGATGATCTGGGGCCCGGGGGTGCTATGACACCCTCGGATGTCTCCTCATCCATATCACCCCCCAACGGCCACATCAACCACAGCAAGTACAGCACGCAAATTCCTGGCGACCACCTTGCCTCCGCCCTGGGCCAGGAAGAGTCCGTCCGCCGTGCTGCCGAAGAAGACCGGCGCCGCCGGAACACGGCAGCCAGCGCCCGGTTTCGCATGAAGAAGAAACAACGCGAACAGACTCTCGAACGTACCGTGCGCGAGACGACTGAAAAGAACGCCACCCTCGAGGCGCGCGTGGCACAACTCGAAATGGAGAACCGATGGCTGAAGAACCTCTTGACCGAGAAACATGAAGCCAGCAGTACCCGGCTGGTTCCTCCCCCGAGTGACAGCACAGCCTTGGTGTCCCCAGGCACCAACGCTACCGGGCCCGGGCAAAAACATATCCAGCCAAAAAAGAAGGGCGTGGGCACCGACAACTGAAGACCAAAGAAAGAAGTACATTTTCTTTTGAAGTTTTCTTCTCGCGTTCTTGTTCGTCGTTATCCGTTCGACATTTACCTGGGCGATGTCATGGGTTTGTTTGCGGGCTCATTATTTGGATGGCCCTTCTTCGCATCTGTTGTTGTCCCTCATTTAGGCTGGTTGTCCGTCCTAGGATGGAGTCAGATGACGATGTAATGACCTGTTTCCGTTGTTGTTTTCTCTCCTGTCTGCGAAGTTGAGGTTTGCGGGTCGTCTTCAGCTGGTTCGGTATATTTCAGGGGCCATGGACGTGGTTTCGATTTGGTTGTGAGCTTTCGCGGGATGGGTCCGGGATAGAGTCTCTGGGCCCTTTATAGATATATCTCCCGCAACCGGAGTACTGGGACGGTTATATTCGATTGTACTTTTTATTTGGTGATGCATTGACCGCCCATATGCGATTGTCTGACTCGACATACCGTTATACAAGAATTGGCGCGGCCGAGCGATTATACAGTGCTACTGTAGTTCTATTCAGTAGACATCTCAGCATCTAACTTTCACAGTAAACCAGATACACTGTACATCCTACACGATCCCCATACCTACTACCTACCTACCAACAAAACAATCAACAACACCATTACATACACAGTCCCAAAATAAACCCATTCTACTCCACTCCATACTCCATACTCACATCTACATAATAAACACAAAAGCCAAGCCCCAAACCCAAGCATAAACCACCTCCTCCGTACCCTCGTGGACCTTGGAGACAACCTACAAGCCAGGGCAAACAAGCAGATCCGGGGAATCCGCTCCCCCCGACCTGGCGGGCAGTGCCACACCCACACCGCACGCATGGACCCGACCGGACGACCGACCGACTCTCTGCCCGCGCCCGTGACATCACCCGCGCATCCCTCCCGGATTCGGTAATTTGCCTTGGGTGGGCACCTCAGGCAACTGCCTGGATTGGGTGGGGGGTGGGGTGGGTGAAATATACTCCGGTGTGTTTTAATCCCGACATACTATGTAGTAATTGGGCCTTGGGGGTATTTGGGAGGGAGGATAATGTACTTGTTTTATGTTTAAAGTGAAAGGATTGAAATATATGTACGAAAGAGGTATGTGTGCGTGTGTGCGCTCAGGAGTAAAGATGAATGGATGTATCGTATCGTATTGTAACTCCTTCGTATTTATTAGTGCCCCTACTGTGTAGTTAGTATGTACTTACCTAACTCATCAATTACGATATGGTAATTAAGTAGGGAGGAGACTGTATCTGGTTGGTTCGATCGGTAGGATCTTGGTTTTGTGGGATGGCGTGCTTTGCTACTTTCTTTCGTATTGGGTTGGAATGCGGATCGATGATTGGTTTGGTAGGATAATTAATTAGTGGGGTGTGATTGGTTTTGTTTGGGCGGGTTTGATTAGCTAGGTTTATTCAGGTACTTCGTATATTGGGAGGGTGTAGGATTTATTGTGCTGCATTACACGGAGTAAATAGGTATTGCCTAGAGCATAATTGTTGATGGATGAAAGTGGGTATGGTGGTACGCATGGCAGCAAGCTTATTAGAATATTGAGTAACCTACTCCAGACTTTCAACCAAGCATAAATCCAGAAGCATCAACTATAATACCCTCTCCGTCTCCGTCACCTCGCCGTGGTATAGTATTACATTACTCGATCGACAGTAGAGGAAACCTGACCCGTCATGTCTGGTGCCGCAGATGTCACCACGTGTTGTGTCTAGACCAACATGTCAACACCATAGTTGCTGAAGCGATGCCACGTATCCAGACATGCGTTATCAGGTGAATTAATCGTAAGTAAACTCATTGGGGTAAGAACAAACATCAGGAAAACGAGAACATCACGTTAAGCGGGAATCTCAATCCGCATATAGAGACAAAGATGAGATTGAGTACTCGGCGTTCAAGAAGCGGGTTGCGTCACACCATGTTCAAACTGAAACTGTGACCGGCTCCCGTTCCTCTTCTCGACCCCGAGACTCTCCATCCACGGTGCTGGCCACATCTTCACCGTCTTCGACCTCATGCTGGTAGGTCGCATGCTGGTCCGCGGGTACCCACGAGTCACGGCCCAATGGCTGGTCCTGTCCGGAAAGGTCGACACCTTCGCGGCCCTTGAGGGTATCACGGTGACGCTGGGATAGGGTGCGGGAGCGTTGCGAGAGTGCGGGCTTGACCGAAGCCTTGGACGAAACCCAGTTGGCGAGCGCTTCCTCGCAGTCCTGAATGATCGCTTTGCTGGCATCGTATCCATCATACGCGTGACGAGTCTCGCCAGGAGTCACCGGCGTATCATCGACCAGATCCAGGAGGTGCTTGCCGTAACCAGCGATGAGGGCCACCTTTTCGCAATGCTCACGGAGCGCATCGAACTGGTACTGGAAGGCCGCCTTGAGCTTCTCGCGGGTGATGTTGGAGAGCTGAGCCTCAGCCACGAGGGACTCGGCTTCCGCACGGACCAGCTCTTGCTCCAGAACGACGATGCGGGGGGAATTGGGGTCCTTGTACTTGAGCTTGGCGATTTCATCGGTGATCTTCTGCTTGCCTAGAGCCAGTGTTAGTACCGACCGAGACAATCATTAAGAGAATACATACGGTCGCGGCTGGGCTGGACAGAAGCCTCAATGTTGCGAATGCTCTTGATGGTGACACGGTACTGGTCGTAGCGGTCGACGAACAGATCCTCCAGTTCTCCAATTTCATAGAGCAAGACGCCGAGCTTGTCAGTGACATCGGACACATCTTCGTCGCAGTTTTCGCCCCAGATCGAGAGTTGTTGCTACAACACAAGCGAGTTAGTCATTAATCTCCAAATCATGAATCACTCATACGCACAGCAGTCTCCATACGCTCCCTCGACACCATTTCCATGCTGCGCATAACGTTCTTCTCCATCTTCACTAGCTGAGACAGTTTCCTGGCCAGGTCGGGCCCGAAGGCACCGGCCGTGTTTTTGCGCAAGGCATGGCCTGAAGCTAGCAGTATTAGTAAAGTAGTCATACACAGTCAGCCTGTCCTGAGTAGATGGCGACCGACCAAGGCACTCTGGCACAAGGCCAAGCACCATGGCTCGGCCCCCTGGGAGAACACTCACCGAAACCGCCCTTTCCAAAGAGTCTGTTTGTCTTGGTGGAGGACAACGGCGGGGGAGGGTTTTCGATTTGCGAAGCCGTTGGCAGGCGCGACTGGCGCATAGAGTACGTGCGATGCATGGTGAATTGTCCGTGTGCGAAAGATTAGGCACAGGTGATGAAACGAAGGAATAGCAAAGGAATCCGCTCAGGTCTGCTGCGAATCGGACGAGGCGGTATCTTTCAAGTGATCTTTGCGCAGGAGTGACGTGTGGCCGAGGGCGCAGCGGGATGCGACGGAAGAACGATCAGGGAGAGGGTGGGAGATGCAACCGGTTCGCGATCGAGACAAGCGATCGTTCAGAAGCTTAGTGTGAGGAACCACGCTTGAGGAAGCCGATGAGAAATGGGTCGATGACACCTTGGCTGTGTTTTGCTGCCCGGGGAGGGGGGTTTTGGGTGCTTTTTCCCCTTGACGTTGGGTGCAACTCTGGACGGCGCACTGTTGGTGACGTCGAGACTGGACCCAGTGCCGGCTAACCCGATTCGGGGGTCACGCCAGGCAGTGATGATTCAGGCAGGAATCGAAATGACGACCGGCGGGTTCGACGCAAGGCAATTGGCAAATCAAGGGCGGCGAACGGCTGCAGATTAACTTCAGTCCAGAGGAACCTAAGGAACACCAAGAAGGGGGTTCGCAGGGGAAAGGAAAACCTCTGCAGCTTCATATACCACCCTCTGGCTCTCGGAGACCCGCGACGTCATGACGACCCAAAGATCCCGCCGGGATCTGATGTCATCGATTTCTCGTTTCGATCCGTTGATGCTTTGCCAACTCGTTAATGTCATACAGAGTTTGGGCTATGCTGAGAAGGTGCTGGCGTCTGTGGCTTGTGCTGGTTCTTCTTCAATTTGCTTCACGTTCTACGCTAATTGATTTTCTCACTCAGATGCTACAGAACGATTGAGGTACCTGGTTCCCAGTGAGAACACCCATCGGGGACGAACTATCCAGTTACTCAGGGGCAGAATGTGAGACTATAATTTAGGCTCATATAACGCACAGATGGAGGTCTAGATAGTGCATCGCCCAGGTGATCGACCATCTCCGCATTCGGATCGCCCAACCCAGAACTCCTGGACTCGGCTCCAGCGGCACTTGCTTAGTGATGCTGCAACATCATGACGAACGGTGGGGGCTTCTTATCTCCATCAACTGCAGACTTTTCGTTGGCTTATATTGGACCTGAGCCCGTGACCTGCCTGTCCTTGGAGAAGCGATTCGATGGCAGTCCAGGACAGGTTTTGTACCTTATCGGACTTTCCGACCACCCAGTCATATCGTCACCACGAGTGTATCCTCAACATGCCCCACTTTCTTCACTGCTTGCCAAGGCAGGTGAGCATTGCCCGTAGCTCGTGGAGCTGTCCTATCCCTCCAGTATGGTATCTCCTTTGGTTCAGTATGCCGCACCGCATGGACCAACTGTCTCGGAACCACAATATGTGTTCGGCACTTGCAACTTAGTGGTGAAGCTTTTGTCCGAAGATGACAAGCACCTACCAAGGTCCTCAATTCTTGCACTCACCTTGGCCTTCAGTTAAGGTTCTTCATCAATCCATAATTAGGTTGTTCTCGTAAGATATATTGACTGACAGAAGGTTGCAATCATACCAAGTTTTTTGTTGAAGGCCCACAGTAATCTGCATTTACTATCTAGTCAGGAAGTAGCCGTATGAAGAGTGAAAGACAGTGCGTCGAACTCTCGATTGCATTGTTTAGAGAGTTTGAGTTATTGTCCATCTCTATCCCTCTTGAAGATCTCTATAGTACTTACAATTGACCAGAATATCTAGTTAATGCTAGATAAGACACCATTAGCTGTAAGAGACGATATCCTGCTCCGATTCGTTGTCCACCGACTATAATTCAAGGCATGTATCACGTGCCTTCCATAGTGGACATCCCGCCATCCTTACGTAAGCCATTCACAGTGGAGGAAATTCTGGATTGAGACGATCTCATGCGGGGGAGCCATCATTTATAGATAATGTGCCTCGGGCTTAGTGTCAATGCATCCCTCCCTTGAGGTGAGTCGCCGTCCCAGCTCTTAAGCACGTGGATATTGCTGACCACCCAGCACATTGATACTTGCGTCCCCGTAACGGCGCTGAAAGCGCTTGTGTTGAGGGATGTCAAGCTTCTCCTTCAAGCCCAAGGCACTTATATCAGATTGATCGATGAAGTGAGCGGGCGACAGCTGGCAGAGCTGAAGGCTTTTAAGCGGAACAATGTCCATGGGTTCATTGCGCTCAGTCAAACGGAAACGGGAAGCTCACATGCCCGGTTCGTTGCTTGGGGAGGGCAGTCCGTGAGAGCCTTTAACTTGGTGGTTTCAAGTGATGATGATGCTCAAAAGGAGTACGAGCCACGACTGGTGGCTACAAGTGCAGAGTACCAGGGACCGGATTGGATCCTTGCTGGTTGTGCCCCTGACGATGAGGAGTCCAAGAGTGTATATGTATTGACGGCCCACAATGCTGTCCTTGGTCTGCAAATAGTCGATGCAGACCAGTCCAACTATGAAAACGCCATTCAAATCCGGCCACTTGTCACCGGAGTCAACACCATCCTTTATTCGGCGGATATCATCGCCCTTTCCGAATCCCACATCTTGATTGCTGCTGGCACGGTCTTTGGCGAAATCATAGTCTGGTCCTGCTTCACTGAGGCTGGCCAAGCAACCGGCTCGATCCATCACTTCTTCACCGGCCATGAAGGGTCCATCTTCGGGGTTCGCATATCTCCTGTCATTGCTTCCTTGCGCGGCGATCAGAGCGGACGGCTGCTGGCTAGCTGTAGCGACGACAGGACCGTCCGGATCTGGGACATATCTGACTGCGAGCGTACATCGCGTGAGGATGCGCCGGCTTATTCCACAGATGGCTTTGAACTCCGAAGCACCGGCTTTGGCGCAGGCCATGACAACGAGCTCGGCTCCGAGTCTACGATTGCGAGCGCTTTCGGACACTTGGCTCGTATATGGGGCGTGCATTTCCTCCCTGTAGGTGAAGGTCCGGGCAAGATGAATATCCTGTCTCGTGGCGAGGACGCGACGTGTATACTGTGGGATCTCACTTGGGACCCGTCCTTGCAGACGCCTCAGTTCCAACTGAGTGAAGGAATGTCTATCCGCAAGCACACCGGCAAACATATCTGGTCTCTGGATGTGCGCAGCGCAGATAATGCAGCAGTCATCTACACTGGGGGTGCTGATGGAGCGGTCAAGAACTTCACCATCGAGGCGGATGAGCAGGGTGGCCTCATCCTACCCAATCTACACAACCGCATCGGGATGTCAGTTGACTCACAGAACCCAGAACCTCATGTTGAGACATCTATCAAGGGATTTGATTTTGTCTCCCAGGATGAGTTTGTTGCGGTGACTGCTCGTGGTGAGATTCAAATCGGCCAGATCAAGTCCCATAATCGGGCTACCCAGCACATCTTCAAGGAAACGAAATTTATTGAAGACGACCTGCGGTCCTACTCTGTCGTTGGCAGTCTGTCACAGAAAGGCGTGGCACTTTTAGGTAATGCAAGAGGTCTGGTTTGGCTCTACAATCATAACACCCAGTCACTTACAAAGCTTGTCAACGCTGGACAAAGGCCTTTGGTTTTGCTCGCCCTTGATTACAACCAGGCTTCAGAATCGACAGCGTACTTGACATTTGTTGCGGCCTATGCCAAGTCCGAGATAGCAGATCTGTTCATGGTTTCGATATCAGGAGACGCAGAACCTTCAGTGGATAGAATAGCACTGAAGCTTCCGTACGGCTTTGGCGTGGCATCTGCATCCTTGGTATATTACAACCAGTACCTGGCGCTGGGCTCCATGACTGGGAATTTTGCTCTGTACCAAGTGTCAAAGACGGATAGTCTTGAACCTGTCATGCCCCCTAGCAAGCTACACGGCCGCGAAGGACTGAGCTACATTGCATCCTTCTCAACGCTTTACGGAGGGGAAGAACAGCTGCAGCCGTATTTCTTGACCTGTGGACGGAGTGGTGCCTACGGAGTCCACAAGCTGGTGATCTCAGAAGGCGCCGAGCCTTCGGTTTCCATGCGCACCCTGCATTTGGCTTCTCTAGCCTTCAACTGTGAAGTGCAGGGAGCATATATCGACAAGGTCACCCAAGACCTTATGATCTACGGGTTCCAACCCATGGACTTTGTGCTCTGGAATGAATCGGCGCAGACCGAGGTTGCTAGACACAAGAGCAACGGGGGGCGGCGGTCGTGGGCTTTCCAGCCCAGTCACACGAACGCCTGGGCTGGGTCATTCCTCTGGGTCCAATCCGGCTTTAATGCGATGGATATACAGCCCGACGCCAGTCGTACCTTGCGCTCCGGGAATCACGGGAGAGAGGTGAAGGCCATGTGCGCAACCCAACAGTCAGACGGGCTCGGCCCCTTGTTTGCCACGGGGTCGGAAGATACGAATGTGCGTATCTTTGCTCCCTGTGAACCGCAGGTGGAGAGCCGTTGGGGTGCGTTCAAATGTTTGCGACTGTTGAGGGAGCATCATACGGGCCTGCAGAGTGTAGGATGGTCCAAGGATGGAAAGTTTCTCTTCACCAGTGGTGGGTACGAGCAGTTCTTGGTTTGGCGGACACATTCGATCCCTCGGTTCGGGCTTGGGACGATCTTGGATGCAACGTGCCCTAAGAGCGATCCCAATTCCGATCTTCGGGTGACCAGCTTTGATGTGCTGGATGTAGAGGACGAGCAAGTCGAGGCTGCATTCCTACTCTGTTTGACCTACTCGAATTCCACCATCAAGGTAAGCCAGTCCCGCTGTTCTTGATGCACGCTAATTAGGCAGATCTTCCATTATTCCTCATCAGCCCAAGGAGGCAGGTTCACGCTGCTGGCGAATGGCACTTACATGAGCAACTGCCTGACGCAAGCACGCTTTATGGTCAAGGGCTCTTCACTGAGTCTGATCACCTCTTCCACCGATGGCTACTTTACACTCTGGGACTTGACAACCGTCCTGGAGCCATTCTATACGATGTCACCCCTGCGTCTGAAGCAACCCGTTGAGGGAGTCTCCATCACCCCAGCGAACATTTCCTGCGAGAACCGCTACCAGATCCACTGGAACAGCATCAAATGCCTGGAGCTGGCCGATCTCTCAGACACCCTCTCCTTGATTGTTGCCGGTGGTGATGACAATGCGATGACAGTCACTCTGCTAGACACGAGCGTTGAAAATGCAGCCGGCGCATGCACGATCGCGGTCCCCGATGCCCACGCCGCCTGCATCGCCGCCACCAAGATCCTCACCCAGAGCCAGAACCCGAGCGAAGGGACGGCGCGGTTCGCCGTTGCTTCATCCGGGAACGATCACCAGGTCAAGATTTGGTGGATCGACATCGACGCGAGGCAGAACGGGCCGGACCGGATCCAGATCAGCAAGGCCGCCGAGCGGTACAGCTCAGTGGCGGACATTTCCTCGTTGGACACTCTCCACGATGAGTCAGGAAGCAAGCTGATTGTCTGCGGCGCTGGCATGGAGATGTTGAGTGTTCGACTATAGTCCGCCGAGTAACGAAGCGACGTATTGATCCATAGAACATAGAATAGCTGTCACATTCCGGCCTTTCCGGATCCCAGCCCGGACACTGCATCTCATCCGTAGCCAAAACGGTCTAGTTTCGTATGCAGTGTAGTGATTCAGTGCAGCGATTGACAATCGGGCTCTACCCCGCAAGCCAGCACTCGGGAAATCTGATCCCATCAACCGCAGTGCAGGATGCTGCTGCTGCTGCCAGCAAACATGCATGCAGCTATCCCAACCCTGATTCGGAGTTCCCCTCCCGGAAACGGGCATATATATGAATGTCATGAAGATCTACAACTCAGTCAGCCAAGACTACACTCCCATTCTTCCATTCTAGTCTCCCGCTCTACTATCTAGTATTCAGCATGAAGATCCAACCCTGGCTCCTCGCCAGTCTCTCCACCGTGGCAGCCCGACCCTGGACCCGCGCAGCCAACACCACCGATGCCACCTACTTCTTCACCTTGTACCTACCCTACCTATACCCACCCCACACCCACTCAGTACTGACCAAAACCCAGCGGAGACTCCTACTCCCAAACCGGCTTCAGCACGAGCGGCACCCAACCCTCTGCTTCCAACCCCATGGGCAACCCCGACCTAGGTTCCCCCCCCATCCTCACCCCCCCATCCTCACCCCCCCAACCCCCAAACAATACCTAATAAGAAAATAAAAAACAGGAACCGGAACCACAACCAACGGCCCCAACTGGATCGGCTACCTCACCACAACCGAAAACACCTCCCTGGTCCTCTCCTACAACCTCGCCGTCGGCGGCGCCACCATCGACAATTCCCTCGTCTCCGCCTACGCCGGCGACGTCCGCTCCCAAGTGAAACTCTTCGAAGACGTCTACAGTACCAAACCTGCCTCCGCGCCGTGGACACCCCAGAATGCCGTCTTTGGGGTCTGGATTGGGATTAATGAGTACCCCTTCCTCTCCCACCTTCTAACCTATCCTTTTCCTTCACACCTCCCCCCCCAAACCAAATTACAATACTAAGAAAAGGGGATGGAAAATAGCATCGGCAACGCATTCTACAACACCGACGCCGAAACATTCACCCCCAAACTCATCAACCGACTCCTCTCCCTCGTGGAGGAGATCTACGAGAACGGGGGTCGGAAGTTTCTCTTTTTGAATGTTCCCCCGACCGATCGGACCCCGTTTTTCATCGATCAGGGGAATGAGACGACCGCGGCGGTGAAGAGCTATCTAGCGGTATATAATCGGAATTTGAAGGAGAAGGTGGAGGAGTGGGGGGTAGAAAAGGGGGATGTAAGTTCCTTCTTTTTTTTTTTCTCTATATCCTTTTTCGTTTTGGGGTTGGGGTGGAGGCGCTAATGATGGGATGATGGTATGGCAGGTAACGACCGTCCTCTACGACAGCTGGTCGTTCATGAGTAAAATCCTGGATGATCCGACGGCGTATGGGTTCCCGGATGCGACGTGCATTAATGATGATGGGACGTCGTGTGTGTGGTGGAATAATTATCACCCCGGGTTGAAGTATCATGCTTTGCAGGCGGAGGATATGAAGGGGTTTTTGGGCGGGTTGGGGGGGTGGTAATCTTCTCTTTCTTTCTCTTTCTTGTTAGGGGGAGGGTGGGGGTTAGATTGAGGGGGAGGAGGGGGAGAGTTGGGGAGTTTAGAGATGAGTGGTTAGCTGTGTAGGTTGGGCCTTGATATGGCGGTTATATAGGGTAGGACGGATCGGAGAGTTGGATTATGCTATAGGATGAAATCAATGATATCAGTCAAATCTACTTCGCAGAACTTACCATATAGAATAATCATCACTTAGTACACATCCTCCACAGAAAATTGTGACGATGCAAATCCTTCCCCCCTCGTCACGGACACCATTCCCGCGTTTCATGCACCGGACCTGCCAAGGCGGATCCATGACCGAACCATGCATGCAGAATAGATCCCCTCCCCCGATATCAATCCCATTTATCCATCCTGTCAGCGTGGATGATTCTGCAGATGCTGAAGATCTGCACATCCACGGCCCGAAATGCCTGATTCTCTACTCCGTACGTTGGATGTTTCAGTCATAGAGGGGTGGAGGTATGATGTCGACGGAGGGATTTGGCTCGTGGGTTTGTCCGTTTTGAATGGGGAAGGTGTGCGGGTTGGGTGGGTATAAATGAGGTGGTTTGCAACGTGATGGTGGTGGATGTTGAGATACCAGGCAAAGTCTGCAATGAAGTTATATACTCTGCTTTTTGCGGCGGCCGCGTTGGCGGCTCCCCAGCGGGGACATAAGAGGGCGTCGGTTTTTGAATGTGTGTTTCTTGTTAGTGTGTGCTGCATATGCTGATGTGATAGGGTTCGGATCGAATGAGTCGGGAGCTGAGTTTGGGACTAATATCCCGGGCGTCTATGTATGTTTCCGTTGACTGAGAAGAAGAAGGTATGCTGACGTCGTAGGGCACCGACTATATCTTTCCTGACCCCTCGACTATCGCTACTTTAATTGACAAAGGGATGAGCATCTTCCGTGTCCAGTTCATGATGGAGCGATTGGTGCCCGACTCCATGACCGGGTCTTATGATGAGGAATATCTGACCAATTTGACGACGGTGAGATTGTGTTGGCTATTGTCTGGTGCAATGCTGACGGCTTAGGTGGTGAATGCGGTCACGGATGCAGGCGTCCATGCTATCATCGACCCTCACAATTATGGCCGATAGTGAGTACGCCACCTAGCGTTAGGCTGAGCTAACAACCCCAGCAACGGCGAGATCATTTCCAGCACGTCGGATTTCCAAACCTTCTGGGAGAACCTTGCCGGACAGTTCAAAGATAACGACTTGGCCATCTTCGATACCAGTAGGTGCCCCACATTTGTTCAGCGCAAGGCTAACAATGTAGACAACGAGTACAACAGCATGGATCAAGACCTGGTGCTGGAGCTCAACCAAGCAGCCATCAACGGCATCCGCGCCGCCGGTGCCACCACCCAGTACATCTTCGTCGAAGGCAATTCCTGGACCGGTGCCTGGACCTGGGTTGACGTCAACGATAACATGAAGAACCTGACCGATCCGGAAGACAAAATCGTCTATGAGATGCACCAGTATCTCGACTCCGACGGTTCCGGGACCTCGGAGACCTGCGTGTCCGGGACGATCGGGGTGGAGCGGGTCACCGATGCCACGCAGTGGCTCAAGGACAATAACAAGGTCGGCATTCTGGGCGAGTATGCCGGGGGAGACAATGATGTGTGTCGGACGGCCGTGTCCGGGATGCTGGAGTACATGGCCAACAACACGGACGTGTGGAAGGGTGCAGTGTGGTGGGCGGCCGGACCCTGGTGGGGAGATTACATCTTCAGCATGGAGCCCCCGGATGGAACGGCGTACACGGGCATGTTGGATATTTTGGAACCGTATCTGTAGACGGGTCGGAGAGCCGTGCGTCGGAGAACTATACGGAGTTTCTTATCAGGATGGTAGTACAGTAGGGTAGTGCAGATTGCCTGACGTCACGAAATTGCTTTTTAGACCCATCAACGTGCAATTTGTTGAGTGTTGCCTGTGATGCAGATGCCTCGATGGATCACTAGGCAGCCTCTTTATTCCAATGTGGCTGAGCTAGACCCACTGCTTCGTCGCATACATAAGCTTCACCAGATAAATCGATTCAGTCGACCAGTGTCCTATTGAACCCCAGATGAGAGCTGCAGCTGATGAATATGGTGCGGGATGCATGGATATTGGATGGCCGGAATTGAATGGAGAGCGGCATCGCCAAGCCTTCGACGTAAGCCGTTAAATCAATAGTCGTCGATCGGAGTTGCTCAATCCCGGCACTATCATTGCTTCTTTAGATGAAAATTGATGTTACCGGTAAATGTTGACTCGGTGAGATGCTGACTTCGGATCGTTCCTGAGGGATCCATGGACGGCGACGGAAACCACGCAAGAAGACTTCAGAGTTCTGCTGAATGTCGTGCATGCAGCAGTTGCAAAGTCAGACTGGCCCGTCAGCCAAGACGACCGCGTAGTGCCAAGCTCGGAATGATGAAGCCTAGCCAGCGAGAGCCGTGGTTGTGGGCTGACGGTGAGACGCCCTCGTCGCTGGATCCGAGATCAGCAGCAAATATATCGACGATCCTCCTTTGCGTCCCGTCCGCATGTATCAGATAGACGCTGTCAGGATGCAGCTGAGCACTACTGTGACTACTGTGTACAGAGGACAGAATACTGAGTCTGTCCTATCGATAAGTCCGTGTTCTTCAAAACACTCCCTTACTGTCCAGTAGCGTTGATGAGACCGTTAATACGATGGTATCGAGTATTAGTATGAGGCCGCGTATTCCCCAGCCACGCCTGACGTGGCGGTAGGGCTGGTGAGTCTCCGCCACGAGGGGCACTTGCCCTGATTCAGCTAGCCCCGTACCGTCCCATACCGATGACCAGAATTTCTCGTCCAGAACCCTTATCTAAGTTAGGCTGAAGGAGGCCCTGCCCTGGCCCACCATCAACCGTGCTGGGACTTGCGCAGTCCATCCTTGGGTTGCGGTGGAAACCCGGCCGATTTATTATAGAAACAAGCGTGGCGTAGTCCCATCCCGGCCGTGTGATTGGTCCGCTGATCGACCCCAGCCGGGAAAACAGCAAACCTTGAAGTGGACTTGCTGACTGCGCCCCCAAAGCCTCCCACTGACGGGATTCCCCATTGTTGATCATCAGCTCGTTTTTATAAAACCATCCTCCCAGCCTTCTTCCATCGCTTTTCTCATCATTCTCAAACCTCGCCATCAATCGCATTCTCATCTCCACGAGCGGATTCTCGATATTCAATACCCGATACTGATACTCACGATAAGCAAGGAACCACCGACGTCATCTCCACCGTCACCATGGGTAAAGGCGGTCGCATTGTCTGCATCTTCACTCCATATGTCCTCACCATCGCATCCTTAATATGCATCATCATGGTGGGCCTGGGCTGCACCAAATCCAGCTCAGACACGCTAAATGATCTCTACTTCTTCAGAGTATGTCTTATCTGCGAACCCCACTCATCTGAGTCTGACTAACTCCGCCAGGCCAACCTCGATAACATCACCTCCAAAGCCTCGTCCACAGTTTCAACGGTACAATCGGTCGTCGACGACATCACCGGTGTGTCGGATGGCGATCTCTCCGCCGCGCTGGAGGAAATCGAGAAGGAATACAACATCGCCGACTTCTACACCATCGGTCTCTGGGGCTACTGCGAAGGCAACATCACCAACAGCAGCACCTACCACACCACCAACTGCTCCAAGCCCGAGGCCGAATTCTGGTTCAACCCTCTCGATGTGTGGAACCTGGAAGACACGGGTCTGGAAAATGCCCTTTCCAGCAAAGTGAGAAAGGCCCTCAACACCTACCACTCCGTCTCCCGATGGATGTTCATCGCCTACATCATCGCCTTCGCTGCCACCATCGCCGAGCTAGTGGTCGGAGTTTTCGCCATCTGCAGCCGCTGGGGTAGCTGCGTGACGAGCTTGGTGTCTGCTGTACGTTCTACTTCCCCCACCCACTCATTCAACCCAACTAACAACTCCAGGTCGCCTTCTTCTTCACCACCGCCGCCTCCATCACTTCCACCGCCATGTTCGTCGTCCTCAAGGGCGTCTTCAAAGCCGATCTCGAGCAATACGGCATCAAAGGCTCCATGGGCAAGAACATCTACGTCGCCACCTGGCTCGCCGTCGCCTTCTCCCTGGGAGCCAGTCTCTTCTGGGTCCTCAGCTCCTGCTGCTGCTCCGGTCGCTCTCCCTACAACCACCGCAACCGTAACAACACCCGTGGCGTCATGGCCGAGAAGACTCCCTACACCTACGAGGCCCTGGGTCCCTACGGCCAGCCTCAACAGACTCCCTACACCAACACCTCGTACCCTCCTCCGCCCCCTACCCACCAGAACCAGGCCAACACGAGGACGAACGCCTATGAGCCGTTCCGTCACGTCTAAACCACCACAACCACAACCACAAACATTAAAAAATACCCCCAAAACAAACGGGAACCAATATCCACGACTCACACTGGCGTTCTAGGTGGAGTTGCTTGGAACTAATGACACCCTTATGACGATATTTTCTTTTACATTTTTTTCTTCTTTCATTGTTCTTAGCTAGCCAGGAAAAGGCAGGAAGCTTAGTACTTACTAGTACATACCCGTGATACCCCGAGTATGGAGGGTTGGAATAGATTATGGGACTCAGAACTGGGACTGGAACTCTTGGCATGATGACTTAATGCTAGTTGCATTGTATGCGACTGAAATCAAATTTATCTATTTATTCCAATATTTCTGTCCTTCGTAATTGCATAGTATTATCTTGTTGCATAGTCAAACTTACATAAGTAGGCTTGAGGTCCTAGAGAAACGGTAATTATCGAATACGGGTTACGATGAAAATCTACCTAAAATCTCATCCATTACATTCTCATGTCCTTTTGATTTTGAGATAATACAGTCCCGTCATGATAGCCACACCTAGGAATAAAAGCAAAGAAAACCGACTGGGATATCATCATGCGCATAACCGTATATCCGTTGAGTATGTTCCGATTCAATAGATAGGAAAATGATGGTAACAATAATAAAACAGACGAAGAAGGTAGAAATCACTCCAGATATGAATGTAGGCAGTAAATGAGACAGACGTCTGCAATCATTGCCGATACCCAGGACGCTGGATCACGCCCTTCTCATCGACAGGCAGATATGCGCCGCCTCGTCGGTTGCGTTCCGAGAGTACGTTCTGGTCTGCTCGGGCCCATTGTTTAAAGGGCGTGTTAGGGTCATCGGACCAGACAGGGCTCGTGGGACGGATGTGTCGCAAGGACAGGAACCAGTTCTCGTTGCCGCTTTCGGCATCGGAGTCGGTGTCCGACGCCAATTGAGCGTCCGCGGGTTGCGTGTCTTCGCCGAGCTCGATGCTGGCTGTTTCGTGCGTTTCGTCATTCATGTCTTCGTCTTCGTCTTCGTCCTCGGGGTCAAACCCGGCCTCGCTATCGGGGGGAAAGGAGACTGGGTGGTGTGGTTCTGGCGCCGTGGACTTGTTTTCGGGGCTGAATGCTGTCTCGAGGTCGGATTCGGTCGAATCCCGTATGATCATAGATTCCGAGGGTTGTCCAGGTTCTAGAGCTTCGACTTGTTCGATCATTGCTGGGTTTGTTCCTCCGGCTTCACTCTCGGGTATACTGGAGCCCAAGTCTATATCCCTAGATTGATCATGCAGACCCAGGAATCGGTTTTCGGTGAGGCTCTCCGGGATACTAGAGTCCAGGTCGACCATGGGTTGCTCGCGCATGGTATAATCCTCCTCCACCTGACTTTGGACATAAGAGTCTAGATCTTCCGCTTGAGAGTGGTCGTGCGCAGCTGGAGAACTCTCTATGTGATCAACTTCGCTTTGCACAGGATCGGGGCTGAGTGGTTGTTCCACTATCATTGCAAAAGATTGATCCATACTTGATCCTTTCTTACGAAGGTCAAACTCGCTTTCTTCCACGGTAGACTTAAGGTGCTGCTCTAATTGTACCGATGGGGAGTCTTCATCCGCAGCTGGGTCTGCAAGTTCGTAATAAAGCTCGCTCTGGGAGGCGGAAAATTGCGATGGTTGCTCGGAATCAACCGTTGTGTGTTGTACAGCTGTTTGGCCATCCGACGCAGGCTCAGTCTCATGCCCTGCGGATTGTTCCGGTGTCGAGTCCACATCCATAGGTTTCCCTGCCATTACCGTGAGACTTCCAGGTTCATTGATGGCACGCCTGGCCTTTGTCTGGACTGTGGGGGACGACATAAAGCATGACATGTATTCCATATCTGCATCGGACTGAGTGTCCTGGGTCCCGGTGAACGAATGTGCGTGGAAGTTAGTGAATCGCTCGATCAAACTCCCCGTGAAGGAGGTACTTGGCTTGTTAGGCAAAGCATCCATACTAGGCGCATTGGCCTGATTGTCGGGGACGTACTGCGCCGCGCTGATATCGATTCCATGTGCGGTGAGGCTCCGTTTCTTGTAAGAAGGTTTAATGCAAGTTGCCGAGAAGAATTCTTCATATACCAGAGACTTAGTATCAGCCGAAAGACACTGCTCAAGATAGAGTGAGTATTCCTCAAGGTGCTTGATTATAAAGTCATCCCACAGGAAAGATCGCTGTAGGCGGCCCCTGGAGCGAACGGCGTAGAGCTTCGAGCAAACCATGACAAAGTGGTCAAAGTCCCCCAAGTAGTTGGGATAGTCTCGTCGAAACTTCTCATAGACCCTTTGCGCTTCCCATTTTTGGGCGGAGTGACTGATGTAGCTCTCTCGACGAACCACTACATTCAACACTGGTTCCTCGGTTGATTCTCGATTTCGCTGGATTTTAGGTCGTTTTGCGGGGGACAGCTGCTCATGCTCCATCTCGGAAGCCCGGCGTTTGGTGGGCGGAATTGCAGCATGTTTGGCTGACATCTTCCGCGTCTCCATATCCGTCGGTGCCTCCTCTCCGGTCTCTGATGGTATCGACGAAGGTATTTCTCGGTATGAAGAAGACTGATTCGACGCTTGTGATTGATGTTCCGGCACATTGTTGGAAACGCCGGGCTGAACTCGTGGAGCAGAAGAATCCATTGACACATCGGATGTCGTACGTTCCGTGGAACCATTCGTGGGCAAGCTGCCGCTGATGACTTGAGTACCATTCATATTGATGTCATGAGGAACTGCCCTCCCATCTGCTCGATGCGTATCGGGCTTATCCTGCGATGAGTTGCCTTTAGAACCACTACTGACATATGTGTTTTGGATTCGTGACTGAGATGACCACTTAGCTGCCTCAGATGACAGCTCAGAATGACGGGCTTGCAATTCAGGAACTTCAGCAGCAAGATCTGTTGAACGATGACGATTGGTGTCTGGCGTGTCCACTACCTGTACATGTCCGTGGACAGAAGCCCCAGAAAGCGACAGGCCAGAGCTCGTGATTGCCTGTTCCGAATGGCTGGTGACCTGGCTTTGCTGTATGTCACCTCCAAGTGGACACGGGACAGACGTGTCCATCACCGAGTCGTCGCTTTCAGCATCGGATTCGTCCTGAAGGCCGTAAATATTGGGTTTGTCTTCCAATTGAGAGACATCATCTTTGTTTAGCAACCGATTCTTCCTGCTGGAGGCTGCACCCCTGGAAGCCTCTCGGTCCATGGAAATCGAATGCGGTCCAACTTGGTTGCCATAGGTAGGGTTCACGCTAGCTCTCCCCGGCGGCTGTTTTTGCTTTCCGTCAAGTGGCTCTTCCTTTCGAAGGGCCCTACCACGTACTGGACTACTATCTTCTGGCAAGACTTGACGTGAACGAGGCGCTTTTTCTGGTGAACTTGACCATTGTGACGTCAAGGGCTCGCCGTCTGAATCCGAATCCATTTGAGGTGTAGGGCTAGGGCGACTAGGCAGAGGCTCGTGAGTCTCAAGTGGTTCAGATCCCACGTCCATAGATTGCTGGTCTCTGGCCATGTGGCTCCTTCGCAGCGCGATTTTATTCCATTGATCAAGGAGCCGGGGCGGCACATGTCCTTGCGGAGTGCTCTCTCCCGGAGAGGGTGGTATCCAGCGGCGCCTATGCTGTTCTAGCAATTCAGCTTGCTCCTTTGGGATCTGGACATCCCTGCGTCGAATTCTTGTCATGCCATGCCAAGGGTCAGTATTGCTGGCACACGGATTCCCCCGGGATTTGGTCACCCCAAATGATGGCTTATCAGAGTTTATTTCCTGAGAGGGGGAAGATGTTGTCCCAGATTCTGTGGTTACGTGATGTGACATTTCTGCCGCACAAGACGCTTTATGAACGGCTCCGTCAGCTAGCACTTCGCGCTCAGTGCTCGGCCGTTGAACAAGTGCCTCTGGTTTGCCCGTCTCCCTAGAATTTCCATGCGTCCCGGGACTAGTGGCTGACGAATTTCGCCGACCAGTAATGGGATCGGGTGCTTTGGTCATCTCATCACTGTCTTGCCTACTTCGAAGCTGCTCTGCAGCCTTCGTCCCTAGTAGTGTGTGCACCTTGTCATTACTGAATTCGGGAACAGTCCATTTCATCTGCTGCGGGGACCGACCATCCGATGTCGCAGATTGCAGTCCGGGGTTACCCAGCAACTTATTTGTAATTATAGAACTGCTGATTGATGAACGATGGGCGACTGGGCTTCTAGCAGGGATAATGGAAGGTATTTGAGACATAAGAATGTCCTGCGAGGCAGGGCCCTGGTAGGCCTGTGACCCGAAAGTGTCATCGAATCGCTCACTATGTACCTCCCGCGGTTCAGGGCCTTTGGCTTGCCTGAAGGCATGCTGCATCAACTTCTTGACAGAAGCGTTTTTATTAACAAACTTGCCCTGTGGGGCCGACTTGATCTTGCCCCGGTGCCAGTCAATGTCAAAGCTTTGGACGTAGAGGTGGACTTTCGGCTCAACCGTGAAATACTCCAGAACTATCTGAAACTCCAGCAGTTGAATGTAGTACCCCCGAGCCACATCCCTGCTCAAGGGATGTTCCGGGGAGGTTTTCCCGTATTCCTTTAACGCCTCTGGTGCCAGAACCGCCTCGATTTGTGTTGTCGAATCGGTCAGGGTCAGGGTGGGCGTTTTTGCCTGTTCCGTCCACTACTCGGAAGACATGATTAGTATAACGGCCTTGGGGTACCAGGAAGACGAGAGCTTACGTTGTATATCAGAGCCGAGTACTGAGCAGGGGCGGAGAAACGAAGGCTGTTACCGTCATCTTCACACTCGTATGTGTCAGCCGGGCCTCGACCGTAGGCAGTGAGACACCTCTCAAGTACGGATGTGATCCAGATCTCTGTGGAGCTCATCATGAGGATCTAGAAACAGGCCAAGAAAGGTGAGTGCTTTGGTAGAGCGCCCCATAGTCTGAGGATGGATTTAACGGATATGAGGGTTTGGTCAGTGTACGTAAATACGGAGCCCTCCGCTTTTACTCCATTAGCAGTGCTCTGAGATAGGTAGGAATATTCATGATTGTCGCATGTTCATTGAATGCTGCACCCAGCCCACGGTGAAGCCGGAGCTACGAGCCGGTGATAATTATTGTTCCTGGCAGACGCGACGCGCCTGACCGCCTTTGATGTGGCGCAGGCACTGACCCAGCCACAAGGCGGGCATCGCCGCGGCCACGTCATTGGGCAGCGGCACATGTCATGGGCAGCGGCCGAGTCGCTGCTGGTGGTAATCGACGAGGTCTAGACAAGGCACGTTGTCTCATCCAGCATCATTCCCCCGCTTTGCTCCTCTCACCCCTCGGAGACAAAGGTTGTCTTTTCCTGTCCCTTCGCTGCCCCCGACTGACTAATAATCTCCCATCTGAACGCCTCCAGAGAATGTGGAGTCGATCTCCTGATGCATGGATACTCACCGCACAGACTCCGATCACCGAGCAACGGAAGCTTCTCCGCAGCAAGATACCGCAAATGCTTGCTACCCCTTGCTCGTGCTAAGCCCCTCTGATTAACGCTCGATAAGACTCCGCGGGGATACCTTCGTTTCATTTATCCGTCTCTGGGTACGACGGAGCCTGTATGGCTTCCCAACGATCCCAAGGGACATCAAGCCCCTCCGCGTCGTCGGTCTTCCTCCCACTCGGTCGCCGCGGTTCTCGAGCGTCTGTATCGACCCAAGCCGAACGTGAAAGTCTACATGCAGCCCTTGACCAAATCCATACCGCAGCCTATCAGTCGGACTCCTTGACCGTTTTCAACGATTTCACGAGCCCGCCTGCCCCGACGTCCGCAACAGACGAAAAGACCTTCTCTGGCGAGCTGCAAGGTGGACTGAGCGGGCTATATAGTCGTTTTAGGACCTCAGTGGGTGGGATCGTGAGCGGGGTTGGGAAGTCTTCTGATAAGACTCCTGCTGAAGACAGCGGCGTGAAAAGTCCCCCGTCAGAGCGCTCGTCGACCAAGCCTGCGCCTGATTCGATATCAGAGTCTCAGCTGTATCATGTGAGCTCATCCCAGGGATCCAGGCTGCACTCACCAGCGCCTGGGAGCCAACAGTCCATCCATGAGGGGCCTCATGTTGCTGGACCGGGGAAGAACTCCAAACATGCCTCCAAACCGGCGAGTACATCCTCTAAGACGATGATTCTACCGTCACCTGCGCTGAAATCACCTGTGCCACCCTTGCCGAAAGCCACGGGGAGCTCAACAGCCGTGGACCCCACGGTAACCGAACTCCACGTGAATGCTACTCATGCTTCGGGAAATAATTCTTTCAATCTGTCCTCCAACAGCCTACACACTGTGGATTCCACTGGTACGGACAGAGAAGAGGGTCCTCATCCGGCATCACTGTCCTCCTCGGGTTGGAGCCAACGGCTTTCAAACTCTCCAATCTTGCAGGTCAAAACACTTAACAGTGCCTACGAAAACCCAGGAATTCAGGATCTTAGCAGATCATCCACAGTGGGCAGTCAGGTACCTGATAGTTTCAGAAGGTCAGATTCGCAAGGGATCCATGAGATAGAGGCTAATTTGCCTGGTCCGCTGCGGAAGGCCAAACGATCTATTGATGCAGGCCAAGATGGCGCGTCATTTCTTCCGGAAAGACTACGGTCGAATTCAGGAGCCTCTTTCAACCTGGACAGGGCTGCCTCCGGGTCCAGGGCGAATAGCGTTACTCAGTATCCCAGCGAGGGAGCTCCATTTATTGAAGCACAGGTGCCGTCTGCAGTGGGTACGCCTATACCGCTACCCGATGGCGAGGCTCAGTTGAAGGAATTATCAAAGGCTTCCGCGAAACATAAGTCCGACAGACCATCTATCTCGAGCTCCAGCCGTCTGCCGGGCTATGTGACGTCCCAAGCCTCCACAGCGGACTCAGTATCAGGCCCGCCGGCTTTGACACCATTGAACACAGCTGTGGACCGCGTTTCCGGCACAGACGGACGAGGTTGGCGCCCGCATGCTAGTGGTGAAGGTGTCATGTCGCAACTCAGGAGCAAGCTACTCAGCAAGGAGTTTTGGATGCGAGACGAAAATGCCAAGGACTGTTTCCACTGCGGAGAACCGTTCTCCACGTTTCGACGAAAACACCATTGCCGGACTTGCGGACAGATTTTCGATTCCAAATGCACGCTCTTGATCCCGGGAGACCGCTTTGGTCAACCGGGTACCATACGTGTGTGCAAACCTTGTGAGGCTATGATCAATGGTCATGATGACGACTCTTCCGAATTTTCGGATAGCGAACAGAGCCCCATACCGGTGAATCCTCGCATGTCCGAGTTCGGCGCAGGCTTCTATCCACGTATCCCCTCCGAAGAAGATGATACATCATCGGTGGTATCGCAATCCATAGAGCATGTGATGAAGACACCTACGATGGCCATTCCTGCAACGAGACGCGCAGGGGAAGGCCACAACCGCCGCTCGGCTGTGTTGGAAATCAGTCCGGATAGGCCACTGGCACGGCCGACTTCCTCAAGGTCCTTGAAGTCGACATTGAGTGGGAGGCCTTACTCCATGGGCCACAAGCGCCATCATTCTCGGCAGCAGTACATCCGCAACTTCAAACCTTACCACGATGACCGAGCACCTTTCCAGCGGCGCCAGGCAGATGACGCTAGCCACGAGTCCAGGCTGCCTGCATTTCATAAAGATAATATCATTGACCCAGATCTGGCACAGTACCTGTCGGATGACGCTTCCAGTGGCGAGGAACAGCCAAATCTCATGTCTGCTGTGTCGGAAGGGTCGTTGTCTAAAAGCGGTGGAGAAAGCGAGCGAACCACATTCAGTGGACTTCTAGCGGCCATGAAGAAGGGCCGGTCCGCATTTGGGGACCGAAGTGTTGCAGGCCTGAACCCCGATGATGGTAGCGTTAGCAGCTCGAGAGCGGTAAATTTACCTCGTCCTTCCCGCCGACGCAACCTTAGTGTTGCAAGTAGTGTCCATCAACGCCACTCTCCGAGAGCATCGAAAGATAGCGTGTTTAACCCCCACGAGCCATCGACCGCCGTCCATGTCTTCCCCACTGGGGTCTCTACAAGCGGATTCAAGATGACGAGGAGCTCATCGATGAGAGGCGCAGGCGCACCTCCGGTTGAGCTAAATAAAGCGAGCCTACAGCACGTTCGCAAACTCCTACGGCAGCTCCTAAGGGATGCGTCCGTGCCAAATGCCCTGAAATGGGAGACAGCACTGCTTCCAATTCTCTTGAAGGCGGCGGATGAGGTTGTACCAGACGTGCAGAGGGGCGATGATATGGATATCCGGCATTACATTAAGCTAAAAAAGATCCTAGGCGGCCGTCCAGGAGATACCTCCTACGTTTCAGGATTAGTATTCACGAAGAACCTTGCTCTCAAAAGTATGCCAAGGAGCATTCCGCAACCCAAGATCTTGATAATCGCATTCCCCCTTGAATATGCGCGACATCAGCAACACTTTATGAGCCTGGCACCCGTCATTCGTCAGGAGCGCGAGTTCCTTGAAAACCTAGTGAGCAGAATAGCTGCTCTACGGCCCAACTTGCTGCTCGTGGAAAAGAATGTGTCCGGCTTGGCCCTGGAACTGTTAGAAAAGGCCAACATTGCGACTGCCTACAATGTCAAGTCGTCGGTTCTTGAAGCCGTTTCCCGATGCACTCAGACAAGAATCATCACGTCCATGGATAAACTGGTGACCACCCCAGTGCATAGTGACTGCGGCAGCTTCGATGTCAAGACATATGTTTACAACGGTCGAAAGAAAACATACATGTACTTATCTGGCTGTCGCAAAGAACTGGGTTGTACGATTGTTTTGCGCGGCGGTGATAGCAACGTACTTGCAAAGGTCAAGAGAATCACTGAATTCATGGCCTACGTGGTTTACAATCTCAAACTGGAGACCTGTCTGATGCGAGACGAATTCGCGCAGATGCCAACCTTCTCCGAAGTCGAGACGGAACAGAAGTCCGATGCAGAGCCTAGTTCCAACGAGAAGATGAGCAGCGCCCCCATAAAAGACTCGGTCGCAGGAACAGACCCTGCTGGCGAGGTGCCTGATGATGTCCCCATGCCAACATATTACGAAGATATCGTTCGGGACCATGAAACCAAGGTTCTGTCTGCGTCTCCATTTGTCAAGTTCGAGCCGCCCTACCTGCTTATGCGTGCTAGAGAAATGGAACGCAGATTGGCTTACCTCAAGCGTCTCCGTGACAAAGACCTCGACCTTGACCAGACCTCGGATGAGAAGGCCAAGTCTCAGAAGTTCATACTGGTCACTCCAGAAATGGTCCATGAGGCCCCTCAAGGTGCTCCGCCTAAGGTTAAAGAAGTCTTGCGCGCAGCCCATGATGCCGAATATGATAGAGCTCTCCATCATTATCAAACACAGAAGCGGCAGTGGGAAGCTTATGTTGCCGGAAGCGTCGGTCTCTTCGATCCGTACGCCCACCAGAACATTGTCGTTCTCTTCAGTCTAGTCTGCACGACATCATCGATTCCCTGCTCTGGCCCAGATCTTCTGGCCCTCGAGTACTACAACGAGCATGGCGGAGACTCGATATTTGAGCCAGATTGTACCCTCGGCCAGTATGTCGAGGATGTCTGTTTACACGCAAATGCAGTGTGCACAGCGAATGGCTGCGAGAAGCGGATGTTTGAGCATCACCGTCAATATGTGCATGGTGAAGCCCAGATAAGCGTTTTCACCCAGCCCTATCCCTCTAAACTTCGAGGTCTCCAAGATACAATCTTGATGTGGAGCTGTTGCAAGGTCTGCGGCAATGAGACACAGGTCTTCCCGATGTCCGAGAGCACTTGGAAATATTCATTCGGCAAATACTTGGAACTCTCGTTCTGGAGCAAAAACCTGCACGCTCGGGCGGGAGTCTGCCCTCATGACTTACAGCGTGACCACCTTCGCTTTTTCGGCTTCAAGGATGTTGCCATACGAATCCATTACGACAGCATCAATCTACTCGAAATCATTGTTCCCAGGACTCGGGTTACATGGAAAGTGGACAATGACTTGAAGTTGAGGAACGAAGTCTACCAGCGAGTGGAACATCGCATCAACAGGTTCATGGTCTCTGTTAAGGCACGGCTCAAGGGAATCAGCGTGGAGACCGTCATCCCGAAGCTGGCAGAAGAGTGCAAAACTCAAATAGAGCACCTGAGCAAAAAGGCCAATGAGGACCATGTCGTCTTGGTGAAGCAGTTGCAAGATAAATACACGAATTCTCGATACTGGGAAGTCATTCCTCTGAATGAAGTGCTTCGCTCCGTCCAGGAGAAAGTTGTCGAGTGGGATACTGCCTTTGCTGAATTTGAGAAGAATTTCTTCCCCTCAGAAAAGGATATCAGACGACTGGCCACGTTGCAGCTGAAAAAAATCTTCCTGGACAAGGAGGTGATTCCCGAAGAACCCCCTACCACGCCAGTGGATCGTGATAATGAAGATGCCCAAGAGTCACAACCATTGCGGCCGACGCGTCGTATGACTCTGTCCCCGGAGAAGGCCCAGGACGTCCTCGTATCAGTTGTTGAAGAGCACTCGGGGAAGAAGAACGCTGCTGCGAATCAGGGTCACGAGGCCACCAAACCCGATGATATGGAATCTGCAACCCTCTCTTCTAGCTCGGGGAGCTCGCAGTTCTCGCCCCCGCAAGCTGAGATGGTGACGGAGAAAGACGTGCAGCATCTTGATCTTGCAGCACCTCTGAATCACTCCGAACAACCTGTACTAACCCCGCCTGCTACAAGCACAATAGACACTCCAGAGTCCCCGCTACCTATGGTCACTTCTCCTGAGCCTGATGTGGTGGAGGCTTCTCCTTCGGAGGAATCGTCTATTTCTCCCAGGAAGAAAAGTGATGAGGTCGAAAGAACCACCCCAAGTCGCTTGCCATCCGCTATCCCCCGACTTGCCGAAGGTAGTATGCGGCGCGGTGGGAAATCGACTTCTCCACCATTATTCCGTTCTCAAACCCAGCCTGTTCTCGGCAATGACGGTACTCCTGTGAGGGGCATGAAGATCGCATTTGGTAGATTGCCGCCGTCCGAGGGTGCTCCGAGTCCTCCCCTGGAAGCTAAATTCCGGTCATCGGACAAGAAGATCTCCGACCGCTTCGGCCTTCACGCCTTTAGAAATGGAAGAATGACTCCAACTCCATCTCTCATACCCCGTTCGATCCCCACCAGGAAGAACTCCTCCCGCGTATCTAATCTGGCCAAGCACTTTGAGCAGTTGAGCCGAGAGTTTGAGAAAGAACGCCAGCGTGAGAGGGCACGACGGGCTGCTAAGGGCACCCATTCTCGCGCGATCCCAATAGCCTCCTCGAAACCCATCGTGGAGGTATACAAGAACGTCAGGGAGGCGGTCGAAGAACGAGAGCCTTCGGGCGAGGGAGAAGATCTCATACCTCCAGCGACGCACGAAATCCATCTGGATCAGTCGAGCAGAAACAGCGAAGACCTACTGAGGCGGGACTCGGAGGAAGAGGATAGAAAAGAGGTTATTTCTCCTGAGCCGTCGGCACCGAAGGAGGACAAGGAAAACACTAACCTGGAGGATGAACATATCTTGTCCGAAGTTGAAGGTGACGATGGCCACAGTGACGAAGATCGTGAGGGGCTCCAAAGGACCGATTCGAATGATGAGATAAAGGGGTCGCCCGAGGATGAGTCGATGGACCTGAAGGAGTTCCCTAAACATGAAAGGAGCACGCTCTTGAAGCTCCTAACCAATTTCTGGTCAGAGCGTTCTGCCAGCGGCTGGGCACCTCTGGACTACCCACTCACCATGTCCGACCATGTCTTCGCAGATTGCGATATCATTGTGCGTGAGGATGAACCAAGCTCCTTGGTCGCGTTCGCGTTGGACTCCAGCGATTACAAGGAGAAGCTCGAGGCGATTCAAAGGCGATACGAGGAGCCTGACGAGAAAAGCACAATCCTGGAAGATGGCACGGATGGTTTGGATGAAACCCGCGTTGAACACGCGCTTCTAAGGTCTACTGGCACGCACCTCAAGTATCAATTCCAGGAAGGCCAGGCCAAGATGCTCTGCAAGATCTTCTATGCCGAGCAGTTCGACGCCCTGCGGAAGAAATGTGGAGTTGCGGAGCGGATTGTAGAGTCACTGTCTCGCTGCGCCAAATGGGACTCAAAGGGTGGCAAAACCAAGTCCTTGTTCTTGAAAACCCTCGATGATCGCTTCATTCTCAAATCTCTCTCACCCATTGAAACGCAGGCATTCTTGAAGTTCGCTCCGGCGTATTTCCAGATCATGTCCGAGGCGCTCTTCCACGAGCTACCGTCTGCGATCGCGAAGATGTTCGGCTTCTACCAGGTGATCATCAAAAATCCAGCTACGGGGACGGAGTTCAACTGGTTCCTTCTGTTGATGGAGAACTTGTTCTATGACCGTGTGCCCACGCGGATCTTCGACCTGAAGGGCTCCATGAGAAACCGTAAAGTCCAGAGCACCGGAGAACGCAACGAGGTCCTCCTGGATGAAAATATGGTGGACTTTATCTACGAGACACCGCTATTCGCCCGGGAGCACTCGAAGAAGCTTCTGAGCCAAAGCGTTTGGAACGATACTCTGTTCCTAGGGCGTCAGAACGTGATGGATTACTCGCTTATGATCGCCATCGACGAGAGTCGATCGGAGCTGGTGGTCGGCGTGATTGACTGCATCCGCACATACACCTGGGACAAGAAATTGGAATCATGGATCAAAGATCGCGGATTCGCTGGCGGTGGGAAGAACCGACCTACCGTCACCAGTCCGAAGGAGTACAAGAGTCGATTCAGGGAGGCGATGGCCCGATACGTGCTCCAGGCCCCAAGGTAAGTTATTCCATCCCCCCCATTCTCTACACCGCTAATATCGTCATCAGCTGCTGGCAACAATTCCAACAACCCCAGGTATACCGATATGCCCCAGTCGAACACTACCCCAGCCATACCTACTCTACCACGGACGGTGATGTTGAGGAGATGGCGAGTTGAGCAGGTCCGCCGCGGATTATTCTGTACCGATAGACCTCATGACGAATATGACTTTACGACACGACCTGATGTATTAAACGTTCACTCATTGCTACACTTACACCAGCGACATGCAGCAACCATCCAGCTTTACGCACCACCATCTTTGCCATTTTCTCTTTACAAGCAAGCATTCCTTCCACCTCATGACTGTACGAGAACACCCCTAGACTAGCCTGTCTACCTACCTAACCATAATACCAACCCTCAATCTTTAATAAATTTAATCAAATCAAACAACAATATATACTCCAATCCCACTCCAACGTAGTCAACCCACAGACAGCGACAGGAGAAGCTAAGACAGAGAAAGAGAGAGAGAGAGCTTACCCGGCCCGGTAAAACGTAACCCTTCCCTTCCGGTCCCCCGACCTCCCGACCACAACCCACCGGCACCACCACCACCACCAGTCCACCAACATCCATCCCATCGGCTGAACCCGGGACGCTTCGGGTTCACCACTCGGGAATGATTTAATCTGATTTGCCCTTTGGCGGTCTTAGTTCTCGACCTGATGGAGTTTCGCGATTTTCGTCTCTTTCTCTTTTCCCCTTTCTTAATCTCTTTTTTTTCTTCTTTGTGACGTGTTTTGCTTCGCTTGCTTTATTCTGTTCTCTCTCTCTTTTTGCGTTTTGGGGATGCGGGTTGGTTGAGGATTGCGATCGTGACTGATTGACTGACTGACTGGCTACCTTACCTACGTGACTCATTCATGGGCATCTTGATTAATGGATTCATTTAGCAACTGGATTCAAGCAACTAACTACAGGCTGAATGACTGAGGGGAGACTGAGTGAATTGAATTGCCTCGGTTGAGTGGTTTTCTTGTCCACCCACCACCCCTCTCGCCCTTGCTGGGCTGAGTGATTTTCCCCGCATTTCTGACGGGAAGGGGGAGGTGACAGTCTTTCGTCTTCTCTTCTCTCTTTCATGAGACGACAGTCTGTGATTGTTGACAGGAGCAACGCCTGATTCTTGAATGAACTTACGAGATGAAGCACTCACTACTTTATCTGAATTGTCTGCGACTCACATCCATCAGGGCATTACTTGCATTATGTCCAGCATTGCTCAGCAAATCTATCATTCAGCCATGAATGGATAACTTATTAATCTAGCTTTTGATCGCAGCAAAGTCCACCATATGGCTGGCTAACTAACGTCAAATCAAGATGAATACAGATTACGTCTCCAAAGGTGCGTGCCGCCCCCAGCGCGTCCGGGTCAAAGAATGATGTGGTAGACCCAAGTGCGCACTCCTGGTGCTCCTCGTCCTACCCCGACTAACGAGTCTCGCAGTGAAGACACAAGCAGCCTGCTCGCGTGCAGACTCCCTGGTCGTCGCGTCGTGACGAGACCGGTCTACGATATCCAGAGACACCCCCTTGGCGCTTCTATCCAATCGCTGTCGTTACCGCGTCATCCACCGCACGGTGGCATCCCGGATTGCATTTACTCAGCCAGGCCGAGGTTCTCCTCAGCAGGGACCACACGGACGGTGTTGGTGTGGCCCATACCGCCGCGCCATCCCTGGACACAGACGATGTTGTCGCCCTTGTTGATGATGCCGAGCTTAAGAGCGTGGGAGATACCCCACTTGAGACGGCGGTCAACATCCTCCTGCCAGATCTTGACGTTGAAGTCGGGCTTCTTCTCGGGGAAGAGGAAGGGCCAGACACCGCGGTACAGGTGAGAGTACTGAACAGTTCGTTAGCATGAGTCAAGCCAATAACACGACGCTCGCAACTTACCCGAGTGGCCTTGGGGTTACGGGAAACCATAACAATGGGGCAGACGGGGCGGTACTTGGAAAGGAGGCGAGCGGTTTTACCACTGGAACACGTCAGCAAGTTATCCGATCGGACGACACGGCATCGACATACCTGGTGGTCAAGACAACAATGGCACCGGCGTTGAGCTCCAGACTGGCGGAAACAGCAGCCATGGCAATGGACTCAACGGTGTCGGTGGGGCGGGGAGCAAGGTTGCGGAGCTCATCGAACACGTTGAAGTGGGGGATGGCAACCTCGGCGAGCAGGCAGGTCTCGGACATCATCTTGACGGCCTCCTCGGGGTAAGAGCCCTTGGCGGTCTCTCCCGACAGCATGACACAGTCGGCGCCATCCAGGACGGCGTTGGCAACATCAGACACCTCGGCACGAGTGGGACGAGGGTTGTACGTCATGGACTCGAGCATCTGAGTGGCACAGATGACGGGCTTACCCTTGATGTTACACTTGGCGATCATCATCTTCTGGGCGATGAAGACCTTGGGGGCGGGGATCTCGATACCAAGGTCACCACGGGCGACCATGACACCGTCGGTCTCCTCGAGAATCTCGTCGAAGTTGTTGACACCCTGTTGGTTCTCGATCTTGGCAATGATCTGGATCTCCTTGCCCTCCTCGCCGAGAATCTCACGGATGTGGCGGATGTCGCTGCCGCGACGGATGAAAGAAGCGAAGACCATGTCAACATCGTTCTTGACACCAAAGCGGAGATCGGCAATGTCCTTCTCGGAGAGAGCGGGAAGGTCGACGTCAGTGCCGGGCAAGTTGACACCCTTTCGGGAAGAGATGTTGCCGTTGTTCAAGCACTTGACACGCAGGGTCTTGTCGTCAACGACCTCCAGGACCTCGAAGGAAAGGATACCATCATCGACATAGATGAGCTTGCCGGGCGAGATCACCTTGGTGATGTTCTTGTAGTCCAGGTACCTACCAACGGCGGGTCAGCGGGATCCATCCAGTGGCAGAAATAGCTCCAATGGCACGGACGGAAGCAGCGGGAGTGGTCTTACATGTTCTTGTCGTCGGAGGCAGTGGCATATTGTTCGTCAGTGGTGATGTTGAGCTCGTGGCCCTGCTTGATGGGGATATCCACATCGCCGGGAGTGTTTCCGGTACGGATCTCGGGACCTTTCTGAGAAGGGTCAGATTGGTATTCCAAATGATTGGAGCTTTAGCTTACGGTGTCCAGAGCAATGGCGAGAGGACGGCCGGTCTGGGTTCTGGCGGCCTCACGGGCGTTGTCGATGACGGATTGGTGGTACTTAGCGGGGTCAGCACGCCGGTACGAAACGGCTTAATGGTTGCGACCAAAGCAAACCTACCTCATAAGAGCCGTGAGAGAAGTTCATACGAACAACGTTCAGACCGGCTACAGATCTAGTCAGCTTGATAACGACCGCAATCAAGGAATGCGATGCGCGTACATCTGCGGAGAGCGTTGATCTTCTCCACGGAGTTGGTCTTGGGACCTAGAGAAAAATGAGAGGTTAGCACAGGATGACGCTAATTGACGTGGGAGCTTCCAGATGGAATTCGCCACCGCGCGACAGAAAAGACGTACCGATGGTGCCGATGATGGAGGTGCGGCGGAAGTTCTTGGAGGGCACCATCTCGGTGTTGAGCTTGGAGTGCCACTCCAGCTTCATGCGGTTGCTCAGGTGGTCGAGGGAGTTGGTGGCAGCCATAGTGAAGGATGATGTCTTTTACTGAACAACAGTTGGAGAAGAACTGACGAGCAGAATGGCAGAGGGAAGAGAAGACGGAGAAGAGAGGAGGGGGAAGAAAAGGAGGGATGATAGGGAAGAAAAGACGGAGCCGGTGAGCGAGAGCGAGATGGACTAGAGGAGGGGTGCCCGGGAAGGAAAATGTTGGTGGCCGCCATTGGCCGCTGGTTGGCGGGATTCCCACATTGGGACTGGCCCGTCCTCTCGGTCGGTTCCCCGCGGGTGGCTCACCTCCGTCAGTACTTGCTTGGGTGGTCCCCTCTCGGTCACCGGCCAGCTTTGCGGCGTGCCTCCTCCTACCGAGTACTTACCAGCACAGTCCCCAATTCCCATTATTAATGAGATATCTTTCATTTATTCTTGCCCCGGCACTATCGCCAGATATCTATCCCCCAAAAACTCAATTCAGACCCGTGACGGGTGACGCCCTCGTCCGCTGTCTGCTGCCTCCCTCCGCGCTTTTGACTGGCCGGCCAAGGTGCCCGCCGAGAACGGTGGGCAAACCAGTCCCTCCGTAGTCATCCATACCCCAGCCGTGTGTCATCCTCAGGCATCTAATCCCCTCCGTCTCAGGCATCCACATCCATCTGTTGGGAAAATTAAAAAACAAAAATAAATCGCCCTGGACCTTCAGAGCGTCTGGACGGACCACATGATATTTTGACTGGAGGAAAACCTCTCCTGTCGTCCCCACATCCAGCGACATGAGTGGTTGTCTTTCCTCTAGTTTGTTGAGTTTTTCCCAGAACCCGTCTTTGATCCATCATAACCCATAAGGCTGAAATTTGCTCATCCGGGACCCAGTAGGTATGGAGAAGGACCGTCCGGGTTGGTTGGTATGGGGGTAATTATAGATTTGCCGCGAATTGTCCTACTGTGTACTTAGGGGTTACTGTCGGTGCCCTCGGAGTCCTCCGTCTGCCATACCATGCCACTATGCCACTATGCCACTTCCTCAACATAGACAGATTCAACCAAGTGCGGAATAGAAGATGGAGATAATACCATGTAAAGCACCTCAACCATTTACATCCGAATTCCGTCTCGGTTCTGACCACGGTATATGCCTACCTATTTAAGTAGGTATCTTTCCCATCTCCACATCGTAAGCCTGGCTAGCAATAATGAAGTCCTATATGATCACTCCACCGTTAGGATACCTAATGGTCAATCTATCTCTTACTTTTATTGGATGGGTCGTGGGGCACGATGCCCTCCATACTAGTATTTTTTATAGTCTGCACAGTACTGACCTACAGGCCGAGTCTGAGTATCCTATCCCCGTCCCTCCCACCTAGACATCTAGGCATCTGTATTCCGACTCTAAAATTCAGTCACCACATATATTATGTACCCCCTATACTATACCCAGTATATAAACCCAACACAGCCCCCGGTGAATCCCCCAAGACATAGTATATGCAAACTAGACCACACCCCTCCGGTCTAGGTAAGATAGACAGGTAAGTTAATCTGCAGAGCCAAGACCCGGTTATCAACCCCTCCTGCAGAAAGTCCACCCACTAGTTATCTATACACTATGTACTATTTATGGTAGGGACTTGGCGGTCTTGGTGTTCGGACTTCGGAGATGAGGTGCTTTCTTCAGCTTGAGGGGTATCATTCCTTTGTACGGAGTAGGTTGGGACGGACTTTGTGATTTCAATGGGAAAGGTTGGCTTAGGTGGGGAGGTGAGTGGGTATTTAGACGGAGGTTTCCGTCTTGCTTACTTTTGTGCTTCGCACTCCGTACTCCGTACGTCGGAGTAAAGTATACATTGTAGGCTGGCAGTGAGGCACCAAGACGGAGACCAGGTGGAGGATGCTGCCCGCAGCCAGATGTTTTGTTTTGTTTGTCTCCGGGTAAGCATGCCTATCCACCAGCCACATCAACCACCCACCCAGCCACCCACAAAGCATGACCCAGCCCCCTCCTCCCCGGCTCACCGCCTCAGCCAGTCAGTTGCCCACGTCATGTGCGAGCCGCGGCACGTGAACCCACCTCGATGACTGACCATCCAGCTGGTCTGTGGGGTCACTGAACACTTTCTTTCGATCGAATTTATCCTGGAACGTTTACACTCATAGCTATTGCTATTGCTATTCCTCTGCTGGTGTGATATACTCAGAGTATAATCAAGTTCGGAATATTTGAGTACCACACTCGTGGAAGCCTCCCCCCTCAAAATGGTACGTATGTCCTGCGGTGGTTGGAGAGTAACCTCGGGTACGAGGCTGGCTGAGGCTATCTTTACTGACCAGCTCGCTCTATCATCTAGCTCGGCCGTCTAACTCACTACGCATTCGATGCGGTTCTTCGTACGTGTCTCCTCCATATCCTGAACCATCTATCTGACTAACCATGTACTTTCCAGTCTCCGCCTTCCTAGCGGGCGTCAAGCGCTCAACTGGCCTAACGTAACTAACCCCATTACTTCTCCAGCCTTGATCATCACCCGCGAGGTGTCACCACGAATCCAGCTAATCCATTCACCCCACGTCCCTGATCGGGGACATGCGTGGGGTCCTTCACAGCCCCAGTCTCAACTCCGACAAAATCACCGATAACAAGGACTTCAAGAAGTGGATTGATAATTACCTTGGTGTGGGCGAGTGGGTGATGGATCAGTCTGTGGCGGTGTTGGGTTCTACGAGCTATTTTGAGCGCAGACGGTAATCAGCGTCGATTCAGGAATCGCTTCTCGGTATATGAACTCCCTGCGGCGGCATCTCAATTGCGGTGGCCGGGTCGGGAAGTTAGACGCTATCGGTCCCGTGCTTTTGGAGAAGTGCGTTTAAGGAAGAAAAAAAGCCATCCATCGCGGCGGAATGATTGTCCATGTGTGCGATGGTGGCCCATGATTGATCATGGCATTGGGTCCGCTGAGGCTCGTTTGAGTAGCGCGTCACGGCGTTAGGTATCTCGCGTTGACTGTATACCTTCATCCGCTCCATTGATATCTCCTACTTTGGATCGTCCGCATCTGCGGTATGTCTGCATGTACATAGCTTCCCGGTTGGTGGGAAACAACTGCATCTCTTCTGTTTTAGCCTAACGACGGCCGTTTCTGACAGGCTATCCATCGAGGTTCTCCCGGTTTATGTTTACCCGTAAAGCCACGCGCAGGCCACTGGCTAGGATAAACTTGTACAATTGTCTCCGATTTCATTCACTTCATTCATCGGTGGTAACTCTGTAGTATTATTCTCGACACGTCCCGATCCCAAAAGCTGCATCGAATAGCAGTTTCATCATAAAAATAGTTCGTTAAGCCTCTGCAGGCCCATATAGATCTATCAAACGCAGCATGGCGTGCTCGCTCAAACAAGGCGTGGAATGCAGAACCTCTCTGCTCGCATAACCGTCACCCAAAAGGACCAAATACATATTCTGGAAGCACCGTAGGGGTGAACAGCATGACTCGTTAATCGTGACTTTCGTAACCATCGGCACTTAGGTCCGAAGCAATGCGTCGATGTCAAGACGGCGGTAATAGGAGATGTGGCCCATGGTTTCCCAATAGTGAGCCACACATTCAGTCGATATTAGAATCAGTTGAGATGCGATGAAGGTATCTGTCAGGCCCAGTTAGACTCCAAGCAAACAATCAGACGAACACAGATCGAGCCTACCATCTCTGAAGCCAAGGCCGGCGACATGGCCTCTGCTACGTACTATCCGGGCCCCCTGGAAAAGCGCCTCCTCTGCGATCCGGATAAGCCCCCCTGAGCCAATATCATCCGCCGAGAAGGATATCTCGCCACGGGGAACGTTGGGGTCTCCGGTAAGCTTGATTGCCTCCAGGCCGCATTGTGGGATGGATTCTTCGTCGGAATCGCTTGAATTCTCAGGGCTAGCATGCTCATCCACCCGCTCGCGTTGCAGGAAAAGCAGGAATTCACATCCATGCGCCGAGTAGTCTCCAACCCAAATCCCTTGATATGGCTTCTCTTTTGTGGGCGTGTATAAATCAGGGTCGAGTGTTGCATAGGTCGACAGCGTTTCGCTCCGACCAGCAGTGAATATGGGCATCCCCGTTTGGAAATGTGCCCACCTCTTGATTCGGAATGCATGTTGCGAAACATTGTCCAGCTGTTGAGGCTGGAGGTCCCGTTCCGGTAGCTCATGTTCTACAGCACGACAAACACGGTGTTTACTCGGGATGTTTGACGGGGGCCATTCTTGGTTCGCCTTCAGATCAGCAGGCAGGCTAGTGGAGCACAGTGAAAAGGCATTAAAGATATTTTGGCTTTCAACCGGCATAGCCATGCGTGTCTCGCCGCGTAGATATTGCGGTCGAGCCCCATGACGATTCTTCAACAGGAGGACTGGATCATCTAGCCAGAGACGGACCTTAGGATTGAAGCTTTGAACTATGACATCTGGGTTCAAATCCCAAAGCTGGAACTGATGGGAACGTCGTTCCGCAATGACTCGGTAAGCCTCTATGACTCCCCGTCGGTGATCGTACCGGGCGAGAATTAGATTCCCCGTGTGCTCGATATCCGAAAACCACACTTTATTGCGAGGAACAAACCAGCAAGGGTGATGGGCAATGTAAAGAGTGCGGAACGAGTCAAACACCCCAGGGTCATGTATTGGCTCTGGAAGGTGGGAGTTGACTATGTTCATCCACAAGAGTTCGTTGGTCGCATGTTCAGCCAAGGTGCAGCAGGCGGCAGACAGGCGAGCAAGATCTGGGGCCGATAAATAGGATAGGATCAGCTGAACCAGCTCAGGAGGGAGCTCTAAAAAGGGCGGTCCAATTTCACCAGGGGAGCTGGAGGCCGAGTCCGATAGAGACGCTTGGGGATCGTCCCCCATCTCGGCCGGTCCCTGGTTCCGTTCCTCCACGGCCGGCTGCTTGGAATCCTCATCCACAAGTGCAGCAGCCATCACGAGTCCTCGGGCTGACAAAGCCGAGAAACCAAGGATGACAGGCCAGGCACGAAGCTTCTCGCCAGATAACGGCCTGAATAATAAAGTTGACAGCAAGCGATGGTATAATAAAGATGGGTGGGTTGGGAGGTAAGTGGTTGACGATCTGCATACTAAGTTAGCCTCTCAGTTAGCGAGGGGAAGGCGAGCCCAGCTGGCCTCCCGCATGACATCACCCTTGCAGGCCCCATCCCATCACCTCATCAAGAGCCGTGGAGGGAAGAGCGGGATGTCCATTGATCGCGAGGGACGGTACTCAAGTCTAGACATGCAGCCACATCTCACTGGAGGGTGTATATTGACTGTGTACCCAGAAGCATATTCCAGCGCAAAATCCCATGGTGGTGGGAGGACGGCAAAATGACAGAACGGCAACGGGTGCCCAGGATGGTTTTTGGGCGGGAGATAAGATACGGGCCATCTATCCTCATTGGTCATTCTCGAACAAAAACAATAGTACGGAGTCTGCCACCACTTCGTACCACTAGGTACTATCTGTCTACCTTTGCACATCGCATCCATATCAGCAGCCTCAGCAGGGTAGGGAAACATATGTGGGCCTGAAATACAAGGTATCGAATTCAGAGGTCACCTGACCGGTGCAAGGGCGGTTTGTTTACGCGTTCCCAATCAGGCAGTGACCTGGGCCACGCGTAGGCAGGCACGATGGGCCCTTGCCTATTTGGGAAAAATCACAATACGCCAGCTCCCGGGGTGATTTGCCGTCGCTTGTTGTGGTACCCCGATCATCATTACGACACAGTATATCTATGACCATCTACGACTCCCCGATTATATCATTCTTATTGTCTTAGCCAGGTGCCCCTCCAACATCTTAGCAACTTCTCCCCCACCCCCCACAATACTACTAATCAGGGGCTGAGGGGCTCGTGCGACACTTGACTCACACCAGTTGGACCAATACACAATCGCCATGGACACGAGACAAACTAGGCGAAAGAGACAAAACAGCTCTACATCTGGTCAAGTGCCCCCTTCGCCGGCTTCTACTAAGAAGACTCGCCATGTTGCCTCAGCATCGTCCTGCGAGACCCCTCGTCGGTCTAGCAAGAGAGTTCGGTTCTCAGGCCCGGGCCCTGAGCTGCAACATGGCCTCGACTACTCGACGGGCCTCACTCCCGCCATGTTTCGCACCTCCTTCGAGGAGCGCGCAGAGGATGATCCTCTGACGCGCACTCCCAGCCGCCGCCTACGAAGGCGCTCGACCGCTCTTGCACAGTCTCGCCGCTGCATGAGCTCTCCAAGTGCTGCCGACCCAGCTTCATCGGGGTGTGTAGTACAGTTCACACCCCTGCGACAACTCCTAGACGCGCGGACCCAACGAAGGATCCGGCGGGTAGGGTTGAGTGATGAGATCAACCAGCTGGAGCGCGAGAAACGAGAAACCGCTCAATACGAGAAGACGCTCCAGTCACTACGGCGCGAGCGAGATTCCTTGAAGCATGAGTTGGAATCGGTCAAAAGAATCCAGCCTGTATCGGAGAGTCAACCATCGAATGGTGAAACCACATGGCTGTCACCGCAATCGATAGTTGAACAGGTCGTGTCTGAAAATACCCAACTAAAGGAGCAACGTTCATTCCCTTCACCGGATAGTCATTCTGACCATGACACGATGATCAACACCGAGGGCGAGACAATGATCATCAACGATAGTGGGTGGGATTACGATACAGTGCTGATATCAGATTCGCCAGATTTCCGAGGACTAGAAGCCCGGCGGCTTTTGGTTCCCGACGACTTTTCGCTTCTCAGCCAAGGACATGCAAATGCCGATGCATCGACCCAGGCCTCTATACCGGACCATAAAAGAGAGGCGGAAATAATTGCACTGTCAGCCGACCTCGCAGCCGCCAGAAAAGAGAAAAGAGACCTGTTTGATGCATGCCGTGCCCGAGTTGCTTCATTTGGAGGCACGGCAATTGAGGGTCTTCTTCGTCGATCCTCTCCACCACCAGACTTCCTAGATCAAGTCCTGCCTACCTTGACCCAGACCCTGCATCGCGCTTCTGATGCCGCTCAAGCACTTGACCATATTAAGGAAGAGCTGTCGGGTCTAGGATTTCCAGGAGATAACGCCAACGACATCATCTCTACGATGCGCGAGCGCTTCCGCACAGCACGCCTCCAACTAGAGCGAGCAGTCCCTGGCGAAACTGCCAATGCCAGTTTAGGTGACGGCAATGCAACTCTTGGGGCATTGGTAAAGAGAGTAGAGGTGCTTGTCAAGAATCTTGGAGACGAGCAGACACGACTAGAAGGCTCTGTCGGCCGGGAGAACGCACTCCGGGGTCAATTCGATATTCTGCTGGCTCGGTATGAGGCAGCGTCAAAGAAAATCCAAGACCTGGAAGAATCAATTACAACTTCCGCCGGAGACATGCTTCATACGCGAATGCGTATGCAAGAGCTTGAAGGCGAAGGAAAGGAGCAGGCAGTCAGTATTGACAGGCTCAATGCAGCTCTCGACAAATACCGTGAAGAAGTCAAGGCGCTCGAAGCGTTAGTAACAGAGCTAGAGACGGATAAAGCCAAAAGCAATGAGGCGCACAAGAAAAAGGTGGAGGAGCTGCAGCGGCGAATGGAGGGACAGAAGAGTGCTATTCGTATTGCCGAGTCCACAATTGCAGAGCGAGAGACACGCATTCGAGAACTGGAAGAGATCGTTCAGCAAAATCGCAGCCTTGTGTGTGACCTGACAGCCAAGGTTGAGTCACTTGAGGTCGAGCGCATGCAAGTGGTCCAGACTCTGGAGCAAGGGGCAGCAGAGCAGCAACAGCGCCTCGAACAGGAAGTTGGATCGATGAATGTTCGAGTTTCCGAGCTCAACACGTCGCTCGAGGAGGCCAAGTCAGATATTGAGAGGCTTCGGCGCAGTAACAGTGGGCTGGAAAATCAGCTGCGCCTGGAAGTTGAGGCGAGAGACAATCTATTGGACAATTGGGCTGCGGAGCAAGCGCGGTCATATGCGTTCATGAAGGAATCCGTCAACAACGAGCGACGGAGAGCCAGGGTCCGAGCTGCTAACTGGGAGCTTCAATCGGACGAAATCCAATCCGATAGCTTGAATATCGGCAGCGAACCCATCACACCGGTCAGCATGACAAGATATGTTGATGTGGAGGCTGGTCGGGGCAAGCATCGTAAGCCACTGGATAGTGCAATTGGGATACTCTCCGAGGATGACCTCGAGGATGCTGGAGTTGGTCATATTATGCCGGAGTCGTTGCCTTCTGACCCGGCTGATTTATAGGTTGTTTTCGTGCATTTAAGTCTTGACATATTTGAGTATAAGGATCTGTTCCATGGTGTTTTGGGGCGGGCAGTGCTTGTATTGGAATAGGGTATTCATAGTTATCGTATAGTATGCTGGCCATTGATCAGAAATCAACCGTTCTATCATTCCTTGCAATCCATTTTAGCTTTGACTACCTGGGCCGCGGTTTACGGTGTACGGCGCGATAGGCTGCGCGGGGAACTCACCATCCCAGGCTAGACACCCCATGAACACCAATGAGCTCCAACCCTCAAGTGCGTTAAGCTTGTGGTGCATCCTGAGATGTTTCCAATTGGCCTATACACAGACCCTGCAGGATTGTCCGGTACTTCCATGTCTGGGACTGGTTGCCTGTGACATTCAAGCAGGAAGCGGTGAAATCAGTTGAATGCCATCTGGCAGAGCTGGCGGAGTGAAGCTATCTGATGCATCCAAACACGCCCACCAAGATGTGTCCAGTCTTCTTTTAAGGTTCTTGGAGGTTGGAGCATAGCACTCGTAGCCCCACAGATTTTACTCGGTTAAATTATCATATGGCGGACAATGACTTCGCCGACAGGATGTTTCTGAAAGGGTGCACCAATGTAGACATTTAGGATGGTGATTGTATCTTTCGTCTATGTGAACGTGGTAGAATGCAAGCTGAAGCGATCAGCAGGCCTGTCGGTCTCAGCCTCGGACACGTAGGTTGCTTCAAGCCTAGCCTCAGTGCCGGGCTTTGGTCCTTGCTTGGCTCAAGTCTATTGTAAATTATGCTTCGTGAATGGCAGTGTAGCCGACCGGGAGAGAGCACCGTTAACAGCGGTCTGATGGCTGCTGGGAGTTACCGTGGTAGAGTGCGACTCCCTGCATTATAAGGTTAATCCCGCAGGTGGGGGCGCTTGGATCTCAACCTGGACCAGTTTCTCGTCTCTTTGTTGTTGCCACTCTCTGTGGATTTATCTGCCTTGTAACAGTAGATACCTATTGTTTACTAAATTTGCGGATGGTCTGGAACCGTGCCATGGATACTTCGGCGAGCAGTGCCGCCATGTGTTGTGTGACAGTGTCCATGCCAGAGAGAAAGGGAGGGAGGAGGTCTGTGCAGCGTTGCCCACCGGGGCAATTAACGGAAAAGCACTAATGACATCCTTTGATTATTCCATGAATGATCTAGAAGGGCTAGAATGGCACTAGAGGGAAATTGGTCGACGTTAGCATCATGGAGTCCATCCCTGATCCACCCGGCGTTTACCTGGTCATCGGTCATCCAGGAACTGGCCTGCCTGGCCAGATGAACACCATCCAGCCATGGCAGTGGGCGGACTGGATTGCCACCGGGGGGATGCAAGATCGGTGCAGGCGTGGGAACAAAGTTTGGACAACCGAAAAGCACGATCAAGGTTCAGCTATTTGTTTCGCAGAGAGCTGCAAGCTGGCCTCTAGGGGCGTGGGGGGACGATCGGGACTGCAGGAGATTGCAGGAAGTCCGGCTAATCGGGCTCCATGGCCACCATGACAGTCGCTGGACATGTGAAGCCGTGGGAAGGAAGAGTTTCAGCCCGTAAGAGGACTGTTTCAACTCCCTCAATCGTGGGAGGAACTTTTTGCAAGGAGTGGTCGATTATTCAGTCGATCGCAAAAGAAACGAAGAATCAGCCTGGGGGGTTCAATAGTGCCGGAGACTATTCAGGCCAGGGGCATCCACCGGGCAGAGGGGATGAATATGATTATTTAATAATACCGAAAGTACGTAAGTTGGAGAGGGCGTCGGGAAGCGAAGCATCCTGATCTGAGACGGCGCGCCATCAAAGTGAAGCCGCGGATCCGACCCCTGAGCGCGCTGCCTGAGGTGTCGGGGCCTTGTCTCTCCACTTTGTTTCGCCGTTTCTCCTCCTCCTCACTACTTCTCCCTCCTTCTCCCTCTTCTTCGCTTCCTTTATCCCTTTTCCTTTTTTTCTCTCACCTACTCTTCCTCCGGGCACCCATTCGTTCAGCCCCCAATCACCCTCTCACCGTCCCCTCTTTCGCTCTTTGTTGCTGTCCACCATGGTTGTGTCCCCCGCCGCTGCGTTGTCTCACCAGCATTGACTTTCCCCCCCACCAACGAACCACCGTTTCCCCCCCGTTTGTGGTTGGGCTCTGTTTATATCACGTCACCCGTCCCCCTCCCTTTGGGACGCGTCCAACGTGAATGCCCTCCGATTCCTTCTCAGCATCCGTGCGAAGTGCTGAATCTCCACTTCGCCTGTCCACTTCAGTGTCCTCGACTACATCCACCTCCGACTCCCCTCTCCCCAGTCCTAGCCGGCAAGACCAATACCCTCTGCTGACCTCTCGTTACCGCCACTTGTCCCCCAAACGAGCTGCCATCATGAACGAGGCAGGTGGTCACCCCGGTGTGCGAAACCTCCTCGCTCGATTCGAGAACAATCAGAGCAATACCACCTCCCCGCCCTCTCGGGGTCGATCCCCTGTTGGCTCGGAACATTCCGGCTCAGGTAGACCTTTGTCTAAGGTGCGCGCAAGCTTTGTCGCTGTTGATGGTGCTACTCAGCCGAACCCTCTTGCAGGGCTACGGAGTGTGAGTGGTCGCAGCGACAGCCCTGCCGCCCCGTCCCGGGTCAGAAGCTTCAATTCGGAGGATTTTGAAGGTGGCTTGAAAAGTCCACTGTCCGTTTCTCCAACTCGAAACAGCTTCCCCTTCAAGATTACTGAACCACCAGCTGCAACCTTGGAGACAAAGCAGGAAGAGCTTCCGGAGAAGAATGACCCCGCCCCGGTAGAGCCCGAAAAGCCCGTGGAAGTCGTTGAGAGTCCTCCAGCCCCAGAGCCAACTCTAAAGGTTCCCGAGGTCTCTTCTCCTAAACCGACCAAGACCGTTACCAAGCGACCATCCACCATCCAAGTGAACAAGCCGGCGCCGAAGCCTGCTGCGAAATCCCCGGCGCAGCCCCGCACGCCCACCTCGCCTGCCAAACCCGAAGACAAGGCAACTCGGACCACACGAACTGCCCGTCCAGCGACTACCAGGGCTACAGCCACCGAGGCTCCCAAAGTTGCAACACACAAGCTGAGCCGGACGTCTTTGAACCCTGCAACGAAGCCCGCCACGAGACCCGCACGGTCTTCCATGCCTGCTCGTGACTTGACGAAGCCCACAACCTCGGCTGCTTCTCGCACCACCAAGGTCACGCCGGCCAACACTACTCGCCCTTCGGCTTCTGCAACGACTTCGACTGCCTCCTCTACTGTCAGAAAGGGAGCCACCACAACGTCTACTCTGTCTCGGAAGCCGTCCACAATCAAGAGCTCGACCACTGCGACCCAGCAACGCGCAATTACTCCGACTGCTTCCACCACTCGTAAGCCGTCGTCTCGTCCCTCTCCTCCCACTCACTCCGGAAGCGAACGGCCTCACTCTCGGGTGAGCAACACTAGCTCCAGACCACTTGACGAGGGTTTCTTGGCTCGGATGATGCGTCCCACCGCAAGCTCTGCGAGTAAGACGCACGACAAGGTCGAGGTGAAGAGCCCTCCACGGCCCGCCAAGCCGGCTCGGGCTCCCAGACGTGTCCCTTCCAAGCTTGACACCCGCACCTCGCGCGCCACCAAGCTGGAACCGGGCAAGCCCCTGGAGAAGCGGGCAACCCCTGAACCCGTGAAGTCCGAACCACCACAGGCAAAGGCGGTGGAGGAAGCCGCTAAGGAGAGTGTGGCTGAGACCGCCGTCGTCCCCGAGAAGCCTGTCGAGGTTGCCGAGGAAGTTCCTGCTGAGGAGCCTGTGCAGGCCTCCGCTGAAGCTGTGGCTGAGGAAGTTGCCGTTCCCGCGACGGAGGCTGTCCCTGAGGCCAATGGGGTGACTGAGGATTCGGCTGAAGCTGCTGTGGAACAAGCCACCGACCTTCCGCCAGTTCCTGAGACCGAGCCCGTTGCGGAGACTACGGTGCCGGTAGAAGAGGCGACCAAGGAGTCCACTGAGCCCAAGGCTTCGATCGAGGCTTCCACCGAGGCTCCTGCTGAAGTTGCTGCGGAGGCGCAGTCGAGCGAGGTTGACATTGACATGGGCGTCCTCACCCTCAACTGACTTGCAGAGCACTTGACAAGTTGAAATAGAAATCTTCTCTTCTTATTCGTTTCTCGTGATATACGTTGTTATACCCTTGACAATCGTGATGTGACCAGGTACATACTTGTCCCACGTTTCTCGATACTGATTTTATTCTTGGGCTTTGTTCCTCTTCTCTGCTTCTTTTGCCTTCTTTCCATTCTGATCTCCAGTTATCTTCGGTATCTCGGGTAGGGAGCGGAGCACCTTGTTGGCTGTCGACCAGACCGCCGACGTGCATGTCGGAGCATTGCTGGCGGAGTTGATTCGGATGTGATCTTAGCGATGTGTACGGAGTACTGCATCTTGCATATGTACTGGATTCTCCTAGCATATTACTTAGGAGGTTCTCATTGATTCAGTATTAGTAGTGTCATTCACCTTGAATAGCATTAACTTATACCCACCACTAGAGCGTAGTCAAAGATGCAGATGGCACATCGTGATAGGAGATGCAACCCCCATTGCTTCATGAGCAGATATAGTATTCCAAACATGGATAATCTCCACAAGGACTAAAACTTGCGGAAAAACGTACCCGACAGAAAGCTTTCAGGGCTGCGTTGAGGTCATAGTTCCCTGGATAGGCCATCAGCTCGTATATCATGCCGGGATAGCCGGTGCCAAACTGTTTCTAGACCATGCTGACGTTGGATGCCACTGCATCCCATGCGCCAGACACGTACAGTCTCAAACCCAATTGGATAGCTCTCTGTAGGCGGTCTGCTCTCGAAGTATAAGTACTGTCACAGCACAACATTCAACACCCTCTATCTATACATTCACTTTCAATCCACTGTCACATTAACTCCCTCGTCCTCACATCCACACCACGACAATCACGTCGACGGTCGACAACATCATCCCCACCCACCATGTCAGGTACATTTCCCATCCCACCTACCCCGCCTCCAACTCACCCCATTCAACCAACCCCTCACAGAGCCAACCCCCCCATCAACCACATCTCATCCTCCATCCAACCCCCCCTCCGAACCCCAACCCCAACCCTCAACCCTCCACATCGGCATCCTCCTCTTCCCCGGCTTCCAAGCCCTCGACGTCTTCGGCCCCCTGGACTGCCTAAACGTGATCTCCTGGAAAAACCCCACCATCACGCCCTCCCTCACCCTCTCCCTCATCTCCCGCACCCTCTCCCCCGTCTCAACCCAACCCCCACACCTCCCCTCCGCACTCTCCCAATCCATCCTCCCAACCCACACCCTCACCACCGCGCCCCCCATCAACGTCCTCATCATCCCCGGCGGATGGGGCACCCGCGCCCCCCTCCCCGAATACATCACCTACATTCAACGCGTCTATCCATCGCTCAAGTACCTGTTGACGGTATGTACTGGGGCAAGACTGGCCGCTAGGGCGGGCGTGTTGGATGGGAAACGCGCCACGACGAATAAGATTGATTGGGAGGAGGTGGTTGCGTTGGCGCCGGGCGTGGAGTGGGTGAGGGAGGCGAGGTGGGTGAGTGATTACGGTGGGAAGGTGTGGAGTTCGGCGGGGGTGAGTGCCGGGGTGGATATGTGTTTGGAGTGGGTGGAGGGGGTTTGGGGGGCGGAGGTCGCGGATCAGGTGGAGAGGATTATTGAGTTTAGGAGGTGGAGGGATGGGGGGGTGGATCCGTTTGCGTAGGGTGGTTTGGGGATGGGGATGTTGGTGGTGAGGGATGGATGGCTTGTTGCGGGGGGCAGGGGATAGGGAAGGGAATGGAACGGAACGGGGTGGTAGGTAATGGGTCATATGGGGCATTGGGCGGAAAGATGGACGGCGTTAGGATGATGGGTTATGATAATCTTCCCTCGAATGTAATATCAAGCACATATCTACCCTTATGCTACTGAACCGGAATGTTGAATGACACGTGAAAATAGCGAGAGTAAGATTGCACGCTGGATATAGATAGATGCGGGTAAATCAGACTTCAAAATATGCACAAAGCAATATGAACAAAACCCTGGTATCCCTTGGTGTCTTGCTAAAAGCATGTACAGAACGCAGACACAAACAGCTCATCAAGCACAGCCAGGTAGCTGCAACACATCATAGCTTCTTCTCCAGCTTCCTCAACAGCCGGTTCACCCCATGTTCCACCTTGTACGCATTCTTGACAAAATACTGCGGCCGATGTGGATTCCCCGGGTCCTTCATCGCTTCGCGCGAGTACTTCTGATGGCGGGACGTCGACTCCAGCTCGGTGGGTCGATAGAGCTGGTTGTGGACGTCATAATCGTTGCTCGATACGGAAGCATGGCGCTTCGGTTGCTCGTACGAGTAGTTCGCGTACCCGCCCAGTTGAAGCGGGACGGGAGGAGTAGATGACTCGGTGGAGGTTCTGAATATGCTCTGGCCGTAAAGGTGCGCGTTCGGATCTGTCGGCGGCGGGCCGAATGACATGGACATCTGGGGTTGCGTCGCAGCCGGGTTCATCGGGGGTTGTCCTACGGTGCTGAGGCCGGCGCCAGCGCCGTCACCTGACAGAAATGAAGCAGAGTAGGATGGGAGTCCAGGGCTGGGCATGGATGTCGGAAATGTCCCCGAGAGACCTGCACTGGGTGGGGGCGGGATATAGCTCCCCGGCATGGTATATGGCGGGGCGGGGCCCGAAGGAGGCGAGGAGAATCCTCTTGTTGCCGATAGACCGGGCGTCTGAGATGACGGAGGGAACGCCATCCCGTTGTCGACAGCCGCTGCCGTCGCGAGTCCAGTGCCGGTCTCTGCATCAATCGGGGGAGGAGTCTTCTCTCGGTGTTTGATGGGTTCCGGGGCGGCTGGTGCAGCCGGATTGTACGGCAGAGGAGCGGGAGTTGGGGCGGCATCCTGCTGCTCGCTGGTAACAGCCTGGATGCCCGGAATTATAGGCTGTACCGTTGCCAATCCGCCCAATGGAGGGGGAGGGGGCAGGTTGCTTGGGGGCGTGATAGCTTGGTAGCTAGGCACAGGGTTTGCGACAACCTCAGATTGAGAATTCCGTGTTTGTCCATTTTGGTAGCCGGGATCAGTAATGGCCACAGTCTCCAGCTGCTGGACGACTGAGCTGACCGTGCTTTGCGGTGGAGGCGGGAAAGGATGCCGATCTGTCTCGATCTGTGACTGAGATAGATGGCGCTCGAGCAGGTCTAGGAACTGCGTGACATCATCCGTCGTCCAGAAATAGATGTCCAGTGTGTGTAGACGTAAGAGATTCAGCGAGTCATTGCCAGATAATTGCCATTCATTTGAAATGGCACCTGGGGGCGGCGGAAATGACGGTTGGCCCGAGGGTGGGCTCGGCACTTGTCCATCCACGGTCACAGTGCACAGAGTTGGGAATTTAGTTGAATGACGGAGGTGGATGTTATCGAGAACTATGTGAGGTCAGTACACTGATGGGAGACAAGAGAAGGTCAACTAACCGCCGTTGAATGCATCCTGTTCCGGAGTCCCTGGATTGTTTGCTACTTCGACCCGTATCTTGTTCGCGGCGTTGAGATATAGATACAAATAGCAACCCTTATCAAACCGGTGATGGACAGGCCTGGGAGTCGGCGCTGCAAAGTAGTAATGGATATCGGCAAACCTACCAGGCGGTTAGCCGGAGCTCGAGTGACGAGATGTGATAAGGCTGCAGCTGCTGAGAAGATCAGCGGGGTAGCAGGACTCACACGGTCAGTATACGCTCTTCCCCCGACAACAGCGGCATGATGGGCGATCAGCGTTGATAAGGCCACCCGGGCGTGTAGAAAAGAAGAAGGACACCGCGCAAAGCGGGAATTGGGGGGAGAGAGCGCCATGCTTTATAGCTGAATGAGGGGAATCACACCGGCCTGTAAGATGCCGCGAGATGCAGCGTGCAGAAGCCCGGCGGCTACAGAGCGCTTCGACAGCTTCCTGGCCGATGATTTGCTGCCGCCGGCGAGGCCCCGAACGGCACCAACGCGGCCTGAGGCGGCGAGGCCTCGTCCCTGTCGGTACCGGCAATTCTGTTTCTCCGAAAATTTCATCTGAGCTTCCGCATCATTGGAGATTGTCTGCCCGCGGGACATTGAATCCGATCATTTGCTGCTGCAATCCTCAATTGAGCTGATAGGGAACTAATCCCTCGTGCGCTGCCACAGGTACAGTGAATCTTTTCTCTTCCGCTCCTGGTTCGCGCGCCACTGTTGACACGCCGACCCCAGTCACTTCTCCAGCCCTCGTCACGACCAGGCCCCCGTTGGGCCATCCCTTCCACCTTACGATTCAAAATGTCTCTCGTCAACCTCTCCCATGTCTGTTCGCACCTGAACAATGCCTCCAAGGCTCGTCTTGCCCTTACGTCCATCAATAATACCAAGCTACACCTGAAACTTTGCTTGGCCCTTCAAAATGACGGCCTCATCTCCTCCGTCGTCCGCGGCAGTCGGGCTCCTCCCCCCCTGCACCCCATTCTCGGCACCCCGAGCGCAGTCGACGAAAGCGAAGGCGTCGAACCCGTGACTCAGAGTAACGTCGCCTCACGACGACTCTGGCTCGGCCTGAAATACTGGCAGAGCGAGCCTGTTCTCGGCAAGCTGACGATGGTCAGCAAGCCTACGAAACGGGTGAACATCGACTTGGCGGGCCTTCGTCGTGTGATCCGTGGCGAGCGGAGTAACTCCGTCGAGGGTCTTCGGTCGCCTGGCGAGGCCTTGTACATTTCCACAGATAAGGGTATCATGGAAGCGAGGGAATGTGTTGAGAAGAAGGTTGGTGGCCTGGTCCTTTGCCGGGTTCGCTAAGGGTCTCACCAAGGAGACGGTTGTTTTATCTGAGGTTTTGCATTTATAGCGGAGTTTGGTCAGTCACTGTGTCTTATCCCATGCTTTGTGTGTTTATGTTGCGACTTTGGGATGGAGACCTTGTATAGTAACATAAGTGACTTCATGTACTATTTACCATTTTTGAAGGACCCGGTTGTTTCTCAACTATTCATTGAGTATTTCCGGTATGAATAATCTGTTCAGGATCTGGTGACTGTTAGTCATCCTGTTCATCAGGCCGTGGTCTTGTTTTGAATAGAGTTTTGTTGCCCTAAACCTGCCACCCAACTGATCAGAGGCAAGCCAGCTATTATCGGAATCTGGCTGAATGGTTGGAAAAGACGTTCTGGTGCTCTAGCCAAGGCCGCTTACGATTACAATAGATGGCTTGTCCTATTGACTCCATCTCTTAACATGCCCTCACGAGCGAGGAACTTACTTCTTTCTACTTGAACATAGCAAGAGCAGGGGATGACCGATAGCTTGCTGATCAGGTTCGGATTGCCACCGTTGGAATGACGAGACTCAACGGGTATCATACCCGCAGCACGCTCCCTCTACCACCGACCTGGTTTACTCCGTAGATCATGCTGATTGCGTCCGGCAGTGTCTGCTGACACTATTCTAGTCTCCATGCACGCGAACACTTGGTCATGGCTATCTCTTTTGCGGCGGTTGTCTCGGTTCGTACCGCTCGGCGAATGAGTACATCGGGTGTTTAGAAGCTGCCTTACGCCTAGGACAATGTCGTGGCTGCGCTGATCTAAGCAACGCCTTCATGGAGTACTCACGCGTACGAGGAGACTCGTATTGCTCGACTTTGCTAGTTCGAGGGACATCCATTTGCCTCCAGCAAATCACTCCATGCGAGATACCATCGGTAATAGTTTCCTGTTGACGGTGCATGGGCTGTATCTGCAAGTGCTGCCGTTGAACTGTGCAGATGAAAGGGCGGCAGTCCTTCTAGATGTTGGTGATAGAATTCGGACTAAGCCTAATATGAAGTCCATGTTATGCTGGAAACAAAGGTGTGTGGTAGATGCAAGCCAGCAACATTATCTCCGGGCTATCCGGATCTTTGCTCGACATCACTGAGACAAATCAGTTCATCATCTGTACATCGGACGATATTGGTAGCAAGGAGGCGCAGGTCAAGACAAAGCAGGTATGGTCTGGGTAGCACTGTGAAACCATGGTGGTTAGGGAAGGACAACCCCAGGCGTTTGCGTGAGTTTGACAGGATAGCATCGGACGAGCATTGAAGTAATATCAGACGCCACGAATCATTCACACTTCTTTCGCGGGAGGTTACCTCAGCGACTTCCCGTTGGGTCGCAATAATGTACGCCATACGCATCCCGGCAGTGTCTCACAGCTGGTGCTGGATCAACCTGATCGAATCATCGCTCCAACCTGAAAGAAGAGAGCTTTTCTCGCTTGTCCTTCCCCGATTACTTTTGTCCAATTTGTCTCCGTTTGACCATGTCGTCGGTCTGACGCATTTTATTGCCAAGGTAACAGCCAGTTAATGCATCCAGGTAGGGAACATATAGCCCAGGATTGTAGTATAGCCAAGGATCCCATCAGTATAGCCAAAGCCCGTCCCTTAGGCCGGATTGTAAGTCCTAGAATCTATTATCGGCCCTTAGCTGGATTGCCCTCTGCAGGTCGGCGACCTCGTACGAGGGAGAAGTTTCATCAAGTCAACGTCGGGAATCGAGCATTGGCTAACACGGACGCCCTGGTTTTGGGCGACAAAGCCTGCAGACATGTGTGCCCAACTCGTCGAGGAGCAATGACATTCAGGCCGGGATCCAGAAGCTCCCCACCCTGGATTCTCAACTTTAGGCCGCCATCCGTCTTGGACCATGGTGCCTGCTCACCACGATCCACTCTCCAATATATTCCCGGCATATCTGTGGTAGCGGGAACTGGGTCCTTCCCTCCGGTGTAGGTGGCCGTGAACGTCGAGTCGCCCATCCTCTCGAATGGGGGGATCAGTTGCCATAGACAAGGGGGTGCCACTTGCAGCTCCGTACAGACAGTATACCACTATCTGTGTTAGGATCGTTCTCACCGGCCGTACTCCGTACTCCGGATGTATGTAGCTCCATACTACACCATTCCTGATGATCTCGAGTGGAGCAACCATGACGGAGGAAGCGGTAGCAGAGTCCCGATGGGAATGAAGATCGTTCCATTTCGCGGGCGAAATCGAGTTTCCCATCGGCCGGTGGACTCAGGCACCCACGCCCGTCCCGCCGCCCGCCCCGTGATGGGAATCGCGCTGGTTGGCGGTTTTCCTCTTGAACTCCTCTTCCCAGTTCCCAGCTCTCATCTCCCATCCCCAACCTCTTAGTACATAGTAGTACTACTACTTACATCGTACTAGTCTGGACTCCAGAAACTGGATCCAACCCAGGCCCAGTCGGAGTCAGTGGGGAAAGCATGGGACCATCGCCTCGGTGCCCAGTAACTCTAATGGCTCCATTCTTCCATTAATTTCCCCCCACCTCTCAAGCAGCTGGCCGCAGTTTCCATCAGCAAATGGACTGCCAACGGGCCAAGCCTTGAATCGGTTTTCCGTCGCCATGCCCAGTGGATGCACCAGTGGACGCACGCATGTTCCCTGCCGAGTCCTGCGGTTGCTGCCCAAAACCCTATGCAGCGCCGGATCCTGCGACCTGCGACTCCTCACTTTCTGTCCTGACATGCGCGGTTGGGGGCAAGATCAGCATATGGGAGCTGGCGATGTCCCGCTGGTGGAGTCGCGCTGCGATTTACTGCCGGGTCCATCCATGGCTATGTACCCCAGTATGCCTGTGCAGCTCCACTGATTGCACGGAAGACTGGCAGGGCGTCTAGCTCCGGGTATTATTTTCTTGGTGCTGCGCGGTCTGGCATCCTTATTGCTCTTTATCGTCCCTTGTTCTCCCGGGCGTCGCTGGCTCAATCGATCCCCGTCAACCCTGTCGACGAGGCACAGTGGGGGCCCAGCTCGATTGGCCATGGAAGCAAGATGGATTTGTTATTCTCCGTATAGTGCGAGGGTCACTTCCGGCACGCGCTTGCTCCCTGACATGAGCGGAGCCCGGCCTTGAGCAATCCAGTCTCCTCTTGCCACTGCGGTGGAGTTCTTCATATCCTTTTGGCCTTGCCATATCTCACGCGGTCGAGAAATTAAAAGCTTATCTAGCACCGAGGACATTCCATTTCCTGTCCCCCCCCCATTATTTGCTTCCTTGCTATAATAAACATCCCCCTTCAACTCGCTGTCAGGCACTGTTCTGAACGGTCTGGACTGACACACGGAGGTTGCCTCTCGATTGTCTCCATCCTCCGGGTTCGATCCTGCTATTATATATACCATCAATCTTCAGCCTCATGTCCACCGTCCTTCCACCTCCATCGATCGCAATGTCTTCAGGACTCAGCTACTTTTCAAGAGCAACAGGCAGCAGTGGCTCCTGCACCCATTCAGTTAGCAGCGATGATTCCTGGTCCCGTCACAGGTCAGCCCCTACGGAAATCCTCCTCGTTTCCCCTTTCCTTTCTGGTGATATTATCGAGGGAAGCTCACCGTGTGCAGTGGCATTATGCCCCAACAACCGTCGGCGTACGGGACTTCGGGCGACGCTCCCGTGATCTACCATCCAAGGTACCTAGTCATCTTGTATCGACTTTTGTTCTTCCCTTTGCAGAATCTATCATACTGAGACTTTCATGTTACTCATGCTTAGCGCTAGAAGGTTCTCCCCTCCACATCTTGAGCGCGGACCCTTAGATACCCAGGCTACTGCCGTGAGGCCTCCCAAGCAAGTTTCACCGGAGTTTGCTATGCCCTACAGCGGACTTCCAGTGACTTCACATGCATTGGGAACTATCCCCGTGACTGCAGGGGGTACCCTACCACGCCCTACCGCTCTCTATCCGGAGTGGGACCACCCTGCTCGCCTCCCAGCGGAATCTCTCCGGCGTGATTATGATTTAGTTAGACCTTACGAGACTCCCGAGTATCTGGTGGAGAGGAACGGTCGACGTGCGACAGAGAAGCTAAAAGGCACTACTCGATATCACTCCCAGAGACGGCCGTCTAACCGGGATGAGTTTGATGGACCCCATCAGTTGCTTGAACCTCCTTCACCACGTGTCATTGCAGCCCAAGGACGGGATTTACCTCATCTACCTACTAATCTCGATGTCTCAGAGCAAGATCAAATCCTCACATCGGTCAACGACCGACTGTCACAATGCGCATTTGACTTCGTTGCAAAGTATCAATTTCCGATTCCGCTGGAGCCGGATAAGAGACCGGTGAGAGTTCCCTCAGACCGTGAATGGACCGAGTGGGTGTATCTTCTCAAGAGACTGGCGACCAAACGTCGCATACCCGCCCGGGTTTTGTATAATGGCCAGATCAAGCAGTTAGTCACTGTGCTGGAGAACTCCCTGGAAATGAGGCATGCGGCCAAGCATCAGTCCCGGCCCATCAAAGACGACCGGAACGTTCTCCAACTTATTTCCGCCGGTACCCAGGTGGCGAAGATCCTGAAGGATGCCAGTGCCATGGATTTTCTTGACCGCCTCTATCTTGATACAGAGAAACGCATCCAGGATCGACGCAGTCGTCGAGTGAAGTTTGCCAGTCCATGAATGCGTGTCTGTCAGCCTTTGCCTGAATGATGATTATGATGATGACCTTTGAGTTCTGGCCACGATTTTGCCTTGCCACAGACCATGTCCGCAGGATACCGCCATGCTCCTGTTTTGTGGCTTACCCCTCCGCACCTTTTGGACGGTTGTTCCCAGGAAGGAAGTCTCCCATGGAAATATGTCCCCTGCCCTTGGAATGAATATCCGGATGACCCGTCCAGTATATTGACTGGAACTGCGGACCTTACCACCCTTACGGACGGAATGAATTTATCCAAGCGTCCCACATGCGGCCCTGGAATTTGGATTACCAAGTACTCCCTGGATTGGCCGAGCCCAGACTGAGAATGATTTACTACCGAGATCCCGTACGGTTTTGGTTCAATAGATTCCCCTCGATTGGATGATGAAATTTGTGATTATGATATCAGGATCTTTTTTTTTTCTTTGTCTGTTGCTGGCAATAAGGAGCTATTTTTGCTCGCTCCTTTGGTTGCCTGTCTCGTTACATCTGTGGTTCGGACTTTCCGTGGCCGGAGCATCTTTTCGGTTTGGACTTTACTTTCGGTTTCGGTATTCCTGTTTGATTTTCTGTCCTCAGCATTTGCTCGGATTTTTTGCCTTTAGTACTGTACAACCCGAATCCGTTGGATCAAGGGTGGCTATCTGTTTCGCCTCCGTTGCGGTCAACCGTTGTTGATCTAGATTTTACATGGACGTGGGAATATTCAAGTTTATCGCGCATTGGTTGACCTTGGGCTCAGGATCTGGACTGGTTGAATTGGATGCTTTTATGCTGGCTCAAGTGCTTGGCACGTCTTTCTGGAAGTTCTCCAGTAGCCCGGTGATGCAGACGGCGTTGTTATCGAAAAGACTTCACAAGGGCTCTATGAGCCAAAGCACTCACTTGGAACCATATTCAACCCACCATGTCTTGCCATACCTTTTTTTTTTTCTCTTTTTGAATAACAAGACACCCATTTCCTGCTATCTTCATCAACCTAGAGACAGGAACCCCACCAAAGACCGGGAGAAGAGAAAAAAAAGGAGAGAAAGAAAAAGAAAAACGACACAAAATGCCACAGATACCTACCTACCTTCCTTTTCTCCATCCAGGTCAAATAACCCGACCACAAAGAGCATTTTCCTATCCACGACCCCCCACCCCAATTGATTTGAACTATGTAGGCGTATATGAGCCTGATGTATGGGGCAATGAAGACCCAAGCAATAAGATCATACGAAACAGGAGCATGACACGATCTCGATCGATCATCATCTGACACTGAGGGAAGATCTCACATAGGGTGGCGATGGAAAGTTTTAGTTACTATGTCGGTACGGAGTACTTGATAGGGAATTTCTTTAAATGAAAGATACTAGATGGGATCAAACTGTCCGTTATTTGTGAAAAACGGTCATAATGTCAACGTGCATGTGTATGTTCATTATCACCCCTCGAATTAATTGTACAGTTTACATTCAAGGTATATTGGAATTGGACCTTGCTGGGGAGATGAGAAAAGGAATTTTGCGCTAGTGATACAAACTCGCCTTTATGTACTACAGTAGGAACTATGTACGTGGATCATGTACCATGATCAGAAAGCCTTCATCCACAGACCCCTCACAGCCTGCCACGAGGTCCGCACCACGGAGGTCAACGAGAACCGATCCGGACATTTCCACATCAGGATGCCGACAGCTGCTAGTCCGGATACTAGTACGGAGCTGAAGCCAATGCCCAGTACCCTGCCCTGTCTGCTGACCGCTTGGATCACCTCCGAGTAGCGCTGATTGCTGAAGCTGACGCGGGCGTATTGGGTTTGCCAGCCTAGGCTCGGGACGTAGCGGTCTAGGGTTTCCTCGACGGACTTGCGCAGCTTGTAGAGGGGGGATTTGACGCCCCAGCGCATCTCGAGGTAGTTTTGCTTGGAGAGGTCGTTAATGGCGTGGGTGTCGGCCGTGCGTTGGTTGGTGTAGGCTTGGAGGGCGGCACGACGGGCGGCTTCGCGGGTCTCGGGACTGGCGGATTCGTCGTAGACGTTGTGTTGGTCAAAGATATTGAAGAGGATTCGGATGTCTTCGAGTCCGGCGTTGAGGCCTTGGCCGTAGAAGGGGAGGACGGCGTGGGCGGCGTCACCGACGATGACGACGCTGGAGCCGAAGTGGTGGGGTTTGCATTTCAGGCTGATGAGTGGGAGGTGTGGGTTGGTGGTGAATTGTTGGGAGAGATCCTCGGGGGAGATGAGGTCCGGGCAGACGCCGGGGAAGTTGTGGTCGAAGAGTTCGTGCAGGTCTTCGGAGGAGCGGGTTTTGAGTTGCTCGAAGTACCAGGCGGGGGCGAAGAGGGTGCAGGTGAAGGATTTGTCGGCGGAGGGGATCGCGATGAACATGAACTCTTTGCCGGGCCAGATGTGCAGGTGGTTGGGGGAGATGCGGAAGTCGCCGGTGGGGGAGGGGGGGATCCGGAACTCGCACCAGAGCGCGTCGATGTATTCCTGTTGGTAGTCGACTCGGGCGAACTTCATCATGTGGTAGCGCGAGGCGGAGTGGGCGCCGTCGGCTCCGATGAGATAGTCGAAGGAGGTTTCAATCTCCGTGACGTCGTCGGACGAGTCGCCGGGGATGCGACGCTCGAACCAGGCCTTGTTGGTCCGGAAGTCGGCTCCGGTGAGCTTGTGATTGAAGAAAAGCTGGACATTGGGCGTCTTTTCTAGCTCATCGAGGAGGGCGTTGTTGAGAGTGCCCCGGTCGGCGGCGTTGATGGCCTGGGATGAGGTTAGAGAGAGGTGGTTGTGGAGTGGTTGACGCTCACTTACCCGGCCGTGGACATCGTAGGCTTGCGCGGCTTCCCAGAGCTTGCCGTCGTCTCGACCGTGAATCATCCGTCCGTGCATGGGGATCGCATCCGCGAGGACCCGGTTGATGAGGTCCTCGCGGTGGGACTCCCGCATGGCAGTGATGCCACGTTCGGATAGGGCGAGATTGATGGACTTGGTGAAGTTCAGAGGGATGGTACTTGGATCACGCAGATCTGCGAATCAACACGTGGGGTGAGAATGGCTTCTTGTTCACAAGAGAAGGCACATGGTGGGGTTGAGGCGGGGCTAATGAGGATCCAGCTGCCACCACCGTGCCTGACGATCAAAGAAAAATGTCCCAAAGAGCCAAACAGGCCATAACGACTAACCTCCGCGTAACTCGTACACTTCAACCTGGTCGCCTCTGGCGGCGGCGTAGAGAGCCGCCAGCGACCCCACCGGCCCAGCACCCACAATCACCACTTTCTGTCGGCTCGCGGACGGTTGTGCCATGATGAGAGCAGCCACAGTGAGGGGATTAGAAGCAATCACTACTGTCTTGACTTTTGAGCTTGTTCCACGTGGGCCCGCACGCTTCAGCCAGTGGCAGATGGGGAGGGCAGTTTAATATTGATATCGGGGCTGACAGCTGCGTCACACGCATGCCAATCCCGGTGGATCCGTGGAACTTTTTTTTTTTGCCAACCGGAGCTTGCCCTAGCCGCCAGCCAACCAGCGAGGGCCTCCACTGCGGCGGCTGCTCGTCACCTGATTGTATAAGCGCGCGGGTGCGCGCGCTTAAACCAAATGATCTCGGCTAGGCTAGTCCATTTACGAACGGGAACTGAATGAAAGCGCTAGGCTTCTTCCGGTGATACACTAGCCGTATCAGGCATGGTGCCTGCCGGAGTGGACTCGAATTGCCCGAGCGGCTAACCGCCAGGTCCATCCCGCGGGGGATTGTCCCATTTTTTCCCTCTGGCGCGACTGCTCATTTCCCCAGCGAACCTTGATCTCCATTTCTGTTCTCCTAGCGATCCCTTCCCCGGACTCGATTCTATTGCCGTCTGATTCGTTTTCAACATGGCCGACGTCGCCGCGCGCAAATGCATGGGGGTGGACTGTGACAAGAATGCAGGAACGCTGCAGTGTCCGACATGCCTGAAGAACGGCACGGATAGCTTCTTCTGCTCGCAGGACTGTTTCAAACGGAGTTGGGTAGGCTGCCTTACGTGACCCATCTGGCTCACGTGGGTTGAACGCTGTCGCGGTGATGGGCAAAGGCTGACTCGTCCGATGCAGAGCGAACACAAGACCATTCACAAGAAGAGTAATTTCCTGAGCAACCTCTTCCCTCCTAAGGTAGTTTCTGAACCAGATCCAGCAACGGGATTGTACAACCCCTTCCCCGCCTTCCAGTTCGCCGGCAACCTCCGTCCCGTCTACCCGCTGTCGCCTCACCGATCCGTCCCCAAGTCCATTCCTCACCCCGATTACGCCAAGGATGGCATTCCTCGCTCGGAGCAGAAGTTCGTCGGCCGGAACAACATCAAGATCCTGAATAAGGAGGAGCAGGAGGGCATGCGCAAGGTGTGCCGTCTGGCCCGTGAGGTGCTGGATATTGCTGCGCGGGAATTGAAGCCCGGTGTCACGACCGACTACATCGACGAAGTGGTTCACAAGGCTTGTCTGGAGCGTGATGTGAGTGGTTCTTCCGGAGCGAAGGGTCTCCAGTGATATCGGTGGATCCTTTCGATACTGATGTGTGTTCCTAGTCCTACCCCTCCCCCCTCAACTACTACAACTTCCCCAAGTCTGTCTGCACGAGCATCAACGAGATCATCTGTCACGGTATCCCCGATCAGCGACCCCTTGAAGACGGCGATATCGTCAACATCGACGTCACCCTGTACCACAACGGATACCACGGCGACATCAACGAGACTTACTACGTTGGCGACAAGGCCAAGGCCAACCCGGATGCAGTGCGCGTGGTGGAGACCGCACGCGAGTGCCTGGACAAGTCCATTGACCTGGTGAAGCCCGGCATGCTGTTCCGCGATCCCGGCAACGTGATCGAGAAGCTTGCCAAGTCCCGCAACTGCAGTGTGGTCAAGAGCTACTGTGGCCATGGTATCAACCAGCTATTCCACTGCGCTCCCAACGTCCCCCACTACGCGAAGAACAAGGCCGTGGGCACCGCCAAGCCCGGCATGTGCTTCACAATCGAGCCCATGATCAACACCGGTACCCACCGCGATCGCACCTGGCCCGACGACTGGACCAGTTCCACGGCGGATGGAGGCCTCTCGGCTCAGTTTGAGCACACGCTTCTCGTTACCGAGGATGGCGTTGAGGTCCTGACTGCCCGCTTCCCCGACTCTCCCGGCGGTCCCATTCCCTTGCTGGACGCTGCGGAGGCCTGATTTAGAGTATGATTGCATGCAGGTAGAATCACGAGATAGAGCGTTTATGATCACGAGGTTTTGTTGGGATGGGTGATGATTCGGAGCAGCTTTTGGATTGGGTGATATTCTCACGCGACTGCATTGTTCGTCGTTATGATATCCTTCTGTATAGGGGTAGCGCGTTTATGTCTATGTCTGTCCTCGCTCGCGAGCAGTCTATAACAATCGCGGAGGGGTGTTCAGGCAATGCATAATTTCCTCGGCAACGTAAAAGCCGAGCATTACGTACGAGGCCGGTCCAGGATAAGGTTGAGATTGCGATATCCGGGTTGGGGGCATCGCCATCGCGCGAACGGGCCCTCACGTCTCCGGACCGGGTTAATCCGTCATCTATCTACTACGTAGTGCTTGTTAGTGGACGCGTTGACGCGGCCATTGTTTGAGAAGCATGCCTCATTTGAGTCCGCTACACCTAGAATGAGAACTCACACCCTTGAAAGTAGACCCTTAAGCAGCGATGTTCTTTATCGACATGATTTGAGCCTCGGCCGAGCGAGCGAACGATACCACTGGAACCAAATGGACGGGCGGCGCGGATGCAAGTTCCGTCACGGCTGAGTGGGGGTGCCTTATCTCCACGTGACCGTACCGGGGCCTGGCGGGCGGCCGAACTAAACGAAGCCGGAGGGAATAATCCTGAGTCAACCGACCGCTGACTGGCTTCCCTTACTTCATCCCCTCAGCTGCTCTAGCATTTCGGTTCCCTGGCCCCCTGGTAATGGAGACGGCCCTTTTCTAGAGTACCGCCACCATGTCTCCAGAAAGGAATCCCACCGAGACCTCCCCGTTGCTGGGTCCCCAAAGCAACGGCTCTACTACGGGGGCTATCCCGAACATCGGCCGCCCCGATGTGGAATCCGGCGAGCAGACGCCTTTGGCGCAGGATGAGCAGACCAAGGATGTCCCCGAGACCGGCAGGGGGCTGCGGTATATCCTGCCGGCTATCTCTCTGGGAGTATGAAATCCTACTTCATGTCGCATTGGAAGTCCCTCCCGATGCTAATGCGCGCTCAGGTTTTCCTCTCCGCAGCCGACCAGACCATCATCATGGCCAGTTACGGTCAGATCGGCAGTGATTTGGAGGCACTCAATCTGACCAGCTGGATCGCGACCTCTTACTTTCTTACCTTAACCTCGTTCCAGCCGCTGTATGGCAAATTGAGTGATATTTTCGGTCGCAAAGCGTGTCTTTTGTTCGCATATGCCATCTTTGGCATTGGTTGCTTGTTTTGCGGAATTGCGCAGAATATTGACCAACTTATCGCTGCTCGCGTAGGTGGACCTGCACTCTGCAGTCCTTTCAGTGTGTAGAGTCATTGACGAGGCGATAGGTTTTCCAAGGCATTGGAGGCGGTGGCATGACCACCGTCGTGAGCATCCTGATGAGCGATATTGTCCCTCTCCGCGATCGGGGCGTTTGGCAGGGCGTCATCAATATCATCTACGCGACTGGCGCGGGCATAGGAGCTCCTCTAGGTGCGATGCATCCTTAATGGCGACAGAACGAGTCTCTAACCAAGAACTACAGGTGGAATCTTAGCCGACTTCATCGGCTGGCGATGGTATGCCAAATTCCATTTTCTCTTTCCTTCAGATCGTCTCTAACACGTAACAGGGCATTCATCGCTCAAGTTCCCCTCTGCATCCTGGCCTTCATCGCTGTTACCATCTTGCTCGATCTCCCCGCCCAAGAAGATAGCCACTGGAAGGACAAGCTACGCCGCATCGACTTCCCCGGCGCCATTGTCCTCGTCGGCGCAGTCTTTGGTTTCCTCCTCGGTCTGGACCGTGGCAGCAACGTCTCCTGGACGATCCCGATCACCATCGTCTCTCTGAGCGTCTCCACGGCCCTCTTCGCCCTCTTCATCGTTGTCGAGGTCTACTACGCCGCCGAACCCTTCGCCCCCGGCCACATCATCTTCAACCGGGCCTTCTTTTCCGCGTACGCCTGTAACTTTTTCAGCTTTGGCGGCTGGCTCGCCGCCCTGTTCTACATTCCCCTCTACTTCCAGGCCGTGGACGGTGTCTCTGCCACCGTTGCCGGATTGCGTCTCCTCCCCAGCATTATCTCCGGCGTCAGCGGATCTCTCTTCGCCGGCTACGTCATGAAGTGGACGGGCAAGTTCTACTGGCTCACCGTCCTGGCATACGGCGGTCTCACCCTAGGACTCACCACGATCTTCCTTGCCTCCGGCGCCGTCACCGAGAGCACCACCCTCCTGGTGCTAGGTATGGTAGCCTGCGCCTTTGGAAACGGCATCGGCGTGACCTCCACCCTGATCAGTCTCAGTAAGCTCCTCCCTCTTCTGCCCCCACCATCCACCAAACCTATATCTCCCCAACTAACAAGGAATCCAGTCTCCAACGCCACCCCCGAAGACCAAGCCGTCGTAACCGCCTGCTCATACCTCTTCCGCTCCCTCGGCTCCGTAATCGGCCTCTCCCTCTCCTCGACCGTCGTCCAACAACTCCTCCGCGACCGCCTCGCCTACGCCCTCCGCGACAGCAAAGACATCGACGAGATCGTCGACGGCGTCCGCCAAAGTCTCGACTTCATCAAGACGCTCGATCCCGCGGTCGGGAAGATCGTGCGTAGCTGTTATGGCTGGGCGACGAATAAGGGCTTTTCCTTCATGATTGGCGTCGTGTTTTGTGCGTTGTTGAGTAGTTTGTTTATTAAGGAGATGAGGTTGTCGAGGTGATTGCGTTGCATTGCATTGGATTAGGTTGGCTTGGGTAGGGGGAGGAATAAAGTCCCGTTGGGTAGGGATTGACAAGTGAAAAGGGTTGGTTGGGTTGATGCTTGAATGCGGGTCCACTGCATGGATGGGATGTCTAGGTTGGAGGGAGGACGTGGTCCCGTATTGCTATATATACCTGACTATCCTGATATATAAGGTAGAACTGACCACCACCCAAATGTGGTGTTGGTCTAGATGGTACGTCGCGTGACTTAGTACCGAGATGAAATCGATAGAAGGCGGGAGGAGGTTACATGGGCATATGCCGTATAGCATGTCTATTGTCCGAGGGAGGGTGAAAGATGCTAGCCTTGAACTTGACTAGGTTGAGTGTGGCAACTTGTTAGAATAGGGGCTTGGTTTTGTACATATGCATATAGAGCTTAGGTCTGGCTTAGTATGTATACTATTTGGTTTTAGGTATCGATCGAGACGTTGTTGTGTCGACTACTCCTGAGAGGAACTTATTTGAAAGTATTTTATCTAGGTGATAACTATCATTTACCGCGAAAAGAAAGGAATCATGGCAGGACTGATATACATTATATTATAGGTTTCGTGACTCGCATTATTAATCTAGTAACTTCATTTGAGAATCTCCTCTCCGTCCCTCAACGCTTTGACAAACTTGGTGCAATCTGTATACGGGCTGTTAGTAAAGGACGAGTATCAGTTCGGATGAACTAACCGGCAGCCTCGAAGAATTCGAACTCTAGGTACTTTTCCCTTTTGCTTGATCCGGGCGAGGTGGAAAGGGAGTGTTTCGAGGATATGGAATGCCGTGACTCCTGGGATAGAACGCTAGTGGCACTTTCTATGGAACTGCGTCGCGAGATGCTGTTGTAAGGCAGCTTCACGTGCTTCGACTTTGCATGGGGTTTGCCAAACTCAGTTACTGAACGCGTAAGCAGTCTGTGGTTATTCTGAGGGAGCAATTTTCATACCCTGCATATCGACAAATTTCGCACATCGACCAGTTCCAGGGTATGAAGCAAAATACAGGAGCGACCGGCTTTTGGTGATTGGATCCTCCAAGATCCGCACGGTCTCTGCGGAGTTGCAGTGGTATTCCCCCGTATTGACGGATATGTTCCTCACGTCAATACAATGAATGACTCGCCTCTTGAGTAGGGCCTTCTGGAAATCATAGAAATCTGCAGTCCTATCCGTTAGCCAGGTGTCCTGTTGCTGTTATTTGTCTAACGAAGGACTGACCTTTACGGTCATGGCACCGGTAGACTGGTGCCATCCTCAACCTCGTTAGCCTCTGCTCCTCCTCAATCTTTGTTCTATGTGATCCTTGAAACCAAATCACATAGTCTTCGGAAAAGGATCTGGACACGCGCCGGCTGGGCATGTAAGGGAGCATTGAGCTCTGAACCTGATGCGAAGAGGGCTGGATCTTTTGTGTCACCTTGGCCCCACTATGGATATCGACTGCTTCAATCGCCTCCGGCTCATTTTGGGCGTTGAAGACAGCTGTCACGGTGCAAGTCAAACTGCGGAATGCAGTGCGGTGAGCAACATCGGGGTGAGGAAACTCTCTAGAGCACAAAGAGTCAGGAAACAAGGTCCTAGAACCTGATGGAACACAGTAAGAATGACTTACATCTGCACCGGATGCTCAGTGAGCTGAACCCTCCGATCCGGTATGAACACGCTCGGCCCATATAGAGGTGATGCTTGCGATTCTAGATCAGACTCACGAGTAGATGTTCGCGACAGGAAGATCCCCGGCAAGCCAGTTTCTGGCGACGACGAGAGCAAAGACGATGATTGTACCCTAGATATACTATTTCGGGACTCATGATCATCAGGTATCGTGTTGAAGGTGTGCTTGAATTGGAAATCTAGCCACTGGCGGAATTGTTCCCATTCTTCGGCGGCTTCGTTGATATTCTGGGAACCAGGATGGCCAGCTAGGTCGTGGCCTTTCTGAGAAGAATCATGGCTGGGCACAAAATCATCTTTATATCCTACTATCTCCAATGCAGCGCGCACATCATCGCTAGCTTGGTGCAGAAGTTCAGCCACGGGGGCGACCGTCGGCGCTCCGTCACTCATACTCTCCAGCGTGTATGCACGACCAGGAGGTTGACACTGCTCCATCTTCCGGCCCGATGCGTCATGCGGATTGAGTCGCCGCACCAAATTATCCAGTCGCTCAGAAGTCTCACGTATGCGATCTAATATCTCAAGGCTCCCCTGGCGCTCAAATACGAACAGTTCCTCATCTTCGGGGATCATGCGTAGCTCATGGCCAGGCTCAGGAAGGGCAGGTCTCGATCGATAGTGAAGATGGGTCATATTGTGCATCATGTTCCAGGAATCGGCATCTGTAGGGCCTTCGAGGACACACCACCGCAGAAGGGAGGAAATCTGGGCAGTCATCGTCCTGGAAGATGTCAGCTTCGGAGCCATAGAACAATGCGCATATCCCGCAAGTCACCCTACTTGATAGATTTGAGCATCTCCAAGTTCTCCAGTCGCCCATGCTCTGCTTCCCGGATAATCTTAATGGCCATCCCTCGGGTTTCTTCCGTTGACTTCAGGGTTGCCATTTTCAGACAGCGCTCCAGTTTCCGACGAAGCTTCTCGGCTTCATCCTGTTCCAAAGGCCAGATGCTCTTCTCGAACAATGTGGACACCTTGGTTCCCAGGCTATGTCGGTGACCACCTGCAGTCAAAGCCTCGTCTTGCGCGAGCTTTTTGTGGGTTTCCACAAACTTCGCACATTCCCGGAGCGTTTGATCATAAAAGGCCCCCAGATCCGCCCCATCATTGGAGGTGGAGCCCTTTACCTCTTCAAGCTTCTCTAGGAGATCTTTGATAGAACGAAACTCGTCGAGGAAAGAGTTAAAGTCCTTCGCAGCGCCGCCCGCGATGCTCTCGTAGACCGTCCAGATGGCTTTAGCAGCTGTAACGAGATCTCCAGGACCCATCTGAAAGAAGCTCATGGTGGAATGGATGACGACATGTATCAATTGGGTCAGTTGCCGGGTGGGTGGTCATTCAGCATGAAAGCGCAGAAGGGTCGTGCGACTTGGATGACACTGTCCCTTGGTGAGCAACGGAGGCTGATAACGGGGCCGACCCAAGAAGGCCAGCAGCTCAGGTGCAAGGATTAAGGCGTGGTACTTGGCCTCCTCCTGTTGGACAACTTCCGCCTCATCGGCTAGTTGCGCAGCCGTTATCATTCTCGCAGCCTGCGGCTCGAACGCCCGAGGGATATCGACAGGTGACTGCTTCCGTCATGAGTCAAGGCTGAGGGGTACATAGTCACCAGGCTCAGGAACCGCTAGTCCTCCGTACACGACAGACACATGGGCGGCGACGGGGCTGGATCGGACCTCGAGCGATTCTTCACGCCCAGTCCGCGTGGTGGCGGAGCACGGCCATGTTCGCCGGGTCTAGTCTGACCTCCTGGGCCAATGGTCCGAAGCCATCCAGGAACGTGCTGCAGAACCCCGTTCCAGTGGGACTCGGAGAATTACTGCCGGACAAATGCATCGCACTCGCGTAACATCGCCCTCGATCGCGGAGCTAAATCCGCTCGATGCATTTAGTACTCCCCTGTCGATGCCCGGGTTGCCCATCTCGGGAAGAAGTAACGCAGCCGTCAGCCTCACAGCCTCGTACGCCTGGGAACACCCCTGCCCCCCCCCCATGTAGATAGGATAAATCACAAAGGCGGTTACATACAAGATGTCAAGAGCATCATTGAGTGGCTTTTCCATCGTGCCCTTCGTTACCTGGAGATTGCGACCATCTATTGGCAGTGACTGGGGAACCGCACAAGTTCAAAGTATCCTCCTTGGAAATACCAGCGCCTCTTCAAGGAAATGGGCCCTCCCTTCAAGATCCGATTGTTCCTAAACCCCTGGGGGCAATATGAGAATTTCCAGCATCTCCCGGTAACCATCGACATGACCACCTGGGCGAGTAATCTTGACTAGTGGGACTGACTCGCTGTCTAGCCCGCTCAAAGACATGACTTCGTTATCAGTCGACTCGAAAATGCCCGCAGAAGGGAATGGCTCTGGGTAGTTCTGGTTGCCGGCATCGGTTTCTTCACAGACGCATACTGCGTAAGCGCACGTCCTCTTTCTCCCCTCCCATGACTGACTCGACAGATCTTCTCGGTGAATATGGTGACTCCGATGCTCAGTGTAGTCTATTGGAACGACAAGGTCAACAGTACAGCTTCGTCGCTCGTGCACAATTATGAGGTAGCCCTCGGCATCGTCACTCTAGGAGGCGCGTTGGTCGGCCAGCTCATCTTTGGAATCGCGGCTGATATCTGGGGCCGCCGCAAGATGTATGGACTGGAGCTGATCATTCTGATTTTCAGCACCCTTGGGATGGCTATGGCGTCCTCGGGCAAGAATGACTCCATGTCCATGATTGGAGTCCTTCTATTCTGGCGCTTCTTCATGGGTCTGGGCGTGGGAGCTGACTATCCACTTTCTGCCGTAATCTGTTCCGAGTGCGTATTCACCCATCTCCCGGCCTGTGTTGGTCAGAGAAGTTCGCGGCTAATGCCCCCATCTGAGATAGATTTGCACCAACCCGCATCAGGGGCCGAATGCTGGCAGCAGTCTTCTTCTGTCAGTCTATCGGGGAGGCAGCAGCAGCTTTGGTCGCTCTCATTGCCGTTGCTGGATTCCGTCACAGCTTACCAGATGACCCTAGCAATGTGGATTGCGATATCAGTTGTGCCCGTGATATTGACAAGATTTGGCGGCTTATTGTCGGCCTCGGAGCGGTGCCTGCCTTCATCGCACTCTGGTTCCGGTTAACCATCATTGAGTCACCAAGGTATACCGTCGATGTGTTGCAGAATACCCTGCAAGCTGTTGCCGATGTCTCTCAGTTCTATCAGCAAGGAAATCCTTCACAGACATCTAGCTTGAGCGTCGGTCAGGAGTCGCATGAGCAGCTCGAGTCTACGCACAGGTCCTCCCATGTCGAGGAAGGCCGTATCTTGTCACCAGTATCGTCTCATCAATCACAGACGGTAGATCGTGAGTGTAAGTCAATCATTCCAGCAAGTCGATGGTCAGATTTCAAACGTTTTCTGCGGCGCGGACATAATCTGCGCATCCTTATGGCTACTTCCTTGTGCTGGTTCTGTCTCGACTTGCCCTTCTACGGGCTAGGCCTGATGAATGCGGACGTCATCAACGTAATTTGGTCCGGTAGCGCCTCGAGTGCCAAACCAGTCGGAATATATCAGTACTTTTTGCGGATGTCATACCAAAGCATAGTGGTCGTCTCATCCGGAGCAATCGTGGGCAGCGTCATCGCCATCCTAGTCATCGACCGGATCGGCCGGCGAACCCTGCAGTTCATTGGGTTTTGTTGGCTCTTGATTCTCAATATAATCATTGGAGCGGCATTCCACTATCTGAGCACCGATGGCAATTCTTCCGCTCTGGTAGTCCTCTATCTGTTGACACAGATCTTCTTCAACTTTGGTTAGTCGCTGCTATTCCATGTGGGGAAAGGAGACAACTGATCATGATGATAGGACCAAACACCACAACCTATATCGTATGCGCCTGCATCCTGTAGCCCATGTCGTGATATTCGTGAACTGATGTTTGCAGATCCCCGCCGAGCTCTTTCCCACCCGATTCCGTTCCACATGCCATGGCATTGCCGCAGCATCGGGCAAATTGGGTTCCATAATTGCACAATGCTTTCTGGGGTACGTGAGTTTCGGGCCTCAAGCAGGTTGGGCACATGTTCCAAATTGGCTAGGTTATGCTCTCTTGTGGTAAGTCATCGTCTGCTGCCCGTGTCCATGGGTCTATGTCTGTTGTTGACTCAAACCTGGTAGTCTTGCATTTTTCATGCTTATGGGTCTCATCACAACGTACTGGATTCCCGACACGAGAGACTCCCAGGGAAACAACAAGTCCCTTGAGCAGATTGCAGCGGAGATGGAGCCTGACATTGAAGACATTCCCCTCGGGCTCCGAGCTGGCGACAGTTCCAGTGAATACGCCGACATTGATTCTTGAGTCAGTAAAGGAACGATAGAGGTATTATTTTCATCTTTCTAATTTCCGTGACATAGTTGAGTAGAGAACCAGGTTCTGTTCGATATTTGCACGATAAACATCATTAGCATTTGAGGATATTTTTAGCATGATATTGAGGCCATAATCTGAAACAATTCTTCCAAGTTGTGAAATGCTCCTTAGCGATGTTTCCAATAGTATTTAGCCTTGCTGCTTGTGCCCAGGATATATAAGCGACACCTGCGAAACCGTTGATCAACATTAGTACTGGTGCAGACAGTCAGACTCAACCATTGAGGTAATTGGTAGATGATGATATTTACAAACAGATGCCTCGACTTGAAGAGGGAAGCCAAGTTGCGTAGGGAAAGAGGGGGAGGAGAGGAGAGGAGAGGAGAGCAAATGTCGGCGGAAAGCGAGGGTCGCTGCGGAGGCGGTCATGGCTTGCTTGTTCAGTTGTTCTGCTGCACTGCAACCACCAACTTCCCCGGATCCCCAACTCTCAGCCCGCAAGACTGGCCTCGTGGAATTGCGTCAAGCTGCCACCCTTTGAAAATCAACAGCCCGTCCAGCTTCTGAAGGCTTCCACTCGCCCATTCTAAGGCGTTCCTACAAGAATGACCCCATCTGCCTAGCTGTCACATTCAGTTGTTGCCCGCCATGCCGGACACCCACCCACGGCCGGCGCTGTCACGAAATCGCCCCATCCTCTACCTGCTCTCCGGCGTGGTAGCCGCCTACGCAATAGTTTACATCCACAACCAATTCTTTTCCTCATCCAGCTCAACTTCTCAGACTCCCCTCCGCCGCCGCAGAGCCGTCCGCCGCCAGCGACGAAGAGGCGAGTCCGAATCCGCCAATGCTGCCGCCGCGGACACGCCATCGTCGCGAGCCATCGCACACCTGGAGCAACTCGAGCGTCAAAACGGTGTTTACGGGACATTTCGCATAGAAACCGAAGATGGCAGGCGCGTGGAGAGTGGACTCCTTCCGTCGTTGCTCGCCACGCGGGATCAGCTCATGGAGGAAGTGGGTGTGCCCCAAGACCATGCGGAGCGGATGCGCGAAATGATGGAAGATACGTTCCTGGAATCATTCTTGGCGCTGGACTTTCCACCCGCGCATACGTTGGAGGAGGGTACGCCGGAACGAGATTACTTGATCGAACAGCTTCAGCGGCGAGGGATTTCGCGGGCCGGAATCGAGAGGGCCCTGGTGCGGTTTAATGAGGATAATAACTATGGGGAGGAGCTGAGACGGCGCCGGCAGAACGGGGAGAGAGTCACATTGTCTACGTCTACGTTTCCGGAAGAGTCGTCGCCGGCGCAGAATATGGATGGTGGGGAGACGGTGGTGGATGATCAAAGTGTGTTTTCGTGGAGGGAAGGCCAAAATGAGAGCCCGCCGACGAGAGAGGGGCAGAATTTGCTCAATCTGCTCTATCATATTGCAGAGGATCAGGCCAGACGCGATGGCTATATTCATCGAGGCGTGACGTGCAATAGCTGTGGGGCGATTCCCATCCAAGGAATTCGATACCGATGCGCAAACTGCATCGACTATGATTTGTGTGAGACGTGCGAGGCAATGGGTGTGCATATCAAGACACACCTGTTCTACAAGGTCCGGATTCCCGCTCCATTCCTAGGCAACCCCCGGCAGTCGCAGCCGGTCTGGTATCCTGGGAAGCCCGCCATGCTGCCGCGCAACTTGTCTCGGTCGTTGGCCAAGCGCCTCATGAAAGAGACCGGGTTTGATAACACCGAGTTGGATGCGCTTTGGGACCAATTCCGGTGCCTGGCCAACCATGAGTGGGAGGACGACCCGAATAAGCTCTATATGGCCATTGACAGGAAGACGTTTGACCGGTGTTTCGTCCCGAACACGTCCATCCGCCCACCGGCGCCCAGCCTAATCTACGATCGCATGTTTGCCTTCTATGATACCAACAGTGATGGGCTGATTGGATTTGAAGAGTTCCTGAAAGGCATCGCCAGCCTCAACAATAAGAGCAACGACGAGCGGTTACGTCGCGTGTTCCGTGGTTACGACATTGACGGCGACGGCTACATCGAACGGAAGGACTTTCTACGAGTGTTCCGGGCCTACTACGCTCTGAGTCGAGAGTTGACCCGGGACATGGTTGCTGGGATGGAAGACGACTTTCTGGAGGGCGGCGCGCGGGATGTTGTGCTGGGGAGCCAGCCGATCAGCTCGGCTTTTCCTGGCAGCATTCCCTCCGGGGAGGCTTCGAGAACTGGGGAAGGCAAGCGGGTGAATCAGGACGGAGACCTGGAGATCGTGGACAATGAAGGCATTGTCCGACCGGACCGCACTGATACCGCGGACCGACACTCGGTGGTGGGCGACGCTGCGGTTCGAAGTCAGTACGACCGCATACGGCCTATGTTCCCGACCGCAGCTCGTTTGGAGACTCCGTCCGGCTCTGGCGTGGCACATGCATCAGGAAGCAATACGAGACGGGATGTTAACGGTGAGGACGCGAGTAACCCTCCTGAGGACGCCTCCGTCTCGTCCGGTGGCAGCGACAGGTGGCCGCCGCCGGAGGGGCAAGTTCGCGACCACGATATTGTGGACGCACTTGGGTCTTTCGTGCCGATAAACGACATCACCGACCCTGCCGATAGGGACCGCGTTGGCGCAGCGGTCTATAATAGAATGTGCGAGCAGGACCAACTCCGCGTGCACATGGCTCGCAGTACCGGGATCCACGAGCGCTGGCAGCGCCGCAGGTTCTACACCGACGAGGAAGACGGCGCGACTGTTCCCCAGGGCTACCATAGCGACATGGACGTGGGTGGCCTGACAGAGGATGAAGATGAGGATGAAGTCGATGAACCCCAGCCCGAGTCTCACCCGCCGTCTCCCCGCTCTCGCTCCTCCTCCAAGGTGCGGTTCCAGGACGATCTCACCGATGACTATGACGTGCGGTCCAACCCGTCCACCTCATCTCGCAGCATCCTGGTGGGTGAGCGATGGGGTGGATTCGAGATTCCCGAGGTCGAGAGAGACGTGGGCAAAGAGATTCTCTACCAGGTCACGCAGCAAGGGTTCAACGAGCTGCTCGACCTCCTCTTCAAGCCGAAGGAGGATCTGCTCATGGAGGCCTTCCGATCGCGCGCCGAGCGCAAGATGTGGGCGCACGAGATCCAACGATTGGAATCCGGCACGCAAGTTCCCCAAGAGGACCGGCCGTCACCCGACGAAGCGGATGAGCTGCCCGAAACCTCTATGGTCAACCCATTGCGCGACCGGCCGCTGGACGAACTGCTCAGTCGGGCTGGATATTCCGTCCGCAGCCCGCCTCTCGAGCCTGTCCAGGACGGCCCGGTGCTTCCACCTCCCAGCCCAGACTTGGGCCTACCCAACGACGACGTTGTCTATCTCGGCGTGCCCGAGGAGATCGAAGCTGAAGCAGAGGCGGCCATCCTCGCCCCATCTTCCGGCCATGACCATGACCTTCTCCGCCGCATGATGTCTCCCATCCTCCCCACCTCGCCCTCCTCCCACGCTTCCACCTTCGAGGACGACGACGTATCCCTCCCTCATTCTATCTCCTCCTACTACGATCCCACCCTCCCCCACCACCGACCCAATGAGGACGAATGCGACGAAAGCCGCGAGGACCCCGAACCCATCCTATCCAGTCCCCCCTCGTCCACCCACCTGGCCTTCGACGACGACGAAGGCCCTCCACAATCCCCTCAACTCCCAGCCGAACTCCGTCTCGATCCTAGCGGCACCACCTCCTTCCCCGTCCCGACTTCCCCCTCAATCTCCTCCCCCGAAGCCGAAGCCACTGCCCCAAAGCTCTCCCCCTCCCCCATCCCACCCCTCCCGTCATCACCCACCCTCCCCCGACGAGCCAGTCCCCCGCGTCCCCCTTCCAAGGCTAAGCTAGCCCACCTCGCCTACCTCGAGAAGATCGAACGCGAGGCCAAGGAACGCGGCGGCAGCGGAGCAAAGCTCAACTTCACCGAGTTTGCGCAACGCATGGCGCTGGATCGCGGCCGCACGTTGGCATTCGTGGCGAGTTGGATTGAAATGGCGAGTTTCTAGTCTAGTCTCCATTGTCTATTCTATTGCACAGTCCCAAGGGTGAATTTGTATATTAGCTGGTGGGTGTGGGTGTGGAGGTGAATAGGCGTGACGGAATAGAAATGATGACTCGGATCCAGTCAATACCAATCATACCTCAGGCAATCCGTAGTAACTTCTCACTCCGCATAACTACTAAGCACTCCTTACAATACACCCACCCACTCACCCAACCAACCAATCAAAGAATACTATCCCATAAAATGCACCGCAGTCTTATAATATACCTAATGCTAACTATCTATCCCACACATACCCATACACGAACCCCCCATTCAATCCCAATACTTAATCAACCCATCCAACCCACCCGTAACAACCTTACTCGTTTCCTGCGGATGCCAATCCAAGCACGTCGTCGCACCACCTTCCTTCCCACCCGCCAAAATCTTATGATACATCTTCCCGGTCTTCCAATCCCAGAAACAGACATAACCACCGCTATCACCGGAGGCGATGAACTGACCATCAGGGGAGATTTTAATATCGATAGCGTAGCCGGCGTTATTATGGCCCCGGAAACTTTTCTTCCGGTTTTGACGGAACTTGTCGGTGGCGCCGTAGACGACGATTTGGTTGTCGCCGGATTGGAAGGCGACGTATTTGCCGTTCGGGTGGGGAGCGGCGCGGGTGAGGGCGAACATGTAGGGTTCGGCGATGAATTTGATGGGGACGGGGATGCCGTATTCCCAGGCGCGAAGGGATTTGTCGTCCGAGGTGGAGATGAAGCGACGGTTGTCGTCGACGAAGGTGATGGTGTTGATGGCTGCCAGGTGGTGATCGTATTCTTGGACCAGGTCGCCGGAGCGGGTGTCGAATTGGACGATCTTTTTGTCGGACATACCGGCCAGGAATTCGTGGGAGTGCTCGGCGCCGGGGTTGAAGCGGATGACGTGGGGGGTTTTGCCGGTGGAGAAGCGGCCGAGACATTTGCCGTATTCGGTGTCCCAGAGCTTGATCTGGCGGTCGTAGGAGGCCGTGAGGAAGGTGGTGCCGGTTGGGTGGAAGTCGGTGTCCGTGATGGCTTTGGAGTGGCCGGAGAAGGTGCGGAGGAGCTCGCGTGAGTGGTAGGCGTCCCAGATCTTGGCCTTGCCGTCTGCGGCGGACGAGAGGAGGAGGTGTCCGGAGCGGGGGATGAAGCGGAGCGAGGTGATGGCTTTGGTGTGTGATTTCCAGGTGTGGATGAGTTTCTTGGGGATGAAGTTCTTGGTGCTGCCGGGCTCCTTGCGGAGGTCGATGTCCAGATCCTGGGGGACGTGCATGTAGGTGCGGCCCTGGTAGTCGAATTGTTCGCTGCCGTGGAATTCGGTGGTTTCGACCTTGGCCGTGTCGTCTTGGTAGTCGGTCGATTCTTTGCTCATGGCGGGCATGTTGGATGGGGCCAGATCTTCCTCTTCCTCCTCCACCTCGACGTATTCCTCGTCACTGGCGAGTTCGCGCTCCTCCAGCACATCCTCTTCATCGTAGGCACGTTCGTCCTGTTGGTATTTCGCCCATGGGCCGAGGTAGGCGCCCTCGCCTTCGACGATGCTGGGGTCACCCTTCCTTTGGCGCTTCGCGCGGAGCGCTGCCGAGGCCTCTTTAGAGGGCTTCATTTGGATGACGTCCCGGCCACCGAAATGAGCCGCGCTGTCAAGATTGCCGATGAACTGACCCGGGAGACCGGGATTGCGGGTGTAGCCCAGACTCTCGAAGGTACGATGTTGCGCGGCGAAAGTCGCCTCACTGATGGCTGCTTCTTCGGCATATCCGGTTGGGACATTCTTGCGCTTCAGGCCGTTTGCTGGTCCGGCGGGCTTGAACGGGTTGACGGGGCCTTGAGAGGGCCGCGAGAGATCATCGTAGGTTGCGTTGTAAGTCAGGGCGGTGGATGAGGTGTTGGCGAGCATCATCTGCATGTGTGCCTGGTCCTATAAGGTTGTTAGATATCCCGCGCATCATGAATTGGCGAAAACAAGACTAGGTGGCCAGCGACAATAATGAATTGGGGGACCAAACCTCTGTGTTCACTTCTGGCGCCGCAACAATCTTGGTCGCTGAGGGCACCGCAGGTTGGACCTGGGTGGCCGGCTTGGTCGTGTCATCATCACTGGACTCGTAGCCAGCACCGAGTAATGAAGCCATGATAATCACAATTCCCGAATACCAGGGCAGGAGGAGCAAACTGAACTTCCCCGATCTGGCGAGAATGAAGTCGAAGCTGAAGCTTGACGATCGGCGCGGCGAGGTTGGACGCGGGAATTTTACGGGAGGCGGAGAGGCCGCCCGCGCAGAATAATGCCGGTAGTCTATCGATGCCATGGCCGGGTCTGGCCGCTTCACCACAGCTGATGGAGACCTACTGTCTACGCAGTTCCAAGTATCGTACGCTCTTCATGTCACACCGCTGAGGTATATACAACAACATTATTGAAGACATCAACAGGAATTTGGCAACATTAGAACCCAAAGGACGTAAGTAACACGAAACAAACAAACAACTCAAGCAGCCTTCCGCTGCCCCCAGGCGATTACGATTACCTCATCTATCGCCCAACCAAAACATCAAGATCTGGAGACCCCACACGCGTTCGCTGTCATCAATGATATGCTTTCATAGTCACGTCATATACAAGGTCTCGTCTGTTGCATGCGCCCGCACGCCGGCTACAGCGCGGAGTAGCCGGGACTTGTGACGCGAGTGTGCCGGGATGCAGCAGCGAGGCAGATACTCGCAAAACCATGCTCAGTCCCATCTTCCCACTCCAAGGAGAAGTCAAGACAAACGCACCACGCGACACTTCAGCCCGAGCGGCCGTTGCGCATTGCGTGCTCCGCCTTGCCGCGAAGTCAGTGAGACTCGTCGCGGATCAAGGCGACGATCATGCTGTAGAGGTAGAAGAAGAACATCAGGAGGTGGAAGCCCAGCTTGATGAAAGATTCCTGCAATTTCGCGTCAGCGGGCGGTCCGCGATCGGAGCAGAGTGGAGACGGTGCGGTCTAACCTTCTTGTGCACGTTCAGCTTGCGGAAAATCTCGGTCGCATCCAGGAGGTGCTGGTTCTCATAGATCCTACAGAAAGGGACATCCGATTAGCTGGGATGCTCGGTACGAGCCGCCTTGCGCGGCGGAGCTGGGAGCAGCGTACTTCTTGGCATTGAACGCCAACAGAGGCAGGTTAAGGACGATGGCAACCCAGTAGCCATTGATGATGAACAGGAAGGTCAGGAATGCATGAACGGCGGCCTCGGGAACAATGTAGGCGTTAAGGCGGTTGCAGAGGTCGATGGGGTTGATGTAGTCACTGCGGGAGTGAACCGGATTAGCTCATGCTTGGTTTCATCATGCTGTGCTGTCGCAACCACACGGCGAGCTCTCGCGGCTTCGGGGAGCTCGTGCCAGCACCGGACAGCAGCAGACAATGACGCATAGGTACGACCAGGCCATACCATTCCAAATCACTGTACATGATCGTAAAGAAGACCTGCAGGAACAGGTTGACGGCGTTGATCAACACCGCCAGCAGATAGAGCCAGGCTTCGCCAGACATTGTGGGCAGGAAGAAAAAGAGAGGATCAAAAGACCCGAGAGGTGCGATCGAACAAGCGGGAGCGTAGAGGAGAGCGGAGAGACGGCCGGGCTCAGGACAGGGATAGAACTCAGGGTAGCAGAGGAGAAGGAGCACAGGTGAGCAGTGAAGGCGAAGGAAGTTGGAGCGATTGTGGACTCGAACCGATGGGGGAAAGCCGCGATTGGAGCTGGCAGGCGGTGAGGCTGAGGTTTGTTCGGGTGGTTCTGGGGAGTCCCGCGATCTGATGGCAGTGGAGATCTTCCAGTTCCGACAGTTTACAGCTTACAGTTTACTGTTTACACTTAACGCAGGTCGTCGCTACTATCTGTGTCGACGTCTCTCACACCTCCCCCGGATACGCCTCAAGTGGCAGAAAAGACCATGTGTCCAGATGAAATAGCTAGGTCAACCAGTGTTGGTGGACCAGTCGCTAGTTGACGCTCGGCCGCGGTCCGGATATCGCACGGGCAGCAGACCACCACTACCAGTCACCACCCCGGCAGCTCAATCACGCGAGCGGGCTGCGGAAGCAAGGGTAGGACGGCGGTCACATATTATACAAGACAGCGGCCGTCTCTGGCCCTGAGAAAAGGTGCAGGATGATTTAGCAACCTTGCCAGCGCTTCGCAGACGTCGATGACGTGGAGAAACACGTGCTTCCATCCGCATCGGGCGGCTTCTACTGGCCCGCCCGAAGACCGGCATGATAACCTCGCTAGCAGCGTCATCAATGAATTGACCTCTATTTACACAGGTAACCTGTCATTAGCTAGCTGACATCGTCATGAATTTGAAGCAGGAGAAAAGAAGAAACAGCAGATAACAGAATGAAAGCGTCTCATCAGCAGGCTCATCAACAAGTTACAGTCCCAATACAAAAACAACCATAGCCCATTAACCAGCAAAAGTAACCAGTGTATAATGGAACAAAATCAAGTGCCACAGCCGTAGATGGCCACCGACACGTATATCGAGTTATCACCGCTTCTCAACCAGCAGGATATGCATCGCACCATAAGCGATAACAATGAATGCACCCGAGATGATGGCCAGTCCAATGACATCCTTCCACAGAGCCAAAGTATCAAACCCGAAGGCACTTAGGATGGATGCGCCGGGCACTTCAATGTCCAGGCCGTATTTGTGATCAATCAAAGTCAGATAAGTCACTTCATTGACGATCAAGGCCTCGAAGCCATAGTGGAAGATGGAAAGCTAGGAGGGAGTCAGCAATTGATCTGGTGTCTAGGAACAGAATTCGTCGAAACTCACAGTTTGCAGCCACAAGGCAGACTTGGGGATGGCATCGTGGTTGAGCAGGAGACCAGCGAAGAGCAGACTGAACAACATCACCAGGCTCCCGATCAAGTTGGCCACGCCTCCATCCCGGAAGATAATGCCGATGAACAAGCAGATATTGGCTGCGGCCAGGTTGAAGAGAACGAGTACCAAAATAAAACGGAAGAACTCGCCCCAAGCCGGGATCAAGCCGGTCATGGGATACACAATGATACCCATGATAATCGGGGGGAGGAGCCGGAGGGGCACAATGTCAAACACCACCTTGGCCGCAAAGTAGGTAATTGGGTGGTAGTAGCCATTGGCCCGCTCGCGTACGAAAAGGAGTCGCTCCCCGGAGAATACCGTCAGACTCGTAAGCGTGCTAAATCCGAACAACGCGAGAATGAAGAAGAACAGACCCAACCGATTCTGAAAACCCTTGATGTCATCGGTCAGCCCGTAGAAGAGGTAACCACACAGGACGGCAAGAAGGATAGAGATGGCATAATGCGTGAGCATCAGCATTGGGTTCCGATACAGATTACGCCAGGTTCGCTGCGATAGGATCACGAATTGTCGTAGAAGGCCAATGCGAGCGTAACTCTTGCCAGTCGCAGTAGGAGCAGACGCCAGCTCCGGGTTAGCAAATCCATTAGCCGCACGCGCATTTTGGATCGCCGCCACGATCTCATCATGCACGGAGCGCGCGATATCCGATCCTGCGTAGTTCGCGACCAGAATGTCCAGATCCGTCTGGCCTGGGGCGACTGGGGGTAGTTGGTCCGGGTCATCAAGAATCTGAGATGGGGCACTGCCTGGTTGACGGGAAAGGCGGAGCCATTGCTGAGTGTTATCAGCAACATTGTCCAACTGCACATCTTCTTCATCTGTCTTGGGGGTGGGTGGCGCTTCCGGGTCCTTCTTGCGGGAGTAGAGCTGTCTATCCTGTTTTTGCTTGAGGGAAACACGCCGCTTACTCTTAGGGCGTCGGTTTGCCTCAAAAGTGCTGCTGCTATTGTCCTCAAAGCTGGCATTTGATGCGCTAGCAACTGACTTGACAGCTCTCAGGCTGCTCGAGGCCGTCTTGGGGGGATCCACTCGCACATCGAGCAAGGGAGACTCGTTTTGGTGGGAGCGGGTCACACTAGCGTGCATCGTGAGGTCCACGAGGTAGTCGGCGATGTTGAAACCGGGAGGACAGGAGTAACCGGAGTTATCAAAGTATTGTTGACACGTGGAGAATGGGCCTGAATAAACGGTCTTTCCTTGAGCTAGGAGAATAAGTCGGTCGAACAATGCAACGATGTTGGAGCGTGGTTGGTGGATAGTGAAAATGACGGTACGGTTATAGGTTTTGGCCAATGTCACGAGACATTCGACCACATTGAAAGCGTTATAGGCGTCCTGTTCAGCTTGTAAGCCCGATTTGTTGCCAATAGGATTAAATGAAAACTTACCAAGCCACTGGTAGGCTCATCTAGGAAGAGGATGCTCGGGCTGGTGACCAACTCGCAAGCAATTCCGACTCGGCGCTTCTCACCACCAGAGATGCCCCGGCCCTTGCCTTCCTCAGATCCAATCAGCTGGTCCTTGATATGGTATATCCCAAGTTGCCTTTCGACCTCGAACACCCGTTGCTCCTTCGCAGCTCGGCTCATGTCTCTCGGCAACCGGAGCAACGCACTCGTCAAGATAGTTTCGTGCACAGTTAGAGTGGGAAGCATAGTGTCTTCTTGGTCAACGAAACCAATCATAGCCTTGAAGTCATGGTCGTTGATCTTCTCGCCATTGACGTAGAAATCGCCACGGACCGTACCCCGCTTGTTCTTCCGAGCGAGAATGTCAAGAAACGTGGTCTTTCCCGCACCCGAGGCGCCCATAATAGCAGTGATTTGACCCGGCTGGGAAGTGCCTTGTATACCACTGAGAATTTCCTTCCCGTTCAGGTAATACGAAACGCTGTCCCAAGCCAAGGCGGCTGGCCTATGCTCCGCCAGGAGCTTGGCTCCTTCGTCGTCCTCATCATCCGAAAGCGGCAACTGAATGCGGCCGGCATATGACCTGCGCGACAGATACCAAACCGACAAGATCACAGCCACGACAAAGAGAGCACATCCCGCGATGACGCCGGCAATGAGAGGAGTGTTGATCTGTTTGACCGGGCGAGTGTATCCAGGGACATCTGTCCGATACAGACACTCGCCGGAGTCGCAATTCAACGTGATACTCTTGTCACCAAAGACAGCTTTAATCAATTCGTCCATGGCGGGCTCCTGAAACTTGCTTCCATCTTCCGGGCTGCCTCCGTCAGTGGACAACGATGTGAACGTAGCAGGTCCCACGATCGACTCTCGGAGGAAGTCACCGATGTCAATGGAGCCCTCTTCGCCACAAAGCATGCGCCCTGGAATACATTCGCAATTGATGTTCTCACACGTGTAGCGGGTTTTGTTTTGGGTATGGGTGGTCTCCAACTCCCACTGACACGTATCCAACCCACAATAGAACGATTCAACCCGACCCACCCAAAACTGGAAGTTGCAGGTCTGATCTTCCGCCTCACAGGAGAAAGTCACCTGCGGCTTGCGATCTTTAAGCTGATCAAGGATCTTGCGATTGGTCACATCGCACATCTGGAAGTTCTCTTTGACAGTCACACCCTGTTTGTAGCAAACTCCTCCTTCGCCTTCTGGCATTATCGCACTGCAAGCATCATCGGTTTGGCAGACGTTACAGTTGAGTCCTTCCCAGCCATCTCTGCAGGAGCACTGATCGCCCTGGCGAGGGGACCTCTGGTGACCGTCGGCCAGCGACCCACACAGAGGCTGCGCGCAATCATCGCCACCAAATCCTGGAGGACAGACACATTTTCCGGTGAATTTGTCACACGAAGCGAACTGGGCACACTGAAAAGCGTCTAGTTGGCAATTAAAGCACGGTGGGCAACCATCTGGACGATCGTCGAGTGCGGAGAAGAGCGGAGGTAGGAGGTCGGCCTCGGAGTAGTTACTCCGTGCTGCAACGGTAGAGACCGAAAATGAGAGACCGAGAGCTAGGGATAGCTGAAGCGAAGACCGCAGCCGCATGCTGTGCTGAAAGTGTGGGAGTTACCCTCACACTTGGGTACGTAGCTGGCGGGCTGGCAGCGTGGCAGGCTATCGGACCGAGGAGAGAACCGGTGCGGAGTAAGCAGCGACGACGACGGACGCCAAAGAATCAAGAGGAAGAATAGAACATCTGGAAGGGGGAGATAGGAGGACTGAAGACTCTCCTCGTAGATTGAGGAAGATGCGATTTCCACCCAATGATTGTACCGACGGAGATAACAACCAAAGGACAAGCAAAGGAGCGGTAAGAGTGGGTTGGGGAGCGAGAGGAGGACGAGGAGGTTGGAAGGGAAACCGGTTGAGGCGATGACGAGGGCGGAGAAGCGCCAATCGGTGGCCTGACAGCCTGGGGCACCCACCAATGATGGCCCGGCACGACGTGGTATCGTCGGGTACCTACCGGCCCACGGAGTAGCTACGGAGTACGCTAGTGCCTACAGATGGAGTGGATATCGACTGGGATGACCCCATGGCTAGTGGTATGGAATGCGTTGAGGTCAATGTATATCATTTGAGATTGCATCTGAGGCGATCATTCGCTGGAGACTCTATCCGTATCTCCGTATCAAAGTTCCAATCGAACCACCCCAGATCCAATTTCCACGTGACGGCTGTCTGGATCCCACCAGAGTCAATTAATAGACTTGAACAGTTCCTACCCACTCAGTCATCGTCTAGAAAGAACGGTTCTAGAGAGGAGCGAAATCTGGCCGTGCATCCAGCTCAACATTATGGTCCACATCAAAGAGTTTGCCGTGGAGCAAGTATGTTCGCCCAACTGGCCACCATGTTCTATGCCCCGCATACCCCGACCGAGCCTGGCTGGCAACCTACTACCGCAATGCCACCAGTTCATGGACCAGTTTGAAACTACAGCCAAGTACAACGTGGCAGAAACATGCTGTGCCTCCATCTCGGTGAACGATCTCCGGGAGCTATCGGAGGACAAATCCGATCCGCTCGACTTTTCGACTAAGCTCACCTACGGCGCAATTCGTGGGTCGGAACGACTCCGGGGAAATCTGGCCGAACTGTATTCGACCCCGACTCCCCTGCCTCTGGACACTATTTTGATCACCGCTGGCGCCATTCAGGCCAATTTTCTTCTGCTGTACTCTTTGGTTGACCCAGGCGACCATGTTATCTGCCACTACCCCACATATCAACAGCTCTACTCGGTCCCAGCGTCACTCGGGTGAGTCTGTGGAAGTCGAAAGAGACGGATGGCTGGAAGCTGGATACCAGTGAACTGAGAAACCTGATCCGTCCGAATACGAAGCTCATCATCTTCAAGTATAAAGCCCTTTTTTGATCTCCCTAGCCAGGTTGTTCTCTAAACGAAGTCGTGCGTTTCCATCCAGTAACCCCCCAGAAACCCACCGGAGCTGTGATACCTCAAGCGACATTGAACGACATTGTCGAGATCGCGCGAAACTCGTCCATCATCATTCATGCAGATGAAGTGTATCGACCGATATTTCATTCAATCAGCCCCGATGACGACCAGTTCCCATCATCACTCCTTTCCCTAGGATACGAACATACTGTAGTGACAGGCTCCATGTCCAAGGCATATAGCCTGGCGGGACTTCGTGTTGGTTGGATTGCATCTCGCGATCGCTCGATCATCGAGACCTGCGCCAACGCCAGAGACTACACAACCATCTCCGTTGGCCAGCTGGACGACGCTATTGCCGGTTACGCCTTATCTCCGGCTTGTCAGACCAACCTCGTCCAGAGAAACCTTGAACTAGCCCGACGGAACCTAGCCATTTTGGAAACGTTTATCGAGGCTCATCGGTGGGCATGTGACTGGATCAAGCCACAGGGGGGTACGACCGCTTTTGTACGCTTTAACAATATGGGGAGGCCAGTTGATGACGTAGTCTTCTGCGAGAGACTCTTGGAAAGGGTCGGCGTAATGTTTGTCCCTGGAAGTCTATGTTTTGGGGAAGGTAAGGATTTCAAGGGCTATGTCCGTATCGGATTTGTGTGCGAGACGGAAGTGCTGGAGCAGGCCATGGAGGCGTTGCGATCGTTCATGCTCGAGGAATACAGGAATGTGCCGGTGGTGGGTAATTCTTAGATGGACGCGTGGACAAAAACCGCTTAGATGCCAAGTAGTGCACATGTGAAACATTAGTTAGATCCAAGGCTTATTATTTCCATTGGCCCATTGCCTGGTTCACCAGCCAGTTAACTTGGCAGAATCCCGCCTTCTTGTTTGCCTAACAATGCCCGCCTGAGTCCAAGCCCCGATCAAGGGGTGGTTCTGCGGTGGCCATCAAATCGCCGGTGGGGATGATCTCCAGTGCATCGGGTGCATAACTTGTCATAGCTCAGCGCCTGGAAGATTCCGGCCACCCAGCCGAGGCAACTCTGCGTCTTACGTTGGGAGATGACGGTGTAAGGAGTACACGGAGCCTGTCAGCCTCCAAGGCTGTGAACACCAGGATTCAATGCCACCTCGCATGTTGCCTCGTTCCTTAAAATCCAGGCCATCCTAACCGTCTCTCACCCGACTGCCTTTGTTCTCTCTTCCTTCTCTTCCGGTTCCTGCAGGCAGGCCGTACATACCCTTGGGCATTTGGTCAACCGATCCAACGTAACCCAGTGACTTCACTTGACGATGCCTGCAATTCCCGGTATGTGAGCGTTCTGGCACAATACCCTAGCCCGGTGAATTTCCGTTGCTGACCTCAAGGCCTGTCAGATCTCCCTATCCCTCTCACCATCGCCGGCCCGGCGGTGGTAGCCACACTCGCATATCTCAATGCCAAATTCTCTATATCCTACGATCATCATATGATCAAGTCGATCATCAATACTAGGAGAAATACCAGTTCCGCCACAGTTCGTGATGAAATCAACCATTTCTACGTGCTGGAGAAGCACGCCCGCGATCCGAAAACCAAGGACCGACCCTTTATCGTGTATAATGGACGCAGCTGGACCTTCCATGAGACGTACGTGCTGGTGCTGCGGTACGGCGCCTGGTTCAAGCAAGTCCACGGAGTCAAGCCCCGAGAAGTCGTCGCCATGGACTTTATGAACTCTGCCACATTTCTTTTCGTTTGGTTCGGTCTCTGGAGTATCGGAGCCGTGCCCGCTTTTATCAATTACAATCTGACTGGAAAGCCTCTGACACACTCGATACACGCATCGACCTCACGGCTACTGCTCGTGGAGGAGGAACTTCGCCCACGTTTCTCTCCAGAACAGTTGGAGACATTCGCTGCGCCTAACTTTCGGGATGGGAAAGGCCCAGTTGAGCTGATCTTCTTCACGCCAGAGGTCGATGCACAGATCCTACAGATGGAGCCCACCCGGGAGGATAACAAATCCCGGGGTGGTGTTCAACTCCGCGACATGGCCGTGCTGATTTACACGAGTGGCACTACGGGCCTTCCCAAGCCCGCCATTCTCCCTTGGAGGAAGGTCTGGGCTAGTGGTGTACTCATGCATAACTGGCTAAATTTGACCAAAGAGGACCGGATGTTCACAGTGCGTTATACCGGGTTTCGCTGGCATTTTCCGTTCTGATTAAGCTGACATGATATGTAGTGCATGCCTCTCTATCACTCCTCCGCGGCCATCATCGGCGTTGTGTCGTGTCTTTGGACAGGGGCGGCCGTGATTATTGGTCGTAAATTCTCATCCCGGAAATTCTGGCCCGAAGTCCGGGAAACCGATGCGACGATCATTCAGTACGTGGGTGAGACCATGCGATATCTTCTAGCAGTGCCGCCCTCGATCGATCCCATCACAGGGGAAGACCTGGACAAGAAGCACCGGGTTCGGCTGGCCCTGGGCAACGGTTTGCGTCCGGACATCTGGAATCGTGTGAAGGAACGTTATAATATCCCTACGATTGCGGAGCTTTACGCTTCCACCGAAGGAACAGGCGGATTATTCAACCTCTCGTCCAACGACTTTTCCGCCGGAGCAATCGGCCGCAACGGGGCGCTCACCAGTATGATCATCGGCCGTGGCATCGCAATCGTCCAAGTCGATCAGGAATCACAGGAACCCTGGCGAGATCCCAAGACGGGTTTCTGCAAGAAAGTTCCGTGGGGCGAGCCCGGTGAGCTGCTGCACGCGCTCGACCCCCAGGACCCGGGGGAAACCTTTGGCGGTTATTACGGGAATACCAAGGCCACCGAGAGTAAGATCCTCCGTGATGTGTTGCGCAAGGGCGATGTCTACTACCGATCTGGTGACATGGTTCGGTGGGACAAGGAGGGCCGCTGGTACTTCTCGGACCGTCTGGGCGACACGTTCCGATGGAAGAGCGAGAACGTGTCGACCAGCGAGGTGGCCGAAGTCCTGGGCGTGCATCCGGCGGTGCACGAAGCCAACGTCTATGGAGTTGCTTTGCCGAACCACGACGGGCGTGCTGGCTGTGCGGCCATTGTTTTCCAGCAGCAGACGCGGGCTGAGGACCAGTCTGTGGTGCTTACTCCCTCGGATGAGACTCTCAGTAGTGTGGCAGCGCATGTGTTGAAAAACCTGCCACGCTTTGCTGCTCCCCAGTTCCTGCGCGTCATGACGGAGATGGAAGCGACGGGGAACAACAAGCAACAAAAGCATGTTCTTCGGACACAAGGCGTGGATCCTTCGCTGGTGGCTTCGAGCGATAAGATGTACTGGCTGCAGGGGAACCAGTATGTTCCATTTGAAGCGAAGGACTGGAACCGATTGCAAGCTGGGCAGGCCAAGCTGTAGTCCGGCCATTGCATTTGACCGTAACTTTGCGTACAACGCTAGAGCCATACTCTTTGTTTTTGATTGTTTTGGGTGTTGTCATTTCTGCGTTTGTTCTGGACTATTGGAGGATATACAGCAGCGGATATTGACGAGTAACGGAAATATATATACAGGGTTATGATTATCAAACTCATGGTTCCTGGTTCAGTTTTGGTTTATTATGGGACAGGCACATAATCAATTCCAAAGATCAGCACTATACTACCTAGTGAATTATCCCTGAGACCTGACTCGCAGCCCTGGTATCTAGGGTCGGCGAGCCATGCCGGGGTTCGGCGGGATGACGCGAGGCATAAAGCCTACTCGGAAACTAGCCGCTCGATTCCGGTCTCGGAAATGCCAGCCATCCGAGTACAAAACCCAGCGCCTTACTTACCACCTTGTATTCCAGTCTTCATCTTTCTCAACCCATGACTTAACCGATTTCGTCTCAATCCCACCATGTTCCTTTCCTCCGCAACCCGGTGGTCCACGCGATCCCTTCTCCGTCCGCTCCCTCAACCCAGCATCGCAACCCGGACATTCTCGATCCATTACGCTCTCCGCACTTCCACCTCCACCTCCACCTCCACCTCCGCATCAGCCATCGCAACATCCTTCCTCTCCCGATTCCAATCCCTCGGCCCCCAAACCCGCACCCAAACCCTCGACGCAAACCAACTCCAATTACTCTCTCTCACGCTCAACCGTCCCTCCCTCTTCCCCAATGCCCCCTCCCTAACCAACACACCAACCTCTCTCCCCCCCGACACTCCCCTCCCTGCCGGCTACCACCTCGTCTACTTCACCCCCGCATTCCTCGAAAATGACCTCGGCGCCGACGGCACCGACACCTCCTATAACCCGGCCTCGCCATTTACGCGCCGCATGTGGGCCGGCGGGGAGGTCCACTGGCCTCGGGGAATAGACGGGAAGCCGAACTACCTTCGAGTGGGGCAGGATGTCCAGGAGACGACGACGGTGTTGAGCGCGGAGCCCAAGATTGTACGGAAAACAGGCGAGGAGATGATTGTTGTGGGGGTGGAGAAGGAACTTCGGAATGAGTATGGGGTGGCGGTGTTGGATCGGAGGTGAGATGACATTCTTTTCTAATTAGTTGGGTGGAGTGATGCTGATGATAATACAGAAACTGGGTCTTCCGCAAAGCCCTCACCACTCCGACACCAACACCTTCCTCGACCCCGCCAGCAACACCAGCATTCAATGGCCCCGCTAGTTCATCCACCACGACAAATGGCAACACACACACGCGCACTCTGCGCCAAACCGCCGTGACGTTGTTCCGGTTCTCAGCGCTGACGTTCAATCCGCATAAGATCCATTATTCGACGCCGTGGGCACGCGATGTGGAGGGGCATAAGGATATTGTCGTGCATGGACCGTTGAATCTCATCTCCATTTTGGATCTGTGGCGTGATACGCGGAAGGGGGAGGGCGAGGACCTGGTTCTTCCGGAGAAGATCACCTACCGGGCGACGAGTCCGTTGTATGCCGAGGAGGAGTACCGGATTGTGTTGGATGAGGAGGCGGGGGATGGGGTGGGGAGGGTGCGGATTGTTGCGCCGGGGGAGGTGGTTGCTATGAGGGCGGAGATCCAGTAGGTGGCAGTGTTAGGCATGTATATAGTTTCGTTGAATAGAAGTGACTGTCTGAAGCACGTTATAACTTCACATTGAGCATAGTCTGACACTGTCCCTGGATAGAGATTACACAACACACAACTATATCAACCAACAAAATCACACTATTACCAATCTCAAAACCATTAAATTATCACACATTCATCTACCCCAACCATCACCCTAATCCCCTCTTCAACCCACCTACCTTCTTACAAAGTATAATACTCAGGGCTCGGACTTACCGGAGATAACCTCTTATCGTCCCCCAACCCCAGAACAGCCACCACCACATCCAGCCTGAAATCTGACATCCAACCACTAGCTCCAACCTCAATCCCACTTCATTCCTTCTTATCCATCCATTCATTCCTACATATAAACCCCACCCCCCACACCCCCTTTCTCTATAATCATAATGTCCTCCCACCCAACAACCACAACTAAAGACAAAAAACGAACCCGCGTCCAACTCTCCTGTACCGCATGTCGCAGCCGGAAGTATGACCCCTACCCTTACCCCATTCCATTCCCCCACATTCCCACTCCAACCCATACTAACCACCAAATTTATATGAGGATAGGCTCAAATGCGACCGCATCCACCCCTGCACGAACTGCAAAAAGCGCAACGAAGGCACCACCTGCACATTCATCGGGCGCGGGCCGCGCGGAAAAGTCTCCAATGGACGGACGAGTCCCGCGCATGTTCAGGATCGGTTGCAGCATTTGGAGAATTTGATTTTGTCGTTTACGCAGCAGCAGCAGCAACAGAAACAGAAACAGAGGCAGCAGTTGGAGCAGAATCAGGAGCGGGAACAGCAGAGGGGTGAGGGTGGGCAGATGGTTGGGGTTGGGGTTGGAGGTGTACCGCAGCAGCAGCGGACGCCGTCGTCGAACGGGGAGGAGGAGGCATCGCCGTCGGGGTCGGATCCGGCGGGACGGTTGGTGGTTGGGGAGGAGGGCACGAGGTATATTGATGGGGCGCATTGGAGTGCGATTCTTGAGGAGGTGAGTGGTCTTTTTCTTGATGGTGGGGGGAATAGGATGGGGGCTAATGGTGGGTGCAGATTAGTGGGGTGAGGGAGTATCTGCGGGATAATGAGGAGATGGGACCCTCGGATGAGGAACAAGGGGATGAGGAGATTGTGAGTGCGTCAGCGCCGACACTGTTGTTGGGCTTGCATCGGCAGGTCAGTCGAGAGGAGTTGTTGGATGGGTTGCCTCCGAGGCCGGTGGTCGATCGGGTGGTGGCTCTGTTTGTGAATAGCAAAGAGCCGACGACGGGTATGTGCTTACTGTGCTATTGGCGAAGTGCTGTGCTGATGTGATAGCTTTGGTGCATATGCCGGTGTTTCAGAAAGAGGTAGGTTGGCTCCGGAAGTGAAGAGTGATGCTGACATACGCAGTATATTCGGTTCTGGTCGAGGCCGAAGGATGTGTCTATCGCTTGGTTGGGGCTGCTCTATGCATGTCTGACGATGGCGATTTCGATTCACCAACGCACAGGGGAACCGTTGCCGTTGGGCCTTGGGGATCCAACGGAGGTCATTAATAAGTTCCGACTCTCGACGGCGCAGTGTCTAGTCAAGTCGAACTACACTGTGCCAGGCCGATACAAAGTGGAGGCCCTCTTCCTTTACACGATGGGCGAGTTCTATCGGAGCGAGGATGCTCAGGCCGGAGTGTCGTTTCTGCTGGGAAACACCATTCGGCTGGCCATGCGGACAGGATACCACCGCGACCCGCAGCAATTCCCTAATGTGTCGCCATACGAAGGCGAGATGAGACGGCGCGTCTGGGCGATCCTGCGCCAGCTGGATGTCCTCATCTCATTTCAGATTGGGCTTCCGCGGAGTATACAGGACTGGCAGCAGGACGCGGAGCCCCCGCGCAATATCTCCGACGAGGAATTCGACGAATCAACCGTGGAACTCCCGCCGTCTCGACCGGAGAGCGAACTCACCACGATGGCGTATATCCGCGGCAAGTTGCGACTCATGGAGGTGTTCGGGAAGGTTGCTGATCTGGCATACTCGCGCAATCCGGTGACGTATGATGAAACTCTTGCCTTGGATCGACAGCTCGAGGAAGCGCACGACCTAATCCCGCCGGTCCTCAAGATGCGCTCCCTCGATCAGTGCATCGTGGAACCGTCGTACCTGATCCTGAGGCGGTACACCCTGGAGCTGCTGTACCAGAAAGCCCGCTGCGTGTTGCATCGAAGACATCTGTCCGAGGTACACACTAACCCCCGCTATGGCTTCTCACGGTGGGTGTGTATGAGCGCATCCAAGGAGATTCTCCGGCACCAGGCGGATGTATACAACGAGACGCAGCCGGGCGGTCTCCTCTACCGAGACCGTCAATTCCCCAACTCCCTTCAGCATGCGGATTACCTACTAGCCGCAATGATCATCTGCTTGGAACTGTTACAGAACCCTACCGGCGCCGGCGCAGAGGGCGTCGACAAGGACGTAGCCGAGGTTCGAGGCCGAGAGGACCTGCTCGCGACCATTGAGACGTCGCATCGGATTTTCGACCAACAGCGGCAAAAGTCAACGGATGCCCAGAAGGCATACGCAGGACTAACGATTATGCTCCGGCGGGTGAGGGGGCAGAGGAGTAGCGAGCAATTGACTTCTAGTGAGTTCGAGGAAATGTTGCGGTATACAAGGCTAACGGGTCCAGCGCAACCACCATCGTCTGCAAGCTGGTCGAACCCGTACCCGCTGAGGGAGATACCGATGGACATCACACCGGAGTATCACTCACTCGACGTGATCGGGGAGATGCTCGATGCGCCGACCAACCTGGACTGGGTAAGTGGCTTGCCACAGACGTCGATCAAGACTAACAAGCGTAGGATCTCTGGGACCAGCAGATCCGAGAAGCGGACATGGGATTATGGGACGACACAAATATCCCCGACATGGCTGTATAGCCGGATCGTATTGTAGACAATGTCACATAGTAAGTAGTAGCATACGGAGTACATAGTAGTGTCATACCCGAGATAAGCTCCTCGGAGCGGAGATCCCTCGGAAGCCGACAAAAAGTTGCAACACACCATCTCTTCTACCTTCAACCACCCTCACACCCTCAATCCACCACACCACGACACACCTCAACCTCACCACAACCATGATGCGCCCGCCGATACCACGCGCCTTACGTACCCAACTACCTCTCTCGCGACCCGCGCATCGCCACCTCACCACCAAACCAACCCCATCACCAACTTTCCACCTTCGCAAACCCTCCACCAGACCAACACTCCAGAACCACACAACAACAACAACAACAACCACCCTCCTCCGCCCCCTCACCCAAACGCAAACCCGCCCCTTCCTCTCCTCCCTCCTCCCCGGCTCCTCCTCCTCCTCCTCCAACAACACCAACAAACGCCACGTCTCCGCAACCCGCACCCTCCCCTACCCCCCAGGCCCATTATTCCAAATCATCTCCTCCGTGGAATCCTACTCATCCTTCCTCCCCTTCCTAACCGCCTCGACCGTGACGCACCGCGACCCGGCCACAAACTACCCCACCCGCGCCTTCCTCACCGTCGGCTACGGCCCGCTCAGCGAAACCTTCACTTCAAAGGTCATCTGCGACGAGGAGAATCATATTGTGGAAGCGAAGAGTGGGAATGTCTTTGGGGTGGGGAAGAAGGATGGCCAGGGGGAGGCCGGGTTTCCCGGTGCGGATGAGGGGATCTTTGAGTATTTGAGTACGAGGTGGGAGTTGAAGCAGCTGGGGAAGGAGGGGGAGGGGACGGAGGTCAAGTTGGATATTCGGTTTGAGTTTAAGAGTCAGTTGCATGCGATGTTGATGGGGAAGGTGGAGGGGGAGATGGCGGGGGTGATGATTCAGGCTTTTGAGAGGAGGATTAGGGCGGTTTTGGGGGATAGAAAATAATTAGAGTGCTTTTGGGGGTTGGGGATGGATTCATAGACGGGATAGAAGTGGAGGAGGTGGAGAAGACGTATTGGCATAGAACATTGTATATAATACAGTTTATCACAAATGAACAAACAAAGAAACTACAGCTACAGCATGCTCAGGTTCCGCCCAAAGTTGGCCGCGTTCCGCCCACCCTTCACCGAGCTGACCGCATTGTAGTTGTCAAACACCACCTCCCAGTTAATCCGGTCCCACCAGCGCTCCAGGTACTCGGCCTTGCCACCAATACCGTAGTCCATCATCCACACATGCTCCCACGTGTTGACACACAGAATCGGGTGCACCTCCAGAGCTCCCGGCGCCAAGTTCTTCTGGTTAGCGGCGTGCGCGCCCATCGCGCCAGCGAACTGGTTACCCAGGGGCGCGTCGGGCGAGTGCGTCGCCATGTCGACGGGTTGGCGACGCGCGTGCGCAGCCGGGTACGGCGAGCCAGCATTATACGTGCAGAAAATGTGCATCAGACCCTCGCGCTCGAGGTTCTTGGCGAGCCAGACGAAGCCCGGGCCGAACATGGCGTTGGCGGTGGCCAGGAAATCGAGCTTGAGGGATTCGATCGAGGAGCAGGTATCGACGATGTCTTTGGCGAAGGTTTCGGGGATCTCGGTGGCGGTGGGGGACTGGTGTCTGTTAGCTGGATAGAGCTGGGTGAGTCGGTCGGGTATACTCACCAGGCAGTTGAAGAAGAAGTGGTTGTTGTGGGCCATCGAGGCGTAGTTGAACACGGAGGCCATCTCTGGTCGCCGGGAGTACTTGACCAGCAGTTCTCCGGGCTTCGCGTCGGCGTCGACGGTGTCTGGAGCTGGTTAGCACTGACACTGGCGCTGGCTGAGCAAAGGGCTACCCACCCTGCGTCATCAGGTTCAGCTTGTCAATGAGCAGACCCTGGTATTGCGTCCAGGAAAAGTCAAACGCCTCTGGTGATAGCAGCTCCGGAACGCCATTGGTCTTGAAGTATTGGTCGTTGGTTAATTGGGGCACGCGGTGCAGGCTGCGGACCTGGAAGCGTGGGAGCGCGGAGACGGGCTTCTGCGGAGGTCGTCAGTCGAGGCCACGGGGGGGCATTGGGGGAAAGCCAGCTCACCTGGGCAAGGGCGGAGGCTGCACGCAGGCCGGACTGCGGCCGGAAGAGGCGGTTCAACATGGTGATGGATGGGCAGGCGACGAGTTGCAGAGCAGCAGCGGTGATGAAGGACCACCGCAGAATTTCCCGTCGCCGGACGCTCTGTCGGCCCGTTCGGGTTTAGCGCGGATGAGGTAAGCCGGCGCCAGCGGAGCCAATCAGCACGCCGCGATTTACTTCCAGCCATCGCTCCCTCTCCTGCTTCGCTTCTTCACCTCTTCTTCAGCTCTACGCGCCGTCATCTGCACACGACAGTTGGATTCCAAACCCCTGAGCCTGTCATGCATTGGCGCCTTCCCGTGGATCTCTCCGGCGCTATCTCAACCCTCCTCATTAGCCCATTGTCCGATGCGCCATCCACTGTGGCTATTTTGGGCGGCGCCTGCAGCGTGATGTTTGGATCATGATGTTGCAGAAGTCGGGCAGCAAATAGCGCTGAGCAGCAAGGTGAGACCGCCGTGGTCTCGCTTTGTAGCAGGAGGCAAATGTCTTTGTAAGTTGCTCATTGTTCTTTCACCCATTGACTGCCTGGTGCAGAGTTCCTTGTCTAAACTTTCTTGCACACAACGTTCTTTCTTTGGTTCAAGTCCATTCAGCTTCGATTCAGCTTCTATTGCTTTTGACACCGTCCTTCTGCTCATTCTTTAGAGGCCTTACTGCAATGACGAGACCAATCCTTTCTGGTACCAGCCCGACAATGATACTGCTCCTCGCCCTCGTCGCTTCGACGGTATCGCCAACGCAGGCCTTTGGCTTACTACCGCGAAGTTCCGACTCCTGTCCCAGCAACTATAACAGATGTGCAGACATCAAGTTGCCGGACACATTTTGCTGCTCCAGCTCATCCACCTGTATCAGCTTGGATGATTCCACCTCCGCCATTTGCTGTCCGGACGGCGAGAGCTGTGACTACATCGAGCCCATCACCTGCAATGTACAGTTGCAGAACGCAACTGCACATCCAAAGAACTCCGTCAAGACCACCCGGCTGGACGACTCCCTTCCTACGTGCGGTGATGCGTGTTGTCCCTTTGGATACACCTGCACTGGGGACTCGCTGTGTGCTATGAACACGTCCAGCGCGTCCACTGGCGCTGCCAGCCAGTCCTCCACAATGTCCACGTCCACGTCCACAGCTGGGTCAACATCCACAGGCTCAGTGACCTCCTTCACAACCTCCGCCTCCACCACCGATGCCTCCGATCCGACCATCGTCCCTGTCACCACCGGTTCCAAATCTGCCATCTCCGACAGTAGCAGCAACAACAGCAGCAACGGCACATCCGCCGCTGCCCTCACATCAAAGAGTACCTGCTCTTCATACCCCACCACCGCCATCCTAGCCGGCTTCTTCCCTGGGGCCTTATTTGGCGCCGTACTGGCCCTTCTCTGCATGTTCATCTACCGCAAATGGCAAAGAAAACACCAGCCCCCTTCAGCAAAAGTAGCCCAATTCACCCGCCGCTCCTCAAAAGGCACCCTCATCGGGATCTCCTCTCCCATCCCCTCCGACGAAAGCTCCTACCGAACGGACTTCCTCCTGCGTCGAAACCGGTCTACGAAACGGTACTCCGAGGGCGCCCGCTCACGGTTCCAACGGACCGGAACAAGAGTCCGGAGCCTCTTCAACCCCAACGCCTTGCCCAAAGCCAGCTCCCCAAAGACACTAGTCCCAGAACGAGGCGGCGGCCTGCCAGCTCGGGTACCGGTTCCTGTACCCCCGTTGCCGATCTCGGTGACACCTCTACAGCCGGGTCGACCAGCATCGAAGAAAACATTGGCCCGCACGGAGAGTATCAGGGTGTATACGCCGCCGGGGGTGTTTGCCACGACGGGCGTGTTGAAGCCGGATCCGTATCCGACGCATATTCGGACCGAGGGGGCGTTTGATGCCATGGATAAGTGTTGATGTTTCTGTAGTCAAGATTTATTTGAGGAGGTATTTCGTTGTTATCTGATAAGTTATGTTTGATTTTGACTTAGGATAGAGTAATAGTGATGTGGAGGTGCATTCGTGTTAGTTTAAGATACCTGTCTAGTTAGTTGAGATAGCTCGAATGTATAAGAAGCAATATAATTCATAAAAATACGATAATACTATACACAACCGGCTCTAAAACAATAAGCAGGATTGAAATGATCTAACGAACCTCACTTCCATCGTCTCTCGCGCCGACTCGCCACCCACTTCTTCACCTCCTTCACTAATCCCACGATGAGTGGGACACCGACGGGTCCTAGCAGCGGCAAGTACACCGCCACTTTGTGCTCATCCGGGAAATACATCTGGCCGACCATGCTCTTCTCGAAGAAGCTGCGCTCGGCCTCGACTTCCGCCACGCGAGCACTTGCCAGGGCGGCCTGGAATTGGCCGTGGCGGAGATGGGTGCATGCGGAGGTGAGGTGGGAGAGGGTGGTGGAGACGGAGGTGGCCACGGTTGCTGGGATGGGGATGGACGGGAGGGATTCGGTCAGGCGGGCGAGGGAGCCCATGGTTGAGGAGGCGGAGAGGAGGAGGGTCGCGGCTCGGATGCGGGTGAGGGTTTGCAGGCGGAGGGGGAGCGGGGATGGGGTGGACGGCGCGCCGAGGAGGGTGAGGAGTTGGTGAGAGAAGGTCATGAAGGCGGGACCGAGGGTGTCCTTGGTGAGATGGTGGAGGGGTTCGGAGGCGTCAGTCGGGGTGGGGTTGAGGAGAAACACGCCACCCCATTGTGGGATAATCCAGCTGGTGGCCAGGCTGTCTTTGACGACGAGCGGGGACTGCGATGGGGCCGGGACGTAGAGGATGAAGTTGATGGTTGGGCCGGAGCCAATGCTCGGGCTGAGGGGCCATTCGGCGGCGTTGATGAAGGCGCTGAGATCGTCTTTCTTGAGCGTCCAGGCGCTGTGGGTCCCGTCATATTCGGGAGCTGGTGCAGTCGGGGAGAAGCCCGCATAGAGCTGGACTTGAGTGTCGACGGTGAAGTTGCTGATAGGAGAAAAAGCCCGGAGGACCGGAGTGATGTAGTCATGGACCGCGCCTTGTATGTCCCAGGAGGAGGGGGCGGTGCCAGGAGTGAAGAGGCTGAACGCGAGGTGATAGGTGTCGGCGTATTTCATGGAGCGACGGAGGCGGCGGGTGACGCTTTCTGCGAGATCCGGGGAAATGGGTGCGCTGGGGATGTTGTTCTCGGAGAGAACCTGAGCAATGATGGCTTTCTCTTCGGCGAAGAGCAGCTGCAACTCGGCTGCAATGAAGGTAGATAGCGGCGAATTGGACGCTGACGGGGGCGGTATCTGGCTTGGAGGATAGAAGACATCGAGCTGGGTGGTGTCGGGGTGGAGGGCTGCTTGGGGCGTGGTCAGGTCGACCTGGGGCACCAGACGGACGGTCAATGCGGTGTCGGCAGCGTCGTCGGCGGGGGACTGGTCGGGGTTCTCGTTGGAAAGCTTCAGACGCAGGTGGTGCGCGGAGAACTCATTGAGATCATCGAGGGTGTGCTGGGTGGAACGGAGGAGATGTTGAGCCTCGATCTCGGGCAGGGAGGGGGTCTCGACGCGGATCTCGAGGGGGAAGACTGGCCGACAGGTCTGAGATGTCAGCGAAGTCGTGAATTGCAGTGCTCACGAGGTATTACCTTGCCATCGGCCCAATCAATCATGTCCGGGATGGGCAGCCGGGCCCGGTAGATAGAGGTGGTCTTCCACCAGATGGGAAAGCCCAGGAAGACGATCACAGCCCAAAAGGCCGCAATGACCTTGAACCGGGTCCGAATGGCCTCGGGGGCCTCCGGGGGCGGCAGACGCGGGGTGGCGGTCATGGCGTGGTCGGGGGAGACAGTCTGGAGGGACGTCTGGTCATCATTCTTGGCAGTCATGACCAGGGCATGCTTAAGGGAAATGGGGTTTGTAAAGTGGAGGTGAAGTTGGAGAAGTGAGGGATGGAGATGGAGATGCGGCAGCCAAGGCGGAGAGCAGAAGAGCCCCCGCCAGTTGGCCGTTCCCCATGGACTACGGACGACCAGAAACATCTCCCTACTCACGATACAGTACCATTGCTAATCTATCCGAATAAATCATGCCTCAGGGTATCTAACCAATGCGCCATTACCATAAACATCCAAGAAATCCCCTAATACTCCTTTTCAAAGAGCTTCTGGATCGGTTTGGCCGCCTGCGCCGGTTAGCTGGATCCACATGTAGGGAATGAAGGGAGACCTACGTCGATAAACCGTTCCAGGTCCTTGTCCAAGCTAGCCAGATCCTCCTTTCGTTTGTTGTTCTCCGCAATCAATGCCTGCTTGCGCTTCAGAAGCTCCTGTCGTGCCTGCTCCAACTTCTCCCGCTCCGCATGCTCGTGGTTGATCCGCGCGATCATCAATTCGTGTTCATCGGACTCCTGATGCTCCGGGTGTAGAGCTAGGAATTCCTCGAGTGGAATCAAGGGGAGGGCGCGATATTTGTGACTACTCAGGTCAGTACACACTCACGCCGTCTAACAACGGATAGCACCTACTCGTAGGATTCGCAGGCGGCAATCTCGCCGGTAAGATGCCGTTGCTCATAGTACAGGTTCTGGAGTTGCAAATGGAGACGGTCGATCTCCTGGCGGGCCTCCGCAGTGGATTGTTTGGTCTCGCGGACGCGCACAATCGCATCGCGGTTCTGACCCCGCAGTCGAGCCAGCAAAGCAAACAACTGTTTTTGCTCCCTCGAGGCCGCCAGGGCGCGATCGTGGGGGTCGGTCGACAGGTCGGCGGTGGGATCCAAGGTGGCTAGCAGCTTCATGCATTGATCGCGGGTCTCGGCACTGAGCCCGAGCACGGGCAGCAGCGAGGGATTGGCGACGATGTCCCGGATGGCCATGGCGAAGGAAGAGTGGTTGTCACAGGATTGAATTGTTCCGACGGAGAGGCGGAGACAAACGAGAGACTGGTTCGGAGGTGGCTGGTGGCAAGATGCAACGCCAACGTGGAGCAGACGCGGTCGCTGATGGGCTGAACGACAAGGTTGGGTTTAGCAGATGAGCCACTGGGAAGTTTCTGGTGGAGGATGGCGTGTAGACTTGCTGCTGGCTTGCTGGAGAGGCAGCAAGTGAAAAAGGCGTTGGTGCCGTTGGAGAATCAGTCGGAAGGACCACCCGGATTTCCCCACCGCGATTCCATTCGATTGTTTGTCGCTCTGGCTTCTCCTCTCCTCTTTTACTCCTCCTCCTGCCGCTGACAGGGCTGATTCTTTCTTTCGGCTCTTCGTTTCAGAATCAAGCTGCTGCTGTTGGATTGCCTCGCCCCTCTTCGTCTCTCCTTTTCTTTTCTCTTCTCTCATTTCCTTTCTCGCCTCTCCTCTCCTCCTCCACCCCTCCTTGCATATCCTTAATCTTCTCGGGTCGAGTACGTCGTTTGTCCCTCCGATTGCCGGTCTTCCCGATCCCCACCTGTGCCCGACCACCACTAACTCTCTCCTCTTCCTCCCCAGGTGATGTGGAATTGATTTCTACGCCGTGGATTGTTCCTCCGTCCTGCACCATGGCTTGCTCCGCTCAATCCGTTACCATCGAATCCTACCCCGAGGCCGAGGCCAAAGGCTCCGCCTATGCCACCCCCGGTGAAGAGACGGCTCTCCTGAGAGACCGTCGTCGCAGACACTCCTTTCACACGGCTCGCAAACTCTCCTGCGACTACGATGCGGACGCTGTCTTCCTACGGGTACGCTTCGCTCTTCTCTCCCCCGCCAATGCTGTCCCTGACTGACAACCGTAGGTGGAGCTCTTCCTCGCCGAACTCGAGCGACGCCTTCACTGGCTCGAACAATACCGCAAGTCCCACATGGATCAGATCGACGCCAGCCTCCGCCGTGGATACGCCACTCTCGAGGCCGTGCGGGATTCCTGCTCCCACGCCTCCGGGGAGCTGATGGGCGGCGGTAAAAAACGGGCTAAAATCCTGGTCGAAACGCTCGAGGACCGCTACATGGATGCTCTGGCCACCAAGGAGACTCTCGAGCAAAAGGCCCAAGCCGGCGTGCGCCTGATGGAGTCGTTCCTCGTCGAGCTGGAATCTCGCGCTCATGCAGTCCGCGACCGCGGCATCTACGGCGCCCTGGACGACGGCTGGAAGGCCATGGACTCGAAGCTGGTGCATGCCCGCGAGGTGGTCGACGAGGGTATGGAACGGGCCCGCCGCGCCAAAGACGCTCTCCGGGAAAGCATCGACCGCGCCATCCTGCTGGCTCAGGAGCAACGGTTGATCACGTACGCGGATCTCCCGCACCCGTGGCGGGTGAACCCGCACATCCTGCAGGGGTACCGCTTCACCCATTCCAAGGTTGAATGCTTCACCTCCGTCTTCTCTTTCTCCAATGAAATGTTCAACATCTGGTCCCACTTGATCGGCCTGTTCATCGTCCTCTCCGTGGCCTTCTACTTTTACCCCCTGAACCCCAACTTCCACCTCAGCACCCAGACCGACATCCTCGTCGCCGCCGTCTTCTTCTTTGCCGCCTGCAAGTGTCTCGTCTGCAGTACCCTGTGGCACACGATGAACAGTATCGCCAGCCAGACCCTGCTCGAGCGGTTCGCCTGTGTTGACTACACGGGCATCTCGATGCTGGTGGCCGCATCGATCGTGACGACCGAGTACACCGCCTTCTACTGCGAGCCCGTGTCGCGGTGGGTGTACATCCTGTTGACCATGTCGTTGGGCATTGGTGGCGTCATTCTGCCGTGGCACCCGACCTTCAACCGGGCCGACCTGGCGTGGGCCCGCGTGGCTTTCTACGTGTCGCTGGCCCTGACGGGCTTTGCCCCGCTGGCGCAGCTCACCTACACTCGTGGCTTCGCTTGGTGTTTGTACTTCTACGCCCCGGTGGTGAAGAGCATCCTGGTGTACTTTGTGGGGGCGTGCGTGTATGCATCGCAGGTGCCAGAGCGGTGGCGCCCGGGGCTGTTCGACTACGTCGGTGGCAGCCACAACATCTGGCATCTGGCAGTGCTGGGCGGGATTCTGTTCCATTACTGCGCCATGCAGGACCTGTTTGCGGGCGCGTTCCAGCGGGCCCAGGGCGAGTGCCCAAACCTGGCCAAGTAGGTGTCTACGTATAGACCAAAAGGCGTGTTATAGACCAGTTAGAGGTAGAGGATTTCTTTCTTCTTACTTTCTTTGATTCATATCGTTCTTGTACATAGTTTGCTGTGACTGTCATTTGACTAGACGAACATAGATCCATCCGTGATATTCTCTCATCTTCCATCACCATTATGTAGTCATTCCCATCCCCCACCTCCTCCTTAACAAACCCCACAAACAACGAATCTCATCCCCATCCAAATCCTAAGCTAAAACTTCAACCCCATCAACCCCGTCCCCTCCACACACCCCACATACACGCCCTCAAAATCCCCCTCCCTCAACACCGCCGTCTCTACCCACAACTTCAACCCCCCCGGAAACATGACCCCGCCGGGCCCATACGCCTCCATGAACGACTTGCGGAGTTTCACGTGTCCGATATGCGTCCGCCCCAGTTTCTCCATGTGGTTGAGGTCCAGGAAGTAGAGGAGTTGGATGTCGCGGGTTAGGGTTAGGGGGTAGGCTTTCGTTTCTTCCAGGGTTAGGGGTGTAGAGGTGGTGGTGGTGGTGGAAGGGTTATAGCATGCACGAGAAGATAACACGCCCTTTTTAGGTCCTGCGGTGAGGACATCCGAGACCCATTCTTGGGCGAGGGCGTTGAAGTTCTCGGTCCAGTAGGATTTTTCGGTCTCCGAGGCGGCGGTGTGGTCTTGGCCTTCGATGACGAAGCAGAGGTTGGGCGGGATGGTGGTGATGGTTGTTTTGCCGGGGATGATTTTGTTGCTTCCTGGTGAGGGTGTGGAGGAGGGGGGGTCATTGGTGGCGATGTCTTCTGTTGAGAATGGGCAGGAGATATTCTTCTCGGTGATGCGGTCGGGATAACACCCCCAGTAGCCGCTGAGGTGCGGCTGTAGCTCGATCTTGCCCATGTGCATGCATCCCGAGGGCGTGTTGTGGTTGGAGGCACCTTGGATGCGGTCTGGGTGGATGGTCAGGGCTTCGCGGTAGATGCCGGCCGTGTCGGGGAGGGTGGAGAAGAAGGTGGTTACGGCGGGGGAGGTGGACCAGGTTTGGTAGGAGGGGGTGGGCCAGTAGGTGAGGTGGATGGTGGAGGTGGCATTGGAGGTCGGGGAGTGTTGGGTTAGGGTTTCGGTGTGGGTGAGGAGAGAGTCGGTTTGGGCGGTGGTGAGGAGGGCGTTGAGGGTTGTGATGAGGGCGGTGGGCGTGTGGGGTTGGGTGCCGATGATGGTAAGGGTGAAGGGAGTGTTTGGGGGGAGGGAGGCGAGGAACATCTTGTTTTAGTTGGTGGTGGATTTGATGGTGGTGATGTGAAGATAAAGTCCCCAAACAGAATAAGGTAGGATAGAATGTAGGGTGGAATATGAGCCGCTTTCATCCTGTCAACGGACAATGGGTGTTTATATAGACGGCCCGTGATGTCTGCGCCCCTCCGTGGAGGGGCCTGGTCAGAGCTAAGTCAAAAGGCCCCTTCGTGTTGCCGGGTTGCAACTCTGGTACTGGTAGATGGGGATGGAGTTCATCCACAGTGTGAAGACACTAAGCCGGCTAACCCTGGTTGGGCCATGCTAGATCCATCTGTCAGCAACGTCTCTCCAATAGCAGGCCAGTAAATGTCAGATTTGAGAAGTGGGGAGATTTAATGGTGCAGTTTCACGCCATGATTGGTGGTCTCGCTAATAAGCTCCGCACTGAGCTGCAGATGAATGTTGTCAATGTCATCGGAATAGCTGCCATCAGACCATAGAGCAATGGAGGAGATTATCCCTCGCGGAATCATCGCGCAATATAGAGCTCTGTCTTCAATATCCTATTTGCTACCCTCGTCTCGGTTAGAAATCGTTCACTATATATTCCCCTGTGAAACATACTTGATTCCCAGTCAATCAGGGCCAAAAGAACTCAAAGAATGTGCTCCTATGCATCGATCACATGGATGCATTGTCTCGCAAGTCTTGTTCTATATTGCCAGCTTAGGAGTCAAGGGACATATCATTGCCAGTATACTGTCAATATATCCTGGGTTCTGTGAAGTAATCAGCGACTGGGAAGATCTATAGAGATAAATCTGTCAGCAAACAGACCCATATGACAGTTATAGGCACACTTGGATGGCAACTACCATAAGAATACTTCAGAAAGAGTAAACCTTCACCTATTGTTACTTCCATCCCAGTGTCACGGTGCAACCTCCCAAGCTGGGAAGAGAGAATACTACCAAGCCTTACTACCCAGCGCGTGACTCGAGACATAGTTAAAAGTGTCAAGGTGCGGGCAGGCAGGGGTGGTAGGATAGCAGGTTCTGGCGGGCAAGAAAGGTTCGGGAATAATAATAACTAAGATTCTAATTGGATATTAAGCTGGCTATTAGTCAAGCTATATACAGATTAATAGATAAGATATAATTTAAAATTACAAATGGGATTTAGAGAGTAGGTGGTTTTTAACTATATCTAAGATTACATACTAGATAGTAAAGTTTAGTAGTATTGTCAGCTACTGGACTGCGAGCCCGTCGAACCTCCCTCTTGTAGTGACACACCCTGGAACTGGTCTCCCATGCTTGCGTTGGCACCAGCCATGGGATTTAAGCCAGACAAAGCTCTCCACGTGTAAGGTGTCAATTGATAACGAAGATTCCGCGCTGGCTGGTGAGATTGATAGCCTTATATATGACTATCGGGTTTGTCTTCGGCTTTCCTGGGAAACTGGTGATGTTGTTGTGAATGACAACATATCGATGCTTCATACGCGCACCGCTTATGAGAGCAACTGTGATAGGGAGCTTTGGCGGATTCATTGTGATTGATGGTGAGCAGAAGGCTTGGGTAGTTCTCCAATATTGAGTGTTATTGGGGTGGAATTCTATAATACGATAACCTCGGATTCTACGAAGTCGTCCCAAATCCCACTACTGAAGTTGAAATAAAAACAAGCTTTGTTCTGAGATTGAATGCAACTCCCGAAAATGAGGAAGACGTCATGTTGAAAGACTGACGAAGAGGTGGAGGCCCGTCATCGCTGATTAATGTGGTGTGCAGCAGGGTATCGTTATTGGATGGCCTGGTAAAACACAAGGAGATTTGCTCATTTACTAAATGCCTTGTATTTTGAAAACTGCGATGGAATTATAAAAGATAACAAAGATGAACTGAAACGCTATATGCATGTCATCAACATGTACAGCACTGCAGTAGGGCTGAATCAATGATCACGGGATCCGAATAACCACCTTCCCGGTGTGACTAGAGCTCCAGAGGTAGTCATACGCCTGCCTGGTCTCACCGAAGTCGAATACCCGATCAATCACTGGCCGGATAGAGTGCGCCTCGAAACACTCCAGCATATCCTGTAACTGCTCCCGCGAACCTACCACCACTCCCCGGACTATGCAGACTCGATCCAACGCTAGAAAAGCAGCATCAGGGCCGCGTAGCTCCTTGCCCGCACCAAGTGGATCGGGGTTCGTGATGTGGCCAATGCAGTGGATAAGGCCATGCAATGCGATCGAGTCAAAGGATTGCTGTAAGGTAAGTGTACCACCGACCTCGATGATGTGGTCAACGCCGTTACCCTTGGTGAGCCGCTTGGCCTCCGCCGCCCAGTCTGGATTCTTCCGATAATTAATAAGGTGGGTGGCACCGAGCTCCTTAGCCTTGGCTAGCTTTTCATCTGAGGACGAGGTCACGATCGTGGTTGCGCCCGCGGCATGGGCAATCTGTAGTCCGAACGTGGACACGCCTCCGGTTCCCTGCAACAGGACAGTCTGTCCAGGGCGAATGGGAACCAATCCATAAAGTGCGTTCCAGGCCGTGAGGGCAGCGCAGGGAAGGCAAGATGCCTCCTCGAAAGTCAAGTAATCGGGAATCTTGACCACTCCTAGCTTAGGGAAGATGAAGTATTCGCCCAGAAGGCCCTGTATTTCGCCACCCAGCTGTGAGAGTAGACTTTGCTTGTTCAGCCTTCCTGCAATGTGGTCCTGTGTGAAGTTGGCAAGCACCCTATCGCCAACTTTCCATTCGGTCACACCTTCCCCGACAACTTCAACAATGCCTATTTGCATACCTTCAGCATACTGTTATGAAAGACGAGAAATATAGTATACCTGCTCCATCACTTCCAGGTACAAGAGCATCTGGACCCGGAAACGGATAGGTTCCAAGGGCAATGATGCCATCTCTCCAGTTCAGTGAAACGGCTTTGATGCGCACGAGGATTTGGCCTTGCTTCGGAGACGGCTTTGAGACTTCACGGAGCACCAAGCTGTCGAAACCCTTCTTCTCGGGAAGATAGAATTGCTTGAAAGTAGGAGTAGCCATGGTGAGGAATATGTGAGTATATCTCCTTTGGGGTTGCTAAGATGATCTTCCGGTTCACGGTGCTGGAGATTCCAGATTATAAGCTACTCGAGCTATGATATTCATTAGTAATTACACCGATCACGCAATTTATTGCTATAGATCTTGGCCATGCAAAATCCTTGTGTACAACACTGCGAGAAGGCCTGCCACAGCCGATGATGCGGGTCATTGCTCGATGCGCCGGACATAACAGCCAATTACTGGCCCGGCATACTACATTCCACTGTGCCTAGACCAAGGCCTCATGATAATGGCTTGATGTCACGCTCTCTTGATTTATAATACCAAATGCCCTAACACAATAATCCTCTCTTTAGCGCCATGTTTATGAAATGAGTGGTCATAGCCTTCCATGCAATTCCCGCATTTCTCGGGCCGAGAATGCGGCTCGGATTGCTTCCCGATTGGACGTTTGCGCCGATTGCCCTTCTTTCCCTCCGCATCGCCTGGTTACAGTGCCATTCACATCATTCTTCTTCGTCTTTCTGTTTCTATCTTCGATAGTAGCACAGCTCCACAATGACGCTCTCAAGAACTACACCAACAGACTTGGACTGTGTATCCACGTTATCTGCCTAGTGAACCTCGAAAAATAGAGATTCTCGGGAAATCCGACTTTTCGCAGTACTTATTGGTAGAACTAAGAATATCATAGCCCGCAGGCTACTGTCGGCTGTACCTACCTGTAAGGGATTAGATCAAAATTTAACAGCAAGAAACTAAGGCAATAAAACCCTGCATTTATACTCCGCGATGAACTATACCACCCGCCTAGCAACCCTTACAGCACACTCTCAGGGAACAGAACTGACCTTGTCTAGTAGATCTCAGAAGAAAAGATAGAAAACGGTTCTTACATATGTATAATTCTTCAAGTCTTTTGGATTTCTATTATTGGTTCTTTCATTCCTTTCCCAATGTACTTGCTGAAAAGCTAGAGCAGAGTGTAAACATGGGTGACAACAAAGTGTACCAATCCACTTCGCCCACTGCAAGGGAAAATGTATGTTATTGGCCATGAGCGCCGCAGATGGCCAGTCGCTGCTTCATGTAGTCATCTTCAGTTAGATTCAGAAGCGTTATCAGCGTCTTGAGTAGAGCCCTCTAAAGGCTATCCATTACTAGCATATGCTAATAGAGGAACCTACTAAAGTAAGAATGCTGGGGAAATTACTTGGTGTACTGTTACTGTGGGGAAGAAGTAACCATCTTCTGCGAGTTGGTTCTTGTACATTTTCTTCCATCTTAGTAGCTGGTATCTAGCATATTAGTCTAATTTAAAATAAACTTAGCACATACGACCACAGGGTGTGGAAAACAGGGCTTCCCGTCCGCTCAGCCGTACTTAAGCCCGAGTGCAACCGCACGGTGAATTCTCAAAGAGCCCTAGGCTCCAATCTTTCTCTGAAACGAGGTGGTAGGCTGGGTGCGGGTGATAGGGGTGCGATCTCTATAGCTTCTAGCACCAGGGGTGCACAGTGAACACCACTGGTGCGATGGCCTTCCCCGTTTTGGGTACTGCGCCGCACCAGTGGTGCTTAGGATCATCGAGGCAGGCGAAGGCTGCCACGGAGGCAGGAATAATTTGAAGTAATGATAAATAGCCAGGGGGGCAGCTCCGTTGTACTGTATCCTACTCTTTTTCAACCAGACTGAGAATCGCGATTCTTTCTTTATCTCGAGCACGTGATATCACATCATGATGATCGACAAGGATCCCAAGCAACAGGCAGAGAGAAAACGGCTTCCCGTGGGTTCACCCTAGATTATCAGCACGAACAGGAATCCACGGAGAATGTCATCTGCCTGAAGGAACTGGCACCCGCGACGTACGAAAGACATGGCCAAGTGACTAAGAACTGGGTACTGTGAGTGAACCCCCCAACTTGTATATTATATATAACTGGCAGCTTCTTACCTCTTTCGCCCTAAAGTTGGAGGTTTGCCCGTGACGAGCCAGCGGAGAAGAATTTCTGGAAGGATGAGCCGGACCCGTCTCCTCAAGTCCTGAAATTATTCGTCGAGAACTATACTACGACGCGATCAGGTAGACTTCCCACTCAGCCATCAGTAATTAATCAGCTTGCTACGATCATCTCATGTTGGGAGCGAAAGACGTCCAGAACATTACAACTTGAGGTGAAGAAAGACGCTTACAACGTATGGCCACCCTCCTTTGATGATATAGGTACTTTCTGCTGATATAGACTTAGTTCGTACGAAGCGTACTTACGCAACAGTATAAACTGCCTACTAAACCAAGGGAGCGGTTTCTGGTCACAGCTAAGGATATTGACTACCTGCTCCGCTGGCTTTTCAGGAATGATAATTACAATTATAAACATAAACGAGCTAGAGTCCAGACAACTTCTGCATTAAATCCTTTTGCTGGCTCAGCATCACGAGCAAGTGCAATTATCAAGTCAAACTCCTATCACAATACGAATAAGTACCTTTATTACAAGGTAATAATATATTCCTGGTCGGCTCAATCCTCCCTATCTTTTAATACAAATTCTTGCTATGTAGCACCTTACTTTCAACCTGAAATAGAGCCGGAATGGTTCGATCAAGCGCTGGGTAGTCATAGACCCTGAATTTTTAAAAGGTTGGCGCTACCGTGACGATAAGACGATATAGGTTTTGAGTATCACAGTCTATCTTAGCGGCTACCTGGCTGACCCTGATTGACAGGTTAAGGAATTGGATTCGAGAGTATCCCGTACTGGGAAAGAATTTCGTATTCTGGGTAATCGTCCACGCAATCGCGGACGAAGCTTTTAAACGAGTCTCGTCTATTGATGAGCTCTTATCGAAGCGACCCCCGCTGAAGCGAGAATCTTTTATTCTACTGTGGACAGATAACGTAAAAAGCCTCCTTTTTTACCGCATGGTCACACCCAAAGGACCCGAGGAAAGCAAGGGGTTGACCCTCTCCTCACTTCATCACAATTTCACCAGTTTAGCTGAGCGCGAGGGTTTAAGGACCGCCTCCGCGTCCACGGAATTTGAGGGGGTGTAGCAAATAAGGTCGATCGTATATCTCCTTATACTGTTTTAATAATGCTGGGCTAATAGATTCGTCTAGCTAAGGTATCCGAGGCCACACGAGACCAAACGCTTGACCACCAGAACCATGACATATACCTAAAGTATCAGTCTGTACTGAAATCATTAGACATACAAACACTGTTCTACGATCTCGAACCAGATTATGAGTGCCGTGACATGGAACAGAGTATAGCTTATCACCAAGATCCCAACGCCCCACGCCACCTTAATACTGCCGGTATCGCCGCATTCGAGCGCGACAAAGAGATCATAACTCTCAATGAGAAGATTGCGAAGCTGACAAAACAGATCAGGGGTCAGCCTAATTCTCATTAAGATCTAATCAAGGTGCGAACCGGGCTCTATAATAAGAAAGTTAAACGACTTGAAGCTAAGCAAGCGAAATTTGTCACATAATGGTGGGATATGTCCTATGACGATTACATCGCAAGAAACGACATAATAGAAAGGGACACGACGTGCTTATTCGATATCTACAAAAAGTATATGCCTGAGCGGTCCCGAATCTAGGAGAATTTGTTTGAAGAGGTGTCTCTGGACAGCGAGGAAGGAAGGCAATACTTGCACGATATAGTCTTTCTATGCACATCGACTGAGAAGATTGCATATTATCCTGGCTTAGGTCTGGTCGGAAGGCTTTGTCCGATATGCGAGACACCAATGTTTAAATATTTCCCAAATACCCTGGACATATTGCGAGGCGTAACCTTGACATGCAGTAAGTTTGGCCCCCAGGGTCGCGCAAAGCATAGTTAACTAATGACAGAGATAGTTAATCAGCAGTGCCGACCTCACCAAACTTACCGACACCTACGGGGTTGATCTCACTACTCTCTACGACAATTCTTACACCTGTCAGAACACCACCGGTACCTATGCCGGCACCGTAGAGCTGAGCGTCCTTGAGGCCAACTCTTCACTGCCCACTGCTTTTTTAATCTCCCTGCCTTTACTGTTCAGATATTGTCTGAGCCCAAGGTCAACAACTATCTCTCCTCGCTCTGCCTGGTCTATTACTACAACACTACTGAGAATACCGCAGAACTTGGTGTCATCTGGATGCCAGCCAACCTGGCAGACATCTTTGTGAAAGACTTCTGTTTATGCAGTACTTCCGAACGCGAGTGCTTAAAGATATAAAGTGGAGTGATTAAGTAGTCAACTCACCCAATTAGGCATATGACTGTCACTTAAAGCAGCCTTGGTGGAACAAAGCGTGGGGACGAAACACGTTTACCAAGATTTAGTAATGTCTATTGCCGATATTAGGTCCTAGACGAAAAGTCAATCGAACTTTCAGATTAAGCTAAATGTAGTACGGGTGACTAGTATATTGCGTTTACTGATTTCACAATGACTACAAATTATAAACAGTACTTATAAGTACTATAGGTTGATTTCAACCAGTATAGCTAACCATTATACCTATCGTCTGAGGCTTCGAAGTGTGACTGAAAATCGGAGTATGGACAAAGCTGTGTAGGTTCTCGGTGGTGTAATTAATGGATATGCTTCTCATCTAAGTCAAGGTACCAGTGATTAACCATTTCTTTATTGCAAAGTACTAAGCTGGGGCTTCTTTTAAATGTACTACCACGTCTTCCTGCTTGACTGATGAGGTTACCTGGGCATCATGGTCATACAGGTAGTGCTAAGATAATAATAAAACTTTGTGTTTCATCTGTGTATTAGCGAACACTGAGTGGAGCCGAGTCTTACGGTTGCGGCCATTGCCGGGTCTGACTGACAGTGAGAAGATGTGTTTATGTAACCAATCAGTGGGTGTACACAAGCATCGTTGATGAGGGAAAAGCAGGGCCGTGTCCGAGGAATAGCCTACCGAGCCCAGTTTGATTCAGCGTGCTACCCCGGAGCACTGGATATCCTGTTTCATGAGGAGGCTGAGGGGGGAAGATACGATGGTAGCCCAAAGGTACATCAAAGGCAGTGTAAGCTGCTGTGGAAAACAGGCTCAATCTGTGCCCAGATTGTTGCTATAGATATGCGACTCCGTGATGATGTAGTTCGACTCTCACTCAGGCAGCCAATCGAGGCTTCCATACAAGGATATAGTCCTTAAGTGACAGCAGATGTACCCACTTTATAATCATCAGTACAACTCTAGAGACTTAAAAGACCAATCTAATAGGCTTTCAGCAGCGAATTATTTTGCAGTTTGAGGTTGACGGAAGGTCAGACTTATTCAGCACTTGAGTTGTTCCTTTACCAGTGTAGTTAAGTTTAATGTATCTAATACGGAGCGGTTAAATAGCATAGGCCAATTCAATGGACCCAACCGCCCCAATCCTTGAGCGATTCTCTAGACACAAGAAGTTGGCCTTCACAGACAGCGGTAAAGAGTGGTTCTGTATCTCTTATAATGCAGTCAACAAGCCGTGTTATTGCAGTGTCCAGTTTTGTTATAAAACTATAATCTTCTGTTTCCGACTTGGCTGACACAGGGTTCAATGAAATATAGTCACACAAGGCTATAATAACCCATCCGGCTGCACAAGACGACATTGGATATTAGTAGACGGACTGGGATTGTCTGTTATTCGATATGGTAAATTTTACCCCGGACTGATCCTCACGAAGATGTTACACTACGCTCAATTCGATACTACTTTACTGATCCTTGCCAAGACAGCGTATTGTGATATTATCACAGTCATCTTCGTATAGCAGCAACGCGATACCCTGCTCGGCTTGAAGACTGACAACATATAGATCTCACCAGCAATCGGTCTGAAATAGTGTGATTCCACTTTAGATTAAGACACTCCAAACCAAGGCATCTTACCAGTCTTATCACAATCATGTTATTTTCTTTTCCCAAAACTACCGTTACTTCCACGGAGGGAGAGGTGAAGATCCCTTTGCTTTTTTTTGTTCAACACATTCAATGGTATAATCTCCCTATTATAGACTCCTTTAGACATTAGACCATTGCTAAACTAGCCATGTCTTAAGATTGATATACGAAGTCTTCTCCGACGAAGAGGCCATGACCCTTATGGATGACAACTACAGTTCAGATATATTGTTTAAATAAGTAATTATTCTTCCATATCTCCTTAGCAGTGACATCCAAGTAGACCCACCAAAACAGACGGAATGGTTAATAACCTGACGTGATTATGCCCCTCTGCTAATAGATGAAATTCTGAATAACTGGACCTGGACGGTTTCAAGAAATTTGTGCAAGAGTGATACACTTGCTATATCTTTCTCAACTTTGAGTTTCATAAGGCGGTCGCCACGCCCAATGTAAATGATGAAGAGGATTGTGGGGGCATGATTAGGTTCGCGCTGAAGGGGCGCGTGGTGTCTAAGGATAATGGATAGATGTATGGAGGGAAGGTGCAGTAAGTTTGTTGTATCTTTGAAAACTTCTGCCTTGTCACCAAAGTTATAGGACTAATGTAGAAAGCTAGTGCCGTCTTCAAGGTTGAATGGGTAGGGGATCTTCGGGTCATAACCCGGAATGCCCAGGTCTTGCAGGGACCATACGTGGTCGAGGACGAAAGATAAGGGGCCGGTCACGAAATGCTTGCTCATAGTAGGCTTATGATGCTAGCCTGCGATGGAAGTCATGGTCGGAAAGCCTTTTCAGTTTTGTGCCTGAAGCACAATTGGATGCTAAATTCGGTTGGATTGATGTGTACCTTGCGTACGGCTCTGCATCTAACAATTGCAAGTTGTCATTCTCGATACTCCCCTCCATCCTATCTATTGCCGATAACTTGGGATAGCTCACCCGAATCTGTATCAAGGGTCCGAACTAAGCCCTGGGACATTCGTAGAACATAGGTAATTCAATAAGATTGAGGCCTTCCTCTTATGATCCCGACTGTTTCATATTGAAAAGCAATAATGGTTATTGAGGCTTGATCCCGTCGGAAATACCAGTCTGGCCTCCTATCCTGACAGATCATCGCCTCTTCGGTACCGGGGGATATGGAATCTCCACTCTTTGTATGTGCGGGTAGCCAATAACAACACGCACGTACTCGTACTTGGACCATATTACAAAGTATTTATAGATGGACCTTTGGTTAACCACTCAGCTCCGAAATAATGGGGCACTCCACTATAGTGAATCTCGACTCTGCGGCTTTTCCGATTCGACTATTTATGGGGGGAGGGTGTTATAGAGCAGAATGTGGAGCCGGAGCCCTCAGAAACGAAAGAACATCCCATTCAACAGTGAGGGCTAGGTTCTTGCCCGGAAGTATTACATGGGCAAAATGAGAAGGAGGTACTCGACTGACCACTCAACGGGTACGTAACGGGCTGGACATACTCCGAACTATCAGGATATAAAAGCCGTACATTCTCTCACCGAGTCCTTCAAAATAACTTGAACTCGTGTCCTCGTGGGCTTCAATTATAATCAAGATATTAAATTTACAACCCAGCACGTCGCACAATGCATGACCTAAAATTACTCTTGGTTTCGGGGCTTGTTCTTTCCGCAGAGGCCGTGGCCTCCTACCTGTACATTCCTCCTGTATATCATAATGGGAGCGTCAAAGTGGAAGACCTCTCTGTGGCTGGAAACCTGGATGGACCCAAGATGAGGACCGCCGCTAATCATACCTCCTTTGACTTTTGGTACTTCGACGCCTTCTCTACATCTACTCCTGCAGCGATAAATGTCGTGTTCTACAACACCGGAGACTTTGCAGCGAATCCAAATCCTCTTGCTGTTCAAATATCCGGCACCTTTGATAACGGCACCCAGTTCTCCGGTCAAGTACTCGCGTCCAAAGGTGTCATATTCGACCAAGACGATAATGGCATCTCTGCGAGCTGGGAAGGGACTGGTGCAACCTTCCGTGGATCAAGTCTCGATAAATCGAGTCCTGAATATATCATTAGGTTTGATTCTCCTGGTATTGGTGTTAAGGGTGACATCCGCCTGAAATCGGTATGGTCATTATCCCCCTATCACCACCGACAATGTCTTTTTCTCTCATTCTTCCAGGACAAGTACTAATTCATTTCATCTTGTTACGCAGCGAGCCCCTCCTCACTACCCCTGCAATCCAAACATCGCGCAAATGAATACCCTCCTCCTCCCGCACCTCCACTGGGCGAACGCCATCCCAGATGCCACCGCCACTGTAGACCTACAAATCAACGGAACTGACTTCCACATTACTAAAGGAGTCGGCTACCATGACAAGAACTGGGGTGATGCTTCTGTTATCACCAGCCCAAAATACTGGGACTGGGGCCACGCCCAACTCGGCCCTTACTCGATTGTCTGGTACGATCTTCTCGATTACAATAACAAGGAGCACTCGTACGCATACGTTGCCAAAAATGGAAGATTGGTTACAGTAGGTTGTGCGGATAATGCCGTCAAGGTGCGCCAGGTTGGCATGAATGCCACGTACCCTCCTACTGGGGGTATTCCTCAAGCACAAGGATTGACGGCCAATTTTGATCTTGGTGGGGGGCAAGTGTTTGCAGTCAATTTGACAAAGGAGGTTATTGTTCATAACGAAGTCGTGTATGCGCGGGCTTTGGGGTCCGTCACAGGGGGGATTGTTGGCCAGGAGACCTACACGGGCCGGGCTATGTATGAGGAATATATGTATGGGCTTCTGTTTGGCTGAGTTGAGGGTTTTGGGGGACAGTGGAGCTTAATTGGGTTATAACATCGGTCAGCATCTATCACATGTATCTAGGTTGTTATATAGCTGCAGCTTCGCTGGATAGAGTGATTGGGTAGGAAATACCGATTCTTGGGTCTGATGGGTTGACTCCGTCATTATATGTCGTGATAATCGTCATAGATATATGTAGAGGTAACAGTATTGACTTGTTTGGATGGAAGGAGAAGCGTTGTTTCTGCGTAGCATTAGCATCTTGGTAAACAGATGGTGGCACGACGCACTCCAACGTTGATAGACCGTTAATTACAGGTGAGGAAACTTACTAGATGATGAAGAAATAGAAACTGGGAGCTGAGTTGAGACAATTAGCGTATGTGACATCAGGAGTTGGGTATTTTAGGGTGTTTTATTAGAGATCCTTTGTCACGGTGCAACCTCCCAAGCCGGGAAGAGAGGAATACTGCCGAGACTCACCGCTCCAGCACGTGACCCCAGATATAGTTAAAAGCCACCTACCCCCTAAACCCCGTTCGTAACTTCAAACTACGTCTTATCTATTACCCTATATATAGCTTAACCAGTAGCCAGCCCAGTATCCAGTTAAAATCCTAGTTATTATTATTACCTGAATCCTGCCTGTCTATTAGAACCTACTATCTTACCATCTCTGCTTACCTACACCTTAATACTACGTAGCTTCTTCCTTAAAATAGTAAGCTTATAAAATAACTATTATTCTATAACCTCTAATTAATTCTAGCGGGTCTAATGAATTAGTCCAGTACGTTTCTGAACACCCTAGAAAATAATATAACTATTATAAATATATCTTTATTTTTACGGTAAAGATTATTGGTGAGTAAAACCATCTATAATAAAATCTTAATATATAGAATATGGTAACTGCGTACCAAATCTAATAAACTATAGAGATTAATTACTAGTTAATCAGTACCCTAGCTACCAAAGAGATTACTATTAAAAAAAAAGACTAAGTCCTAGCTAAATATACTAAAGCCGTGTAGACTATTATATTAGTAGTTAATACTTCTGCCCTAACTCCAGAACCTATTATTAAAAAACCTATAACTCTTTTAATGGAAGTAATTATATTAATTAATCTTAAATTTTTTACTTTTATTTTTTTCTTTAAATAACTATCTGATCCTGATAAGTTTGAAAATAATTACTTAGACTTAGACTGCTTCATCTCCTAAATTAAAATAAAAATAAATATTAATTATAATTATTATACTATTACTTCTACTTATAAAGTCTATGTAATTAACTAATTAGATAAGATTCCCTATACCCAGGTTTAATCCTTTATGGAAAATAGTAACTATATCTTAAATAACTTTATAGATATTTTAGATATATTTAAGCATGTTTTTAGAAATCTTAATTGTGCTTGTAATACCCGGTGGAAACTATACTATTTATAATAAAAAAACTATAAATTTATTATATACTTTACTAAATTTAAAAAATTTATTTATAAAATTTACCTATATCTTAATTCCCTGATAACTACTCTAAAAAATAGTATTAATTGAGAGTTTAATATTATATTCTTGAATAATATATCTTTAGAGAGAGATTACTATAATCTAGTCTAGTTTCTACAGAATCTAGATAATTACTAGTTAAGATATAAATTTAATTTCTAAAATTATTTATAGAGATTAACTAATACTTAACATGCTATATTTATAACTATTAAAGAGGTCCCGTGGAAGCCTTCTATAGAAACTTCTAATTAGAGACTAGTTACTCTAGATTATACTCTTATAGATCTATTATTTATTTATTATTTTTCTCCACGTCCTAAGACTACCTGGAAGAAGAGGAAAAAATACTTTTATTATAATTTTAATTAATATTTAATCTATAATTATTCTAAATCTAATACCTTGGTTTAATGAACTAGTTATACATCTTATCTATTTTTATTAAAATAGATCTAGTCTTCTCTCTACTATTAATCACTGCCTGTACGAACTGAACCTTTAATAAAAAAAATCCTAAATTTATTTAATTCAAGATCTCCTATACTAGTCCTGTAATTAAGAATAGTAATACTACTAAAATAATTATATTTTTCTAATTTTAGTAAGTAGTCAAAAAGATTATATCTAGTTTAAACTATTACTAGAAAAGCACTGTCCCGCGTATTTATATTATTTTTAATATTATTATTAGAGAGCTCTCTATTGAGGAAAAGCTCTAAAGAACTAACTTAATAGTTATATTTATTATATTAAATCCTAATGATTAGAGAATTATTATATACGCGATATTCAACACCGGCTACTTAATATCGCGTATTATAGATAAAAATTAGGTAAAGATTTATTACTTATTTTTATATTCTTTAAAATATTCTAAGTCCATTATGGGATTTGACAACTAAAAAAATAAGATTAGAATAATTATCTATTATATTTATATAATCCTAAAGATTTATAACCATATAAAAAAAGATATTTTATTCCTAATTATCTAGCTAGCCTACTTTCTAATTATACTTAGCCTACCCTGGTTAAAGACCCACGATCTTTAAATAAATTTCATTAAGTATACTATCTAATTTACTAATCTATATTACCACTAGTATTATAATATATTTATCTATCTAACCAAGATCCGCGCCTTATATAATATTCTAGTATATATCTATCTAATACACATTATATTTTCTCTATCCTTAAAAAACTAGAATATATAACTAGTCTCTATTATAGCCTGCGCGGCCTACACACGCTAAAATTATCTGATATACACTATTACTATAGATTAGATTGATACTATTTTATAATTTATTTTTAATACTAAAGACTCTACACTACTAGATAAGTTTAAAGATTTTGTAGATGTCTTCTTGCTTAAGAAAATAAAGAAACTTCTCTTTTATCATGATTATAACTATACTATTACTCTAGAAAAGGGGAGGACTTCCCTATTTAATTCTTTATATAATATATTTTAGAATAAATTATAGGCTTTCCACAAATAACTATTTAAGAATCTAAAAAAAAGTTTTATCTATCTAAGTTTATTACCTGTTACCTTACTAGTCCTATTCATTAAAAAGTCTAGAGAAGAGTTTAGATTCTACATAAACTACTATATTTTAAATATAATCTTTATTAAAGACCGCTACCCACTCCCACTTGTAAAAGAAATCTTAAATAATCTAAAAAAAATACGCTATTTTACTAAAATTAATATTATTAGTGTTTTTAATAATATCTAAATTATTAAAGAATAGGAATAGTTAATAATATTCTACACCCGCCTCGGCCTGTATAAATCATTAATAATATTATTTAAATTAATAAGGATCCTAGCCATCTTTTAATGCTATATTAATAACATACTCTGAAACTATCTGGATATCTTCTATATAATATACTTAAATAATATTCTGATTTATAGTTATACCTGAATAGAGTATGTAGAGTATATCTAGCTAATCTTTATAAAATTATATAAGACTAGACTCTTTATTAAAATATTAAAATATAAGTTTATTATTCCTAAGATTAAGTTTCTAAGTCTAATTATAGGCCGTGATAGATTCTGTATAAATCTGGAAAAAATTAAGACTATTATTAAATAGCTTATCCCAGTCTATATAATAGATATATAAACTTTTTTAGGATTTAATAACTTCTACCGCTATTTTATCTATAATTTCTTGAAATTTACTGCCTCTTTTATATAACTTATAAAAAAGAATATTTTTTTTATCTGGACTCCTGCGTGTCAGGATACTTTAAATTATTTAAAAAAAATTTTTATAGAAACCCCAGTACTCCAACCATTTAATTAAATCTGAAAAATAATATTAGAAACTGATATTTTAGATTATATTTCTACTGGAGTTTTATTCTAATATAATAAAGATAGATTATTACACTCTATAGTTTTTTTTTTTAAAAAATATTTTCCAATTGAATGTAATTACGAAATCTATAATAAAAAGTTACTTGTAATTATTCACTGCTTTAAGAAATAATATCTTAAATTTAAAGAAATTTTATTCTTAATTTAAGTTATTATTGACTATTATAATCTAGAATATTTTATATCAACTAAACTCCTGAACTATTATCAAGTTTAATAGTTAGAATTCTTATCCTACTTTAACTTTAAGATTATATATTAATCTAGATGCTATAAAACTAAGTCTAATAGCCTAACTAGAAAATTAAAGAATCTCTTAAAAAAGGGAGATGAATGACTACTATACCAGAGTTAGACTATATTAAAATAAAAGAATCTAGACTCTATTTACTTACTTATCTAGACTAAAGAGAACTCTGAACTTAGAATAGTTAAGAAAGATCCTAGATTTAGTAAATATAGAATATTTTTAGATTCTAAATAACTATCTATATAAAAAGAATCTGAGGAAGGTTTTCCCAGGAATATCCTAGCTTTAATAATCTAATTTTAAAATAATATTATTTTTAAAGATGAACAAGACTTGCTACTGCCACTAGAAATCTAAAATATTTTATAAAATATATATAAGAAAAATAAATAAATATAAGGCATACTAAAAGTACTGATAATTAGTAAAGACTATTATCTAGATATCCTTCTAGTCTCTTACGAGAGAAGGAAAGATCTACTATTTTATAAAAATTATCTCTAGATTCCCGACCATAATGATTTAAAAATTAAATTAATTTAATTAGTGTATGATAAACCATTCTTAGGATACTCTAGGAGGTTCTATATATATAAATTTTTAGCTTGAGAATATTACTAGCTTAATCTCTACTACTATATAGAATAATAGATAAAGAATTATTATACTTATTACTATGTTATCCTATCCTAAGAAATTAAATAAGATATTCTAAAATCCCTACTAATCTCTGAACGTGCTTGGTAGAATATATCTATAGATTTTATTATATATTTATCTAAGAGCTAAGGGCACGATACTGTACTAGTAGTTATTAATAGATTTATTAAAATAAAATATTTAATATTCTATAACTCTACCGCTAATACTACTAGAGTGGCTATAATATATATATAATATATATAGAAGTTATATAGTTTTTTCTATTTTATAATCTCTAACTAAGGCCTCTAGTTCGTGGTTAAATTTTAGAAGTATTTAATCTAATATCTAGATATTACTAGTTAATTATTAACTACTTACCACCCCAAGACCGATGGTCAGATAGAATGGATGAATATTATATTAAAGTAATATTTCTATATTTATGTGAACTATCTGTAAGATGACTAGAATACTTAGCTTTTTTTAATTAAGTTTATTTTAAATATTATATATTTTAATACTATTAAAATTATACTATTCTTCGCTAATTACGGCTTCTATCTATAAATAGGATTTAAATCTATATCTGTCTCTAATTGACCTGCTACTAGAGATATAAAGTAATTTATTATAAAGATATATACTATCACAAAATTTATAAAAACTAAAATAGTTGTAGTTTAAACTAGATATATAGAATAAATTAATAAAAAATACTATCCTAGCTAGAGATTCTAAAAAGACTAGAAAGTTTAGTTAGATACCTAATTTATCAAGATCCTGCAATCTAGTAAGAAACTTAACTAGAATATTCTAAATTTATATCTGATTAAAGAAATTATTAATTTTTATATATACCGCCTGAAATTCCCGTTAAGTATGAAGATCTATCTAATATTTAATATAAGTTTATTTATTCTTATTAATGATAATCTGCTATCTAGATAATACCAGTCCCCTTTTTCTTATATTAAGATTAACGGACTTAAGGAGTAGAAGATTAAAGATATATTAAATTTTTTTTAAGATTATTAGAAATGAAACCGCCCCTGATTAATATATCTTATTAAATAGATAGGATACACTGATTCTATTATTAAATCTGTAGAATACTTAGAGAATACCTGTTAAATTATTAAAAACTTCTATTACTATTATTTATATAAATCTTGATTTTCGTCTTACAGGAGCTTAGTTTAAAGAAAAAAAGAGTACTATTATAGTGTAATTTTCCAAGCTAGAAAGAGAAGAATATTACTGAGATTTACTATTCTAGCACGTGATCTTAGATATAATTAAAAGCTATCTATCTCCTGAACCCCGTTTGTAGCTTCGAGCTATGTCTTGTCTATCATCCTGTATATAGCTTGACTAGTAGCTAGCCCAGTATCCAGTTAGAATCCTAGTTATTGTTATTACCCGAGTCCTGCCTGCCCGCCAGAACCTACTATCCTACCACCCCTGCCTGCCCGCACCTTGACATCCTTGAATTTTTAGTTTCAGTACTAGTCTGCTGAAATTGGTTTTTTTTAAAGAAATAAGAATAAATAAGAAATAAATAGAAAATAAATAGAAAATAAATAGAAAATAAATAGAAAATAAATAGAAAATAAATAGAAAATAAATAGAAAATAAATAGAAAATAAA